>NC_137813.1:871710-1109210 GCF_963921795.1 Nannobrachium achirus | reverse complement strand
ATCTATCCTTTACACTGCCACTGAAATCTATCCTGAATCAGATCTGAGTCACATCAAAAGTGGAATCCGATTTTTTTTAAATAGTCTAAATCCAGACAGGTCACATGCAGGTCACATGAAATCCGATTTTGAAAAACCACATCCAGAGGTGGTTTCAAATCCGATCCTGAGGACATCTGTCTCAGTCTGAAAGCAGCAACCACATCCACCCCATTGAGTTATATGCAAGTCACATCAAACTGTCCAAACGTCACTTGCTGCGTGACCCGAGCGGGAGGCGCCACTGATGTGACGTTATAACAGAGCGCGAGTATTTACTATTTGATTACAGCGCGCTGTGCTAAGCACATGATAAAAAGAGAAAAAAAGAGAGGAGAGAGAAAACACGTGAGCTAAATAGATACACAAGAATAAAGAAAAAAGAGAGAAAAACAATATTGTAACGTGTTTTTTTTTTGTTGTTGTCGCATTTCCTGAACGTGATCAACTAGCGTCAACGTTGTGACGTAACGTCATGACGCCGACGTCGTTACCACGGTAACCAAAGCAGATATGTAGACACAGGGCAGCTTTGGGTTGACGCTGTTAAAATCAGTCAGAACGCACAGATCAGATCTGTGTCACTTGCAAATGATGGATGATGATACACGAAAGAAGAAGAAGAAGAAGCAGTGTGAAAAGTCGGGCAAAAAGATCCGATTTGAGAACCAAATGGGATTTGGGCTGGATTTGACTGCAGTGTAAATCCGGCACTTATTCTGCCCCGCAATATTATAAAACATAGTAGTTCTACCTTTAGCCCATATGTCATTGGGGCGGCTCAGAGTAGCTGACACAACAGAGTACAGCATCTTGCAATGGGCCTGGTGTACAAGATACACTACACCACAAAAATACCATTACACCTGACAAACTACTTCCTAAACGTCGAGGATGTCCACAATCACAACGCCAGAGGCAGCTCCACTAATCATGTTCAACACAGATTTAACACTAAACAAGGCTCTAATTCGTTCTCCAGTTATACCACTAACATGTGGATCGCCCTACCGTAAGCCTTAAAGGAATGTAAATCCCTAATTTACTTCAAAATCACTCTGAAAAAAAGTCACCTACAGACGACTGCTACTCGAAACTTGTAATAGACCAAGCTGGTAGCACTTTACAATAATGACCTGTTATAAAGCATTTATAAACATTTATAACACATTAATAAGCAACTTGTAGATGAGTAATAATGAATGAACAAGCGGTTAATACATGTTTATTTAAACATTTATAACTATATTTAATAATCATTTATAAATTGTTAGTAACTAGTGAACTATTCATGAATAAGCCATTTATAAACAATTATAAATATATTTTAAATCATTTGTAACCAAAGTTATTTAGTATTTATAAGCTATTTAGAGATAAATAACTAATCATTTACAAGCTATTCATATACATTGGTAAATGTTTAGTAAAACATTTATAACCCTTTTTATGCCTTTGTAAATGATTATTAAAACATTAATAACACAGTTATAAGTTATTTGTAGATAAGAAACTAATCATAGACAAGCTATTTATATACTAATTCATTATTTACAACTGTCTATTTATGTGGCCTCCATTTTTGTTCATGTTTAACAAATGCTTTGTAAAGCATTCCTAAATTATCTATAAATCATTGCTAGATGTTATCAAGAGCCCTAATGTAAAGTGAAGACACTTCATAATCTACTGTACAACATCTTATCACATCCCCTTTAAGAGCCTCACAGACGAAACGCGATGTTGGATCCGATCAGATCTCGTGCCCGGGGGTTTATCGGTGTTCATTTCAAACGACAGTCTTGAATTCGGGCCCGGTATATCCCGCTGTGCCAAGTGAAATATCTCAGACCATTACAAATGAGACCGACGTCTCGCGATTCTAGCCACCCACGATCTCGGGGGGGTGGTGCCATGAGAGACACGACTAGATGGTTCTCAACCTGTGGATCGGGACCCACAGGGGTACAAGATGTACAGAAAGGGTTCCTTTAAGATGAAACCATGTTTACATACATATATTCTAAGGAAATGGGTTGTGATTTTATAATATTAAAATGACGAAATTAAACAAATATATTCGCTATCTAACGTTCGCACATTGCTGACCATACTACTGTGTATAAGTGTATTTGCCCTTCAACTATAAAATATATATTGTTTTTTATGAGACATCCATTGTAATTAGGCTATGCTCCCAAATCCATTTTATTACCTTCTGTTCGCGTATGCAATGAGTCCCGCAGTGCTGCCAATCTGTTGAAGGTGAAAATCATGGAGGTTTTTTAGCGAGGTGAAACGCCATCAAAAGCCACCTCGAAGATGCAGGTTGGAACGTCATTTATATGGAGCGTGTATCACATTATCTGCGGGGATGGGTGACATAAAGTAGCCTACTGGAAATGTGCATCAAATGACAGTGCCGTCGAGCGCTGATCAGCTGCTTTTTTTCCTTTTCTTTTTTTGCGCAGCCTCTTAACAATTAAGGCACGCATGGTGCTTTCTTCAGTGGCAGTGCTACTAATTAAATATTAAAACGGCGAAATTAAACAAATATATTCGCTATAGTCTATAATAAAGAGTCTCTCTCTCTCTCCCTCTCTCTCTCTGTCTGTGCGATATTTGTAGCTAATAATGCAGTAGGCCTATTGATACTTTTACTTAAGTAAAGAATTGGAGTACTTTTTCCATCACTGCTCAAATTAACTGTTCATCAGCGTGAATGCTTTCAGGTGTGTATGTGTATCTGATCAATATAGGAAATTGCCCATTACATCCTGCATGACATCAAAGCGACATGTTGTGTGAAGTCTTGTGAGCATGAAAGAGTTTGAACTTGAACATGTAGTGCGCTACATCGTGAAAAAAGTATTAAGAGTAGACCTAGGCTAGGCCTATAAAAGCCTTTTAAAATGTTATATCTTGCTCAAATTAATCATTACATCATTGCGCGAAACTATAGCACACGCGAGCCCATGGCATCTCACCCCTGGTCAGATCAATAATTAGCGCATCAGTTCCAGGTGGTGGTCGCTGATACTGCGAAGCGCAAATCAGGCTTGTCACTCACACAACACAGCTGCTGACGGCACCGTGTTTTAGACTTTGGTTGGTGTTATTACTGTTATGTTGATATGATTGATCTGAACCAAGCTGGACCCAGTGGATTATGTAGTCTACATGGAAGCACGTTGGCTGTCTCAGCCTGTCTGTCACAGCAATGGATTAATTGGTAGAAGTTGGTGTTACATTCTTCTTTCGTGTATCATCGTCCTTTGCACACAAGTGATAACTGCGCCATCATGACAAAACATTATAAAAACAAAGGTAGGTTGGTAGGCTAGTCTTCTAGGTACTGTGCGCACACTGGCCGCTGCTCACTTTATAGATAGGCTATTATAATTATATATTCAGTTATTTTTTTGGCAAGCGAGACGCGAGATGTGATGCGCATCCAGCAAGACACGGCTGAGAGTGTCGCATCTCCAATATCATTGATTTAATAAAATCCATTGCCTCATCCAAGCTTTCAACCAACTGTCCAAAAAGGAAAAGGCTTTTTGTGAGGTGATAGAACAGCATACACTGCCCTAGCCAAATCTGCGCAGCAAAAAAAAAAGAGAGAAAAAAGAACACCCGAGTCCACTCCTAAAATGCATCAACCAGCATTTTAACGGCAACCAGCCAGACATTAAACAGACATGAGCTTAATCAGCTAATAGCAATTATGAATGTCCAAACCTCGCCGTTGTGGGCGTGCAGTCGCAGAAAAAAAAAAGTTTAACCTCTCGCTTTTTTTTTTACTGTCCCACCACCTCATCCAAGCATATAGAATAGGGACAGGCCTAGGTTCCTCAATATCATTTAGCTGGGGACCCCCTGGAACTCATTTTAGGGAGAAAGTAAGCTAAAGTAAAAAGTAAGTAGGCTATAATAATAAAAGTGTAGGCTGTTCTATTGTGAGGTGACAGAATAGCCTACACTCTGCGCAGCCTAAAAAAAGGGAGGAGCTGGCTTCATATCATCTGAAGCAATCCTGTGAGCTCATTCAGACGACAATAATTGTAAAGGATTCCTACCCGATGACCCGAGAATATCAAACTTTTTTGATATTATCGTGAGTGCTCCCGACGAGTCCCGAGGTCATAAAAAAGCTAATTAACATAATCCGATCGTGTCGGGGTACTGTTCAAGCCCAAGACCGATTCCGGGGCCGACCAAACGATTTTCCCGGGGGGTCCTCCCGAAATCTGATCGGGGATCCTCGGCCCCGGGATCGGCTCAATGTGAACGGGGCTTTACGGTTAGTTCTGTACAACATCTTATCACATCCCCTTTACGGTTAGTTCTGTACAACATTTTATCACATCCCCTGTACGGTTAGTCCTGTACAACATCTTATCACATCCCCTATACAGTTAGTTCTGTACAACATCTCATCACATCCCCTATACGGTTAGTTCTGTACAACATCTTATCACATCCTCTATACGGTTAGTTCTGTACAACATCTTATCACATCCCCTATACGGTTAGTTCTGTACAACATCTCATCACATCCTCTATACAGTTAGTTCTGTACAACATCTTATCACATCCTCTATACGGTTAGTTCTGTACAACATCTTATCACATCCCCTATACAGTTAGTTCTGTACAACATCTTATCACATCCCCTATACGGTTAGTCCTGTACAACATCTTATCACATCCCCTTTATGGTTAGTCCTGTACAACATCTTATCACATCCCCTTTATGGTTAGTCCTGTACAACATCTTATCACATCCCCTTTACGGTTAGTTCTGTACAACATCTTATCACATCCTCTATACGGTTAGTTCTGTACAACATCTTATCACATCCTCTATACGGTTAGTTCTGTACAACATCTTATCACATCCTCTATACGGTTAGTTCTGTACAACATCTTATCACATCCCCTATACATTTAGTTCTGTACAACATCTTATCACATCCCCTATACGGTTAGTCCTGTACAACATCTTATCACATCCCCTATACGGTTAGTTCTGTACAACATCTTATCACATCCCCTTTATGGTTAGTCCTGTACAACATCTTATCACATCCCCTTTACGGTTAGTTCTGTACAACATCTTATCACATCCTCTATACGGTTAGTTCTGTACAACATCTTATCACATCCCCTTTACGGTTAGTTCTGTACAACATCTTATCACATCCCCTATACAGTTAGTTCTGTACAACATCTTATCACATCCCCTTTACGGTTAGTCCTGTACAACATCTTATCACATTCCCTATACGGTTAGTTCTGCCCCTTCCATTGGGTCTTTAAACTCCAGGCTCAAAACTCCTCCCCTGATGACAGACTTGCACTTTATCCTACGGTGTTTAGAAAGGCTTGCTTTGCTGCTTTTAATGTCCTTCTACATGTTGACTACTATGACTGTCTGTGTGTTGTTTTATTATTGATTGTTCCATTTGGCCCTGTAAATCACTTTGGTACAAGTTGTTTCTAAATGTGCCATAAATACATTGGATTTGAAATAGCCGCAGTTAAGGTATAATGTGCAGATACATGTCTATTCAATAGCAGCAGTGTTCATTCTGATGTGCAAAAAGGAGGCATGCAAATCTACATAGAATGAGAGTTACTGGTCTTAGCCATGAAAGAACCTTTCTAAGCTTTAAGCACTATTGGCTGTCACAAACAGCTTCTATTGGCTGTCACAAACAGCTTATATTTTCTGGACTTTTTATACATGTTTTCGCTCTTTTCATCTACAAAATATATTATATTTATATATGTATATATTATGTACAGTATTTCTGTTCAGTTTTTAATGATTAGGTTTATGTTTTTCTATTGAAGACTCAAAACACATTTTCACAGTTTCTGAACTCAATGTTTGTTAAAGGACAACTTTCTTTTTTTTTAGATTGTAATTAGAGAAAAGAAAAGATGAGTGTTAAAATGTTTTCATTTACTGCTTTCTATCGTTTTAGCCATTTTAGTATTTTGATTTCAGTGTTTGGGGGCATGCGTACAAGTGGCTAAATATGATTTTTTAGACACAATAAGCCGACAATTTCTTTGTTACTATTTACACCAGCCCCCATAAGTCACATCTGCCCATGAAAGATTGCAGTGCATCTTGGGAATGCGTGTCTAAAAAGACATATTTAGCCAGCATGCATGCAAATCATAATGGTTAAAATCACTAATAGTCGGGGGCCTAAGGGAGATGACATGGTAATCTCGCGCTAATTAGTCTAAAAGCGCGAAATTTTGCACAGATGTAGCCCAGTCTATGCTCGAATGATTTAGCTAGGGCGCCCGAGTCGGCGACCTTCAGGGTCGCCACAGCGGCCAAATCAAGTTGGGCTCCCATCGACTTTCTATACAGGAGGAAAATACCCAGAAAAACACTTTTTTTCTGGGTATTTAAGTTGGATGAGAGGGGTCTAACTAGGGGTTTGTAATGATGCTGAATCCATTGCAAGCATTTGTTTTGCACAAAAAACATTCCTTGGGCTACAAATGGCCTCAGAAAACGATGGTTTAGTGATGAAAAGTGATCACTTTTCAGAGTTCGTTGGGTGTTTTCTGGACTCGGGCGCCCTGGCTAAATCATTAGAGCATGCCCTGAGCTACATCTGTGCAAAATCTCGCGCTTTTAGACTGATTAGCATATCCTTAAGGCCTCCGACTATAAAACGATACAAAGAAGTAAATGAAAACATTTTAACACTCATATTTTCTTTGCTCTAATGACTATCTAAAATATGAACCCTTGTTGTCCTTTAATGTTAGTTAAATAAATGCACATTTTCAACATGTCTTGTTGAAGCGGTGACTAGCCGCTTCCAATGTATGCTCATGTCTGTCCCATGCCTTGTCCTCACTCACTCACTCACTCACCAGTATGAACAGGATCTGCGCAAGCGCGCGCGAGAGAGAGAGAGAGAGAGAGAGAGAGAGAGAGAGAGAGAGAGAGAGAGAGAGAGAGACAGAGAGAGATCCGAGAGAGCCAGACAGAGCAAGCGATGCTGATTTCTAAACCGAAAGTGAAACTTACAAACCGCACGGTGAAAACAGAGAGAGAGAGAGAGAGAGAGAGAGAGAGAGAGAGAGAGAGAGAGAGAGAGAGCACGTTGCGGTAAAAAACACACACACACACACACACACACACACACACACACACACACACACACACACACACACACACACACACACACACACACACACACACCAGTAAAAACGGGACTCATAAAATGTCCCTGGGACCCATCTGAATCAAAAACATAGATCTGGAACTGCTCTAATTCACCGCTTCAGTTCGAACCGAGGTTTGATTTTTGATGTACTGACATTTGACTGAGTTACACAATAGGTAGATTTAGAGCGCTTTAGAATGATAGCTTTGTGTGATGGATTATGTTGTTTTCTTCTTTAGAAATTAAGTGCACATGTGTGAAAATACACATTACCAACATGTTATCAGTAAGCATAAAGTGAAAACAAACACAAACCAAAGATATTAAACTTACGCCCTAAAGATGTGCTGTCAGGCCGGACTCACACAGATGCGTGAAACATCTTCTCCGTATCGTCTGAGAATGAGGGGAGGAGGGGGGTGTCCAATTCATTCTCTATGTAAGTCACATGGTTTCATGTCGTTGCCGTGTCTCTTGCTCAACCGAAGGCTGTCTTTTGGCCAAGAGATTTGCAAGAGACAAAAAACCACGTGACCACAATTGAGAATGAATTGGGCGTACCTCCCTCGCTCATTCTCCACCCTCATTCTCAGACTACACGGACACGATAGCTCTCGCAACTGTTTGTAGCGCGCCTCAAACAAAGCAAACTTCACCATCACTTGGAGGAAACTGCAGAGTCGCTCAAAACAACAACAGTGGAATAATTCCAATATGCTATCCTTCCTGTAGGAGCAAATATGGTGTTTTATTTTATCTGCACATTGCAACACTAGATGTTTTTTAATATGTTAAACATATTAAAAAAACATCTAGTGTTGCAATGTGCAGATAATGTACACACCCTGTCACAACTCACAACACACACACACACACACACACACACACACACACACACACACACACACACACACACACACACACACACACACACACACACACACACACACACACACATTGGTTACACAACAACACATAGGCTCCACATAAAACAATGTTCCTACCTGCAGTAGTCCAACTCTTCTTCATATTGTTGTGAATTCAGTTGTGTTGTGATGAGCAGAACACCTGGTCAGGATCACTGGACTGGACTGGACTGGACTGGACTGGGTCACATTGTGTTGTGATGAGCAGAACACCTGGTCAGGATCACTGGACTGGACTCACTGTGTAGAGAACCTGTTGGACAGATGGGTCTGTTATTGTGCCCTGTCTCCACCAGGTGGCAGCAGCAATCAGTACACAGTGGGGGAAAAAAATATGCCAATTCAATTCAAAGGAGATTTATTGGCATTAAACATCTTAAAAGGGCTTTTATAGGCCTAGTATTAATGTTGTTGTTTTTTTCTATGATATTTTTAGATTCTATGAGATCGAAATATGCAAAATAGATTAACTACAAGCTCACGTCTTGGTCTTGTTGTGAGAATATATGAGCTTATTTTCGCTATATATTCACTTAAAATGACATGTCCAAAACAGAGGCCGCCAGGTTGAAACAATGGTTGATAATAATAGTATTTTGGGCAACTGTCTTGTCCGTACGCCTCAAGGTTGGGTTTTTACCACATATCAAGCTCAGTGTTTTTGCCACTCAAGAAGCTCAACATTTTTAAAAATATGTTAATATGTATTGATTGATTGATTGATTGATTGAAGAATGTATTAGAAGTTTGCAATAGAAAAAAGTACAGTTTCATGACAGTACAAATCACTGGTACAAGGTCAACTAATAGGAGATCCTAGAAAGCCGAGGCTTATTTCCACAGGAATCACACTTTAAGTATCTCATATAACATTGAAAGACAGATGGATAGAACATAGTACTTTATCTAGGATAATATCAGTTTCAAAAGCATAACATCAAATACAAAGGCAGAAAAAAAAAGAAAAGGGGGGGGGGGGGCATGGGGGCTTAGTCTGTTTACAAGTCACGGGTAGCAGCTGTCTGAAGGTGACTTTTCATACCGATTTTGAAGGAGGCTAGGGATTTGCTCTCCTTTAAGGCTTGTGGAAGGGCGTTCCACATGTTGATGGTATAGCAGGAGAACGAGTTAGAGCCTTGTTTAGTGTTAAACTCCATAACATCCATATCACCGGGTGCATCTCTCCACTCTCTCCACTCCGACAATGTCTCCTTTCCGACATGTCTCCATTCCGACACTAACCCTATCTCTAACCCTAACCCTAAACCTAAACCTAACCCTAACCCTAACCCTATCTCTAACCCTAACCCTAAACCTAACCCTAAACCTAACCCTATCTCTAACCCTAACCCTATCTCTAACCCTAACCCTAAACCTAACCCTATCTCTAACCCTAACCCTAAACCTAACCCCTATGGGAGTCAGGGAGTGTCGCCACTCCGACAATAAGAAGTCCATTTCTGAGTGGCGACATGTCGGAATGGAGACAAAACACGGTACAAAATAGCAAACAACCCCAAATAAAGTTTACCCAAGTAAAGTCAAAAGCCAAATGATTTACCATGATGAAAAACTCACCTCAAAATGTAAATTTCTTTAAGCTGTTTCTTCTACTTTTCTGACGCACTTACATTATTTATTTTCTGCTCGCGACAAACTTTCGAAGCTCGCGCCGTCCACCGGTGTGTGTAGAGCTTCGCTTGTCAAAAAGTACAGATTGGAGGAATCCAAGATGGCGCCGTGGCATGGCGACACGCTGAGAACTGCTCTAGCCTTATTGCTTGTTTTAATGTTGTATGTCACTGTTTTTGCACGTAACGCGTCCTGTACGATGACCTACGATCGCCAGACGTTACTGGACTTGAGATTTGTTGCTTCAGACGTTTTCAGACCGGATTTGCCGCGAGAACTGCACAACAACAACAACAGCACGGTTCCACCATGGCGGGGCCATAGGAGGAAGAGAGGGAAGCGAGGGGGTTCACTGGTGAAACTACGTGGACGCCCTTCGCGACCACCCATCCCCAGCATATTGTTGGCAAACGTCCAAGCGATCGACAATAAGATGGACGACCTCCGAACCCGGCTACGCGTTGAAAGGGATATAAAGAACTGCTGTGTGCTCTGTTTCACGGAGACGTGGCTGAATGTTGACGTTCCTGACAGGGCGGTACAGCTAGACGGCTTCTCTGTGTTCCGCACAGACCGTTCGATGGCAAACACGGGGAAGACAAAAGCGGGCGGTGTTCTGTTTCACATCAACGACTCTTGGTGTACTAATGTGGATATAGTCTCACAGCACTGCTCGTCGGTGCTGGAGCATTTAACACTACGGTGTAGACCGTTCTACTTGCCCAGGGAATTTCCTTGTGTGTTGCTGACGGCTGTATACATCCCACCAGAAGTGAGTGCATCCGAAGCTATGGACGAGCTGAGCGATGTCATAGGCAAGCAGGAAAATAAGCACCCGGAAGCCATATCAATCGTGGCTGGGGACTTTAACCACTGCAACTTGAAATCGGTGTTGCCACACTTTTACCAGCACGTTAAGTGCCCAACAAGGAAGGAAAGGACGCTGGATCATTGCTATTCCACCATCAAGGCTGCCTACAGAGCGGTCCAACGGCCCCACTTTGGGAAATCTGACCACCAAGCGGTGCTACTGCTACCTGCCTACAAGCAGAGAATGAAGAGCGAGCAACCCAAGGAGAGGTCTGTTCAGTGCTGGTCCACAGATAATGTATCTAAACTACAGGGCTGCTTTGAATCGACAGAATGGTCCATCTTCAAAGACTCAGCCACAAGTTTGGATAACTACGCTGACACTGTCACCAGCTATGTTAAATTCTGTGTGGATAATTGCATCCCAGCGCGAACCGTTCGCTCTTATCCCAACGAGAAGCCGTGGATGAACCATGATACTCGTCTGAAGTTGAGAGAGCGCCGAGCCGCCTTTCAATCTGGGGACGAGGAACGGTATACAAAAAATCCAGATACGACCTGAGAAGGGCGATCAGAGACGCTAAGAGACAATATAGGGACAAACTGGAGAACAACTATAGTGGCTGTGACGCACGGCGTATGTGGAGAGGGCTGCAGGCGATTACGGATTACAAACCGAAGCCGGCTGTTATTAACACCTCGGACTCTCTACCGGACGAATTGAATAACTTTTTCGCCCGCTTTGAAACTCACAACACGGACCCAGTTACACCGGTGCGGGGAACACCCGATGCGGTGGAGCTGCAGGTGACACAACGAGATGTGAGTAAAACTTTTAAAAGCGTTGGGACTCATAAGGCGGCCGGCCCTGACGGGATTGCCTCACGTGTCCTTAAGTTGTGTTTCGACCAGCTTTCGGGAGTCTTTACTGACATTTTTAATATGTCCCTGTCATTGTGTGTGGTACCGTTGTGTTTTAAGGAAACCATAATTGTACCCATAGCAAAGAAAAAACCTGTCGCATGTCTTAATGATTATCGCCCTGTGGCTTTGACCTCTGTTCTTATGAAGTGTCTGGAAAAAATGGTTATATCACATATAACGCACATTATCCCTGCCAATACTGATCCATTACAGTTTGCATACTGTGCTAATAGATCAGTCGATGATGCTATTTCTCTCGCACTACACATTGCCTTGAAACATCTGGAGAAAAGGAACTCTTATGTCAGACTAGTCTTCATAGATTATAGCTCTGCCTTTAACACGATTGTACCATCTAAGCTTGTGTTGAAACTCAGGGGTCTTGGTCTTGGCAGTAGTATCTGCAACTGGCTGTTTGACTTTTTGACAGGCAGGCCACAATCTGTACGAATAGGGAACAAGCATTCATCTAAGATATTGACCAGGACTGGAGCGCCCCAGGGCTGCTGCCTCAGTCCCTTGTTGTATAGTCTGTTCACCTATGATTGTGTTGCCAGGTGTGGCAATAATTCTATTCTCAAATTTGCAGATGACACCACGGTTATAGGACTAATATCCAACGATGATGAGAGGGCCTATAGGAGGGAAATTGAAGAGCTAACCCTATGGTGCCAGAATAACAATCTCTCTCTAAATGTTAGTAAAACAAAAGAGATCATCGTTGACTTTAGGAAGTCTAAAGTCAATCACAGTCCCTTAACCATAAATGGTTCACCTGTAGACATAGTGGACAGTTTCAAATTCCTGGGTGTTCACATAACAAACTCACTCACATGGTCTCAAAACAGCGAAGGTATCCTTATGAAAGCGCAGCAGCGATTGTACTTTCTGAGGCGCCTCAGGAGATTTGGCCTGAGCACCAAGGCTCTTGTTAATTTCTATCGCTGTACCATAGAAAGTGTTTTGACAGGATGCATCACAGTGTGGTTTGGTAACGTGACTGTTCAAGACAGTACACAGTTACAGAGAATTGTGAAGAGAGCTGCCAAAATCATTGGCACAGAATTACCACAGCTACACACAATCTATAACACACGCTGTAAGAAAAAGACAGAGAACATCTTAAAGGACAGCTGTCATCCCGCCCATTCCCTGTTCTATCTCCTCCCATCCAAAAAACGTTACCAGAGCATCAAATCTCACACCACCCGTTTCAGTAATAGTTTTTATGCTCAAGCAATCAGGATGCTTAACGAAGAGATGGAAGCGAGACGTAGGTACTGGTAGTCATGTGCAATATACGCAGTTTTTTAAACTGTACACTGTTACACTGTATAGTTGTTTGTTGTTTTTGGGTTGTCCTGGGTGACCTGTTGTTGTCTTGTTTTTTTGTGTGTAATAAGGCTGAGAGTGCTCTTGGCACAAGCATTTCATTGTATGTCTATACCTGTATGGATATGCATTTGACTAATAAACCTGAACCTGAACCTACAAGCTCACCAAGCGTTGCGATGCGCGCTCGCGACACGTTGATAGCTTGTAGATCTGTTTTTGTTTTGTAACATGACACCCTGTGCGTTTGTTTACGTTACTATAGGCAGCCATAGTTGTAGTTTTCTTCTGTTTCCGGCTGTAGGCTATTAATAAGCTGATGAACTAAAATGACTTCTGTGTATTTGCCCGAAATTAACCTAACCCTAACCCTAAGTGCCCAACCTGAAGCCTCAAAAGTCTAGTATCTGCCCTCATTCCATAGGGATGTCCCTTTGGAGTAATGGTTAAGTTATTGGAATTTCACGCGGGAGACTCGGCTTCAAAGCCGGGTGGGGAGGTTCGGATCACCTCCGTTACATATATATGTGTGTGTGTGTGTGTGTGTGTGTGTGTGTGTGTGTGTGTGTGTGTGTGTGTGTGTGTGTGTGTGTGTGTGTGTGTATATATATAGCAGGTTTTCCCACTTTCAAAAAATGAAACTCAAATGAAATGAAAATCAAACTCCAATGTTTCCACTAGGGCAAGACCAAAGAGCTGTTTAAGGACCCAGGGACAAAGATTGGTAGACCTGCACAAAGGCTGCGATGGGCTACAGGACAATAGGCAAGCAGCTTAGTGAGAAGGCAACAACTGTAGGCACACTTATTGGAGAATGGAAGACTACTCGTGCGGACCTGGCCAATGACCTGAAGAGAGCTGGGACCACAGTCTGAAAGATTACCATTAGTAAGACACCGTATTGAGGGGAGGATGGATGGGGCCATGTATCACAACAACCTCCTTACCTCAAGCCCCTTTTCCACTGGCCCAACACCACACCACTCCACACCACACCGCCCACTTGTGCCAGGTTTTCCACTACAAGGACCTGGGTAGAGTGGTGTGAAAGTGGTACTAAATGTGGTACTAAAAAGTATCCACTCCAGATTAGGTCTGAGCCAAACAGGGCCAAACACTTCATAATGACACTCACTGACTTTTCATTTTGACCACCAGGATATAGTTGAAATACATGACAATAGATTCTATTGTGTTATAACCACTATAAATAATCTATTTTAGTGTATTATAATTATCATAGTAATACATTAATACTTTATAGTGTATTATAATCACAGTTATAATCTATTATAGTGTATTATAATTATCATAGTAATAGATTAATACTTTATAGTGTATTATAATCACAGTTATAATCCATTATAGTGTATTATAATTTAGGATAGTTGTAATACACATTTATATAGTATTATAATCACAGTTAAAAGGGTCAATTTGTACCAATAGGGGTACTTTTGTGTAATGGAAAATGTAGATATTTTTATGTGGTGTGGTGCAGTGCAGTGCGGTGTGGTGCGGTGCGGTGCGGTGTGGTGCGGTGTGGTGCTAAAGCTGCAGTCGAAAAGGGTCTTTAAGATGGTCATGGCTGGGTCTTCCAGCTTGACAATGACCCAAAACACACAGCCAGTACTGGGTCATCCAGATGGTCATTGGCAAACTTTACACTGGCTTAGACTGTGCTGGCTTGAGCAGGTGACCTTACACTGCACTCACTGCAGGATTGTATAATCAATGGCAGTGACGCAGCGTATTATCTTACTAATGGTATCCTCTAGGTTTTTGAAAAACACTTTTCTATGTCAGTGGTTCTCAAACTTTTTCATGTCCAAGGACCCCCGTCTCGAAATATGATATATCAGGGACCCCCCCCCCCCCTCTAAATGCAGGCTGTCCCTGCATTTAGAGAGCAGATTTAACAAGTATTGTGTTCTTTATGATGCAATGATCAGAGGAGTTACACATCATTGTGGAAACACATTGCAGTAAAGAGCATCACCACCTGAAAAGACAAGTCTTAAGCCCTTTGCACACAGGACAGTTGCGTTTTTTTCGTTTGCTGCATGAATAAAACACATTGGATTTGGTGTGCAATGCTGTGCGGAATCGGCGCTGCGGATCCCAAAAGGAGTCATAAAAGGAGTGATGAGTTTTTACCGCATGCGACAAGACGCACGAATCGCAGCCACTCGTCACACGGCTAATTCGGATCCGTTGTGCATGAGGTCGTAGTGAATCATTGTTTTCCTTAAAAAATGAAATTGTCAGTTTTATCCGTGCGGATAAACGTGCCTGTGTGCAAAGAACTTTAGACCTGGAACAGAAATCTGCGTCACTTTTTTTTATTATAATTTTTATCCCACAATGTTTGAGTAGTCCAAGTTGTTTCTTTTCACCTGACAGGGTTTTTTTCCCGGTTTGGACGTAGCGTGTGGAAGGAACACATTATTCCAACCAGTTCCTTTCCCCTCCATCAGGCACCCCGGCTGGCCACGGGGAGGCAGTATAGAGACCAGGATTACTGCATGTTTTTGTGAGGGTATCAACCCTAGGAGACACGGGGAGAACATACAAACTCCACACAGGAAGGCCCTGTCGCCAACCCCACCCTAGGGTGTGGGCGCTGATGACGCCCCCCAGAGAGAACACGAGAGAACACACCCCCCAGTGCCCACAGCGTCCCCCGGCGGGAATCGAACCCAGGACCTTCTAGCTGCGGATGTGCCCCACACATAATGCTACAGTAAATTCTCGTGGAAACAGGTGGATAAATGTCTTAAAAATCCTCCAAAGGTTTTTTTAAACTCATGTTTCTGTCAGTGGTTCTCAAACCTTTTCGCATGCGTCAGTCAGTGTGGACAAATCATTTGATGTCACTTTCCTCTCCAAAACACTTCTTTTTGCACCAAAAAACCCACAATTCACTGACAACATGATACAAAAGGAGAACAGGCTACAGTATACAGTATACAGTACATATAGAACAGGATATACAGTACATATAAAACAGGCCACCAAGCTCTATACTTATGGGGACAAAATGTCCTTGAAATGTAAATTGTATTAAATATTATTTGTAATTTGGACCGTTTCAAAGTATTTGATTTAAGGCAAGCCGGCTTGGTGGAAATCCACATATATTTTTCCTTCTTTTTTTTACTTGACTCTTTATCAAACATCTAAATAAGGATAGCTTTAGTTTCTCATTCTGATCATCACAAACCATCCACACATTCCATAGTTCATGATGTCATCACCTACGTATGTGTGCGCGACTGCGCGCACACATACGCGTGAGCGTGTGTGCGTGCATGCATGCTTTTTTTCAAATAATTAACTTTTCAATCAAGTAAAAGTAGCCAATACCATAAATCATATAAAAATAGCTTACTCTGTTATAGTAAAAGTCTGTCATTTAGCTTGAGTAATGATTCATATTTTAACATTTTATTGTAGCAGAGAAACAATGATCAGCCTGGTCTATGCAAACAACTTGCACATGTTTCACTCCATTTATTAGCTGCTGTTCTTTAGTAAATTACTCTGTTTAAATGATAATGTTTTAATATTGTGTTTTTATTGTTCTGTATTGTAACCTCGGCTACACTGAAAATGAGGGCTTGCCCTCAACTGTACTTCCAGTATAAATAAAGATGATGATGAAGACTGAGGCGTTGCCACGGAGGCATGGATGCATCGCCGGTTTGATTCCCGATCCTGTAAGGGTCCATTTTTGGACAAAATCTGTAGGAGAGCTGTCTGAAAATGTGTTTGGCAAACACCGGCCTCATGGTGGCGCTAGAACAGGGCCATGTGAAAAATGGTTCTCAATGGACCCTATTCACGCCCGCATTTTTCAGCAACTTCCTGGTGCTTTGAAGGGTTACCCTGCTAAAAGCCCATAGAGTTAACACAGAAATCGCTGGACTTAAAAACAAATCATTATTTTGAACGGTAAAGTAAATTATAATGCGTTGTGCCTTTTACCATCTTGTGTTCTTGATCATGCTAGCCGTATTTTATACTTTACTATTCGGAAATTGCATTAAATTTGCGATTTCTGTGTTAACTCTACACACTTAAAACTGGTGGGTTGAAAATAACCCAAGTTGGTTATTTTGCTAACCCAACCCGTTTCCAAATTAGGACCTGCCCAGCCAGTGGTAAGTGTAAATCAACAGGGTTGGGTAAAGGGTGAAATCATCTTGTTGGGTTGGCATTGTATACCAAAAAATGGGTTAAGTGACCTTACTGTTGGGTTAACATCTTACACCCTAAAACGGCTTAAAAGTGACCTTGTTGTTGGGGTGGAATTGTGCGTCCAATCGCTTTAGATCTTTTTTTTTTTTTAACATTACCTTCTTCAATGATCAATCTTTTTCATGCCTAATCTACTCAAGGAAGAATGCATGCTGAGTAAATTATGCATTTAGTTGTGACAATATGACACAACTTTGAACACAACAGATTATGTGGTGCTTCACTTTATAAGTGACAGCACCCCTGTTTGTATGTGTCAGTCTGGACCATCTTAGTCATGGTTTCTGTTTCTGTAAGCAACTATTTTTTTTATTTTTTTTTAAATTAGGGATTATGACTGGGCTACATTCACTGCGATCATCTACAATACAATGTTGTTTTCTCTATCTAAAACCATAAAATAATAGAAAAGTTTGTAAAAATATCTGTATGGGAGCACAGTTGCATGCTGGGTAACTGCCCGCCCACTTAGTTTAACCCAACATTGGTGCAATTCACAAACCAATGTGTTGATAGACAGAGAGGGCGGGTCTAGTTTAACCCAACAAGTGATACATGCAGTTACACAACTGTTGGTCAAATCAAAACCCAATGGCTCGCACCAAGGGTTGGGTTAGAATTCAATTCATTTTATTTCATTGTCTGGGCGGGGCAACTATAACCCAACAGATGGATTGCATATTTAATCCAATGTTTGGTCAAGCACATGCAATTTCGTACCCACTTCTGTCAAGATAACCCAATGTTGGACCAAACTCTGTCTACAATTTCTAACCCAGCAGTTGAATTAAGATTTTAACCCAGGATTTTTTTAGAGTGTATGGGCTTTTAGCAGGGGTTTACCCTTCAAAGCACCAGGAAGTTGCTGGGAAATTTGCTGAGCGGGCGGGGCGTGAATAGAGCCAATTGGCATCCAGGGAGTGTGTGCACAGTTTGGCCGAGACTGGGCCAATGGTGCCAGAGATTAGCTGGTAACAGACAGACGGACGGACAGACAGACAGGGTGCAAAACATAATCTCCCCAGACAATTATAACAGACCCAGACAGTTTTTCATAATAAAAGCCCAGCCATAGCTTTTATTCATTTAATTCTTTTTATTTTCATAAAAGCCACAGAAATTTAAATCCCCAGACAGTCTTTCAAAATGAAAGCTCCAGACGTTTCTTTTTTTTTTCACAATAAAAGATACATAAATCATTTCTCTTTTAATTGAATCGGCACACTGTTTTTCTTTCAAAAATAAAAGCCCATTTTCAAAATAAAGTCTTGGGTATACCTTTTTTCCCCTGAACAAAAGCCCCAGCTTTGTTCTTTCAAAAATAAAAGCACTGCAATGTTTTTACAAACTGAAATCGTCATAGTTTTAATGAAAGCCCCTCGCATAAAGGGTGCGTTCGGAAATGCGCACCCAACGCACTGGTGTGCCATGTTGTCGTTCGTTCGGTGCACTTGGTGCGTTGTCGTTGGTAAATCCAGTGCGCGGCGCACCAGGTGTGACTGAACGCACCGACCGACTCTACTCAGCAGTTGGGGTTTGGCAGCAGTGTTGGGGAAGTTAAAGTTACATGTAACTGAGTTACATAACTAAGTTACATTTTGCTGTAACTTGCTGGTAACTGAGTTACATTCATATTTCTGTAACTCGTCAAGTAACTGAGATACTTTTTGGGTCATTTTTGGCTAAAGTTACAAGTTACATTCATATTTCTGTAACTCGTCAAGTAACTGAGATACTTTTTGGGTCATTTTTGGCTAAAGTTACAAGTTACAAGAAGTAACTTGTCGGCCAGAGCAGTCGCATTTTTGCAACGTCCAGAGCAGTCGCATTTTTGCAACGTCCAGGGACAATGAAAAGGAGGGATACTTTTTCTTCTTTTTTTCCTATTGTTCCTTGTATGGTTTGCCGACTCGTGGAACGCTCATAATTGTATATACGGAGAATTATGTGCGGAATGGAGAGGAATCACGCAGTGTTTTTTTTCCTCCACGTTGGATCGGAGCCAACGTGCGGAATGGAGAGGAATCACGCAGTGTTTTTTTTCCTTCACGTTGGATCGGAGCCAAAACATCTCGGCTTCGGTAAACTGACGGTCCTTGGGTCGCTGCTGCTGACTAAGAACAAACCCCAGATGGGCAGAATGGACAGGCGGTCCATCATTTACTTTATTCTGCTTCTTTCTGGTGATATTGAGGTTCATCCAGGGCCCGTAGTCACTCGGCAAGCCGCCCGTCTCACGAGGGAACAACAACTGCTTTCGGAGACAAAGAACCCCAGCGGTGGTAACATCGATACGGGTTCTACTGGTTACGAGTGCTATGGCTGCCCACGCGGCTCTCTACAGCAAAGCCCCAACATTGAGGCTACTTGTGACCAGCTCGCGGCCGTGGTTTTCGAGCCGCCGCCCGATAACAACAGCGCCGACGTGGACCTGGATGTCCCCCTGGATGTCCCCCTGCCGCCCCCCCTCGTCACCGAGGATGTCCCCCTGCCGCCCCCCCTCGTCACCGAGGATGCTGGTGCCCAGCTCGCAGCCGCTGGATCGCCGGAGATGTCCGTCGAGCCGGATGCCCCCCCGCTGGTCCCGCCACCCCCCAGGGATCGTGATCAGTCGTGGCTGGCGCAATATCTTGGCTTTGAAGCTGTCGGCGCCGCTACACCGACCCCCCGTGCGGTCGAAAAGGCATGGATCTCCTCCTGTTTGAGCTCACAGTCGACACAGGAACCTGAGCTCCCCACCCCCACCCCCGCTCCCCCACTTCAGCCTCAACTACAACCGGACTATGATGACCACCTCCCCCCCACGACAAACTTTCCTGTCTCGGTCGTAGACAAAGAGCCCCCCAGCTACGACGATGGCTCGATTACTACAGAGAACATGCACTCTGTTGTTTTTGCCAAACCAGGACTTCATCATGTCCATTTGAACATCAATAGCTTGAATCCCAAAAAACTGGAGTTAATTAAGGGAATGTTTCATGACGGTAAGGCAAAGATTTTATCCTTCTCTGAAACTAAACTTGATGACTCGTTTACGGATGCTAGCATTGAAATTGCCAACTATACTGTAATCAGGAATGATAGAAACAGGTATGGAGGCGGAGTTTGCATGTATGTACACAATGATGTCAATTTTGTCCCCCGTCCAGACTTACACCACAGTTCACTTGAAACTGTATGGATTGAGGTAATCTTTGAACATGCCAAAAACATACTAATATGCGCTGTCTATAGACCACCTGATCAGAATGATTTCTTTGAGCTGTTTGATGAGAGCTTAGCAAAGGTGGACGGTACCGAGTGTCACATTTTGGGCGACTGGAATGTGGACATTTTGCGTAAAGACGCACCCATGTTCAAGTCCTTTGATGGGTTATGCAAGCAATACAGCCTCACTCAGCTTGTCACAGTACCCACCAGGGTGACAGAGCACTCTCAAACCCTCATAGATCTCGTCGTAACCACTGACAAGTCCAAAGTCACCGCTAGCGGGGCTATTGTATGCGGTCTTAGTGATCATTATATGATCTACTCTACCCGGAAAATACACAAACCCAAAGCTAGTGGCCACAGAACTGTCGTTGCTAGAAGCCTGAAGAACTACTCCAGTGAGGCTTTTAATCTCAAACTAGCGGGTGTAGACTTTTCCCCAGAGCTGCAGTGTACAGATGTCGAGGAAGCATGGTGCGGTTTTAAAACCAAATTGACCGATGCTCTAGACGACGTGGCCCCCTTGAATACCACCAGGGTTAAAGCCCGCCAAGAGCCATGGTATAACTCAGATATTGCAGAATCAGCTAGACTCAGAGACAAAAAATACGATGAAAAACGAAAGTGCTGCAAAAAGCTCAAGAAAAAATTCAACCATGACCTCAAAAAACACATTGAGCATCTTACTGCTCAATGCAAGAGACTTAGAAACCAGACAACCGCCCTAGTTAGATCCGCCAAAAAAAACTACATCGACGACAAAATCGATGAATACAAAAACAACCCACGAGACCTATGGAAGTTGCTTAACAACCAATTAGGCTTAAAATCAAAAACCATATGCCACAACATAAACATCAAAACGGACGCCGCTCTCATTTCTGACAAAGGTGAAGTGGCTACCCATTTTAACAAAACCTTTACCACCACAGCCCGTTCACTGGTCAAAAGACTGGTCGCCCCATCTGGGCGGTATGGTGAAGAATTTGTTAATACATTCTACAAAAAACTGGGCGTCAGTAAAGACAGCTTTAAACTTTCCACAGTGACAACTGATGAAGTGTTTAAAAAATTGAGCGCCCTACCTCAACACAAGGCCACTGGCCTTGATAAAATCCCAGCTAGATTTCTCAGAGATTCAGCCGCCACCATTGCTCCAATCATTACCCACATAATTAACCTTTCCATCGAACAGGGTCATGTCCCCCAGGACTTCAAACTAGCAAAAGTAACCCCCCTGCATAAAAAAGGTAGCAAACTAGACCCTGGAAACTACCGCCCCGTTTCCATTCTTAGCTCCATATCCAAAGTCATGGAGAAAATAGTCTACGAACAGATTGCAAGATATCTCGATGAGAATAATCTGATTTACGAGTTCCAATCTGGATTCAGAAAATCCCATTCCACTGACACATGCCTTCTCTATTTGACTGACCAAATCAAACGCGAAGCGGATCAGGGCAAGTATAGTGGCATGGTCATGATGGACCTCCAGAAGGCATTTGACACCGTGGATCATGCTATTCTGATTGAGAAACTAAAAGCCATCGGTCTTGACAGCGCAGCAGTGAGCTGGATGCAATCTTACCTGGTGGGGAGGGAACAGGTGGTGGAGATTAACGGTACCCTGTCCCCCCCCCTCCCAGTAAGCTGTGGAGTTCCCCAAGGTAGCATACTGGGACCTCTGTTGTTCCTAATATACGTGAACGACATGGCATCTGCTTGCGACTGCAACCTGTTCCTGTTCGCGGATGACTCGGCTCTCCTAGTCTCGGGCAAGGACCACTTGCAGGTTGAAAAGACACTTAACTCTGAACTGAGTAAGATCTGCACATGGCTTAACGACAACAAATTATCAATTCACCTGGGCAAAACCGAGTCCATCCTCTTTGGATCAAATCATAACCTCAAAAAGGTAGAGAACTTCACAATCAAAGTGGGTGACAAGGTCATAACACGAAAAAACGAAATCTCCTACTTAGGATGTATCCTTGAAGCTAATCTTTCCAGCGAAAAGATGACTTCAAAAGTAATACAAAAAAATCAACCAACGAACTCGTTTCCTACAGAGGATCGCCCCAATGGTCAACTTCAACACACTGAAGACCATAGCTGGTGCAATAATCCAGCCCCTCTTTGACTATGGAGTCCACGTATGGTATCGTGACGCCCCACAAGCCCTAAAAACTAAACTCCAAACAGCCCAAAATAAACTAATTAGGGTCCTGCTTAACCTTCCCAATCAGACTCACCTCACCGCTACTCACCAGTTAAGAGTGGGGTGGCTCAGAGTAGATGACAGAGTACAGCAACTTGCAATGGGCCTGGTGTACAAGATACACTACACCACTATGATACCCAAGTACCTGTCAAAATACTTTAAAAACGTTAAGGATGTCCATAATTACAACACCAGAGGCAGTGCCACAGATCACGTTCAACCCAGAGTCAACTCAAAGAAAGGGTCGAACTCGTTCTTCTGCTACACCACAAAAATGTGGAATGCCTTACCGAAGGCCATAAAGGAGTGTGGATCACTAGCATCCTTTAAAATTGCCCTAAAAAACCACTTACAGGCAGCAGCCGTTCACAACTGGTAAAAACCTAGCCCAACCCTACCCTCCCTGCCCCTTCCTTGTATATACTGTACATACTGATTGTTTAGACTTACTGTTACCTGCCCCTTCCTTGTATATATTGTATATACTGTACTTACTGATTGTATAGACCTACTGTTTTCTTTTTTTCTTTACATATCTACTGCATAGTACTGTGTTCTATTTGTCTGTCATTCAATGTTATATGAGATACTTTAATGGTTTCCTGTTGAAATAAGCTTAGTCTTTTCATGGATCTCCTTTTAGTAGACCTTGTACCAGTGAACTGTACCGTCATGAATCTGTACATTTTCCTATGCAAACTTCTAATAAAGCCTTCAATCAATCAATCAAAACAAGCGAAGTTATAATTTTACATTAGGTTTTGACGATCAAATGTCCTCAACAGATCATAATTGTCTTATTTCTTTAACTTTATTTTAGGAACACAGATTTTTACTAAAGAAAATGTCAACCTTTTTGAAATAAAACAAAAGCATTTTTTTGTAGGATATATTTTGTTTCATGTACACCAAATGTACATTCTCAATTTAACGATGAAAAAAGTCACTTAAGTTACTCAAGTTACTTTTTCTATGTAACTTGAAACTTTATAAATTACATTTCTCCAGGGGTATAACTTTAACTTGATCAAGTTACTGCCATGGTGAGTTACTTGTAACTGTACAAGTTACGCTTTCAAAGTAACTTCCCCAACACTGTTTGGCAGTGTGGTGCGTCGGTGCGGTGTTTTGATTGGTTGGTTTTCATGGCCGTGGTCTCCAGCGCTTCTCAGCGTTGAACAATGGAGGAAATGATAGCAAAATGCTGCATTTGCAGCTTCATTGGTCGTTTGGGCTTGATAGTTTCACATGCATAATTATGTGGGAAGGTGGGAACATGTTGTGAATTCAGTTATTATATTTCATAGCAACGTTACTTAACAAGCATTTACTGTCAATAGAACTGTTGTAAGAGAAAGCTACGTTTTAGGGCAGGGTTCCCCATTAGGCGGCCTGCAGGCCATTTGCGGCCCGCGGGGGGCTACTGTCTGGCCCCCACCAACCCCAGTAATAATGGTGGTATAAGAGCAGCAACAACACTAGTATATCGTCATTGTCAGGTGGAAAACCTGTATCTCAAAATGTGTACGTTCTTTCGCAAAGTAAAGCCCTGCTTCATCATTCAAGGCCGTCTCACAAAAGTAGTGAAAACAGCCAATCTACAAGCACACAACGCCTCGCGGTGCGAGGCGTTGTGTGCTTGTAGATCGGCTGTTTTCACTAGTTTAAAACATTTTTAAAATAATAAATGCAAAACGAACGGTTTTGGACGTACAAGATTTTCACCCGACAACGACTATATCCAAGAACTGTCGCTGGAGTAGCGGGAACGCCACCGTCGCCCCCTGCAATGTTGTGGCCCTCGGCTTGGTACCCTAGACATGATTCGGCCCTTGGGGAAAACTAATTCGGGAACCCTGTTTTAGGGTTTCAACTGTTCGTTGGGGAATAAGCCACACTGAGTGCACTGTACAACGTTACGCCCACTGCACTCACTACACTGAGCACAAAGCCAGCCCGGTGCGCATTTCCCAACGCACCCATAGTTTCTTAAAAATAAAAAATTAAATCAACTGACATTGTCTTAAAATTCCCAGACAGTTTACACATGGATTTTCAAAATAAAATATCCAGACATCGTTTTTCTAAATAAAGGCTCCACATTTGTTCCCTGACAAATAAAACTAAACTAAATCTACCTTTTTTTTTTTTTTCAAAATAAAGCTCAGTTTTTTTCCCCCCAAAACCACATCCCTAAATAAAATCTCCTCTCCCCATTTTTCAAAAATAAAAGCTGCACGCTTTTTAAAAATGTAGAAAATGTAGTAGGAAAAAGTAGAAAAATATAACTATCTGACCTGCTCTTCAACCCAGGGTAGAAGACACACCACCTGCAGTACGTAGATGCACTGTGGCGCGACACTTAGCTAACAGCAACGTAGAGCTCTAGACTGATGTTAAGTCGCTCTTAATCCAGAGCGATTTACAATAAGCAAGGCAATACATCAATACATCAATAAATCAATACATCATACAACAAATGGAAAGAAATAGTAGGCTAATCTAAGAAAATAGCTAGACCAGGCACCTAAACAATAAAAACGTTATAAAATAACCAGGATTTTAAACCCGGGAGTCATGACAGAGGGTTTAAATCATGGGCAGACAAGGGTGTTGCCAAGATCTCTGATATGTATAAAGACGGGGTGCTCATGTCTTTTGAACAACTCCGCAATAAGTATAATATCCCAGCAAATCATTTGTTTAAGTACTTTCAGATAAGAAGCTTTATCTTAAGAACCCAAGATAACTCAAACCAAATGCCTCCTCTATCTGTTTTGGAAAAGATGATACGAGATTATTCTAATGGAAGTGGTCAAGTTTCTTTAATATATGATACTAAAAATAAATATATATCCTCCATTATAATTTTGACTTTTTTTTATATGTCCACTCCCTTAATTTGTGGTGCTAAATGTATTTACAGGTTTAAGTCATGTTTGTAGTGTGAACTATGGGATGACACATTCAGACAATCTGCATTTTTCTCTCCACACCGTCACACAGTTACAGAGCTTTAGCTAAACGTACATACAGTGCAGCAGTGCTTTGCAGAGGGGCTCGGGGCCCCAAAATGAGCTGCAAAATGTTCTGAGAAGGGTATCCGATGGCCCGATTTAGACTTCGTTGTACGATGGATTCAGGCAGCCGAAAATAGACGATAAAAGCTTGTCGAGAGCTTTCCCCATCGCCTGGTTTTCGCCTGGCGGGAGACTCCGTCGCACGACAAAGCCTGAAGCGAGCGGTGCAACGAGTCACGATATAACTGAAAAATTGTCTCAAACCGTTGAGTATGGATGAAAATGCAAACAGCTTAACAGATTAACACGCTTTATTTGGTTGTGATGAATCCACTGAAAGCAAGGTTGTTTTCATTTGTGTGCATATTGGAACATGAAAGACAAAAAAAGAAAAACATCCCCTCTTAATGTTGTAATGATACATATACATTATATGTATCTATACCATTGTTTCAATATACTAATGTAACATAAACAGGTTCTTTGTAACATTGATGCTTTGTAACAGTATTGAAGGGGTGAGTATATCACAGAGGTAACAAGGGGGCTTTAGTTAAAGCTATACTGTGTAAGATGCTCAACTAGTGGTCAGTAGCCCTATAGCAAACCGCAGTCGCGTCTTTCGCCCGTTTTTCGTACCTTCACACCCCCGCGTCTGCCTCCACAACGCCGAGAGCTATCTTTAGAGGGGTCCCTGGTTCCTGTGCGTTCAGGCATTCCGGAGAAACGGACTACTTCACCCTGCCTGGTAGGCGAGATTACCTTTTGAGTAAAGAGACACACGGGCGACTACAAATATGGCGACCCCACTTCAAGATGCGCTGTGATTGGCCGGTAGTGTACCATGTTTGCATGATCGGCGATGTGATTGGGCAACGTATACACAACGTATACAGATGATGCAGATTACGTCATTTTGGCGCGAAATCCGGTCCACGGCCAGGATCATAGAAAACATATAAAGAGAAGGCTTCAGAAGCTGAAAATAACGGAGTGGGTGTTCTAAAACTTTAGCGATTTAACAGTTAGGACAATTTTAAGATTTGTTTTATAAAAAAAGTTACATGGTACAACTTTAAGTACATTCTGAATTCTTAAAACCTTCAAGCTCTATTCATGAAATAATCTTCAGAACTAGCGTGTGTGTTAAACCTACATAAAATAGTACCAAAAACTACACTGGATCTCTGCTGATTTTCCATGTGGGACTGAAATCTACATCAATGCTCGTGGAAACCGGGCAAGGAGAGAGAAGAAAAAAAGATTTGTATAAATGAGGGTGAGAAAAAAAAAAGATTATACAGTGAACTCGTACTTGTAGTATATTCAGTTAACCTAAGCAACATTGTTGTCACATATTCTCGTTTGAAATTGCATATAGGATAGGATAATTATGTGGAAAGAAATCAAGTCTACTTCTAGAGCCTATTAACAGCATGTGAGGGGAAGGCAAAGGTCAAAACAGAAAATAAACACAGTGACAAAAGAACCCTGTTTTAATCCGTTGGATGATGGCAGTAACTAATTCAACACCTCTGTTGTGAGGCAGCCATTGAGGCCAATTCATGCTTTGCCGTAATCTTGCGCGAAACAAATGTTTTATTCTATTTTATTTGAGGATACATTAACACTTAAACCCTATAATTGGCTGAACAGATTCCAAAATCGATACTAGATCCCTCCTATTTTCCCCCCGTCTCCAATCTTTAATATATCTTAGGACCAATTGGTTAATTATTACTGTATGATGCGCCATTACGACAAAGTATGAATTCCCTGTACACTTGGCTATCTCCTTGGTTCCAATAGCAACCTTGACAAGAAATGCTCCCGAGTAGCATACCAATTGCTCTAGGAAAGAAATGAAAAATAAAATAAAAAACAAGTCATGAGGGCTATACATGCTATACATAAACAAGTCATGAGGGCTATACATGCTATACATAAACAAGTCATGAGGGCTATACATGCTATACATAAACAAGTCATGAGGGCTATACATGCTATACATAAACAAGTCATGAGGGCTATACATGCTATACATAAACAAGTCATGAGGGCTATACATGCTATACATAAAATGGCCCCCAACAACAGAGGTGAATGATGCCACTCGTGTGAACCAGTGACCACGCTCGCTCCTACATAGAGTCCTCTGCTCCTACATAGAGTCCTCTGCTCCTACATAGAGTCCTCTGCTCCTACATAGAGTCCTCTGCTCCTACATAGAGTCCTCTGCTCCTACATAGAGTCCTCTGCTCCTACATAGAGTCCTCTGCTCCTACATAGAGTCCTCTGCTCCTACATAGAGTCCTCTGCTCCTACATAGAGTCCTCTGCTCCTACATAGAGTCCTCTGCATAGACGTGTATGTTCAGATCCCCACTTTAGAGTCCTCTGCATAGACGTGTCTGTTCAGATCCTACATAGAGTCCTCTGCATAGACGTGTATGTTCAGATCCCTACATAGAGTCCTCTGCATAGACGTGTATGTTCTCCTACATAGAGTCCTCTGCATAGACGTGTATGTTCTCCTACATAGAGTCCTCTGCATAGACGTGTATGTTCTCCTACATAGAGTCCTCTGCATAGACGTGTATGTTCTCCTACATAGAGTCCTCTGCATAGACGTGTATGTTCTCCTACATAGAGTCCTCTGCATAGACGTGTATGTTCTCCTACATAGAGTCCTCTGCATAGACGTGTATGTTCTCCTACATAGAGTCCTCTGCTCCTACATAGAGTCCTCTGCTCCTACATAGAGTCCTCTGCATAGACGTGTCTGTTCTCCTACATAGAGTCCTCTGCATAGACGTGTATGTTCTCCTACATAGAGTCCTCTGCATAGACGTGTATGTTCTCCTACATAGAGTCCTCTGCATAGACGTGTATGTTCTCCTACATAGAGTCCTCTGCATAGACGTGTATGTTCTCCTACATAGAGTCCTCTGCATAGACGTGTATGTTCTCCTACATAGAGTCCTCTGCATAGACGTGTCTGTTCAGATCCCCACTGTCCTCTGCATAGACGTGTATGTTCAGATCCCCACTTTAGAGTCCTCTGCATAGACGTGTATGTTCAGATCCCCACTTTAGAGTCCTCTGCATAGACGTGTCTGTTCAGATCCCCACTTTAGAGTCCTCTGCATAGACGTGTATGTTCAGATCCCCACTTTAGAGTCCTCTGCATAGACGTGTCTGTTCAGATCCCCACTTTAGAGTCCTCTGCATAGACGTGTATGTTCAGATCCCCACTTTAGAGTCCTCTGCATAGACGTGTATGTTCAGATCCCCACTTTAGAGTCCTCTGCATAGACGTGTCTGTTCAGATCCCCACTTTAGAGTCCTCTGCATAGACGTGTATGTTCAGATCCCCACTTTAGAGTCCTCTGCATAGACGTGTCTGTTCAGATCCCCACTTTAGAGTCCTCTGCATAGACGTGTATGTTCAGATCCCCACTTTAGAGTCCTCTGCATAGACGTGTATGTTCAGATCCCTACATAGAGTCCTCTGCATAGACGTGTATGTTCTCCTACATAGAGTCCTCTGCATAGACGTGTATGTTCAGATCCCCACTTTAGAGTCCTCTGCATAGACGTGTATGTTCAGATCCCCACTTTTGAACTGTGGTCTGTTGCTTCTGCTAAACCAGCGATTCTCCCCTCTTAAAATGATTAAAAACAGTCGGGAATATCACGATAACAACTTACACGCCAGTACAGTGTTTTGTGGAACTAGGAAGCTACATGTTCTTGAATATGACGGAACGACAAACTGCCAAGAACTCTTTAAAAGATTAACAGAAATCTGTCAGTCCATGAACTCTCAAGTTCCAAATCATTGGTCATGTCTTCGGTGAACGCACAACGCAGGCCATTCCACTAGAGGGCGATTTATGGAACTAAAACTAAATGCGTACACATAAACTGCGCGTAGAATGTACTGAACAATCAATGTGTTATCTTCACGTTTACCAATGGATCGCTGTCCATATCTGTACCCCATCCAGAGGAAGTCAACATTCCAGCCAGTATGGCTTATAAGAGAAAATCTTGACAATCATTAGATCTAGCATTAAGGCAAAGTCTTAAGTAGCTTGTGTGGGGCTAAACGGCAAATTTATAGAGGGACAGCGAATGCATTTCCCGGCAGCGGCGTCTGCCGCGGCGTCGTCGGACTTGCCGACAACAGCCACGGCAATGATTCCTATGCCGTGGCAATTATACCTAATCCGTGGCAACGCCGGACAGACCGACAATCGAGCTGCGTCAGCCGCTGTTGCCGAACCTATCCCCCCCCCCCCCCACACACACACACACACACACGCACGCAGGCACGCATGCATGCACACACGCAGGCACCATGATCAGCAGTGGACCAACGTGCTCATATAGTCAATTATGTATAAAAAAATGAATGAAGTATTAAAACAGTCATGTCTGCTCTCTCTGGTGGTCGCTTGCTGACCTTCCGGATCTGCTGGTGGACCACCGGGTCCGCCGGGCCACACCGGCAGCCGCCGTAGCCGCCGTCACCTGCCGGGCTTCACCGGCAGCCGCCGCTAGCAGCCGTCACCTGCCGGGCTTCACCGGCAGCCGCCGCTAGCCGCCGTCACCCGCCGGGCTTCACCGGCAGCCGCCGGTGACCCGCCGGGCTTCACCGGCAGCCGCCGCTAGCCGCCGTCACCCGCCGGGCTTCACCGGCAGCCGCCGCTAGCCGCCGTCACCCGCCGGGCTTCACCGGCAGCCGCCGCTAGCAGCCGTCACCCGCCGGGCTGTCTGTCTGTCTGTCTGTCTGTCTGTCTGTCTGTCTGTCTGTCTGTCTGTCTGTCTGTCTGTCTGTCTTGGGTCTTCTCCACCTCGCCTCTCCACTTATATCTATCCATTTTACGCACAGCTGTTTTGCGCTGCACGTATCTATCCCGCCACACACACACACAAACACACACACACACACACACACACACACACACACACACACACACACACACACACACACACACACACACACACACACACACACTGACAAGCGCTGTGGGATTACCTGTGCCCATTTTCCCCTTCGTTTTTACCCCTCCCTAGTCCCAAATATACAGTATATTATATACTGTAGGCCTATATAGGCTTATGCCTTATTGTATTCATTTTATTGTAGGCTATAATAGTTATTGACCATAGCTTAATAGTCTGTTATTTGTATTTCTTTCGCCCGGCCTGGCCGTTTAATTATCCATTTCTACCTTCTCATATCAGCCATATTCCATTTTACGCACATTTTACCGACCCCCTCACCCCGAATATAAATATAACCTTAATTTTTCTTTGCAGCTAAATTAACTAAAGGTTCTCCTTAATCGAATTCATCATATGTTTATGTTTCAACACATGTTCTTCATTATTATTATTTAAGCATATGGTTTCTCTGCGCTTGTCATGCGTAAATCTTTGGATTCAGGGTTCAGGGCTGACCATGCAGCATTGTTCTACCTGGAATGCTTATCACCAGCTACTAGCGACGTTTACTTTAAGCTTCATGGTTTGATGGAGGGACAATTAAAACATGATTTATATACACTGAATGAATACAGACACTTCACAGATATACAGTACTTAAAATTAGAACAATCCTTTGAGAATTGACCGACCTATAAGGCTTTGAGCGCCCACCGAGGCAGCGCCGAGACCCAGCAGCCGCCACAGCTCTTGCTTCCTCCGGGGGTCCCCGCGGACCCGCGGACCACCGCCTGTCACCCCACCGTTCAGTGGGCACCTGCAGGCTCAGGCCCACCGGAGCCCCCTACGCCCTATGGACAGCAACCGATGCGCCGTTTCCCATAAATCCCATTAATGATTGAATAATATCCTACAGAACAGATGAAATCACGTAGCTGCAATGTATGTTGCTGGCTTAATTTATTAATTATTAGGATCAATAAATATAGTCTATATGTCCATAACGGCTATTTTTCGCTGTTTGTGACCAATCCCGATCCTCCGCGGGTCGTTCTGGCTGCAGGGGGTCTGTCATGTTATCAAATGATATCGCCGGCCCAAAACTAAAGTACATGGAATATATAGGCTACTGACAAGGCGCACATTCGCACAACGCTATAGGCTCTTATTAATCAGAGGACATAATAGAGAAAGGTGCGTGTGGGGACTGAACTGGACCCTCCTGTCTATATACTTTCCTGTGCGTCTTTGACCTATTGTACCAACCACAACAGCACCGCACCAGTGCTTATTACTGCCAATTTTGCTTATTTACGCACGCACGCACGCACCATGATCAGCAGTGGACCAGCGTGCTCATATAGTCGATAATGTACAAATTGGCGCGGCCGCAGTGTTGCCGCTGCCGGAGATGGGTCTGTCTGTCTGTCTGTCTGTCTGTCTGTCTGTCTGTCTGTCTGTCTGTCTGTCTGTCTGTCTGTCTGTCTGTACAACCCTTTCCTTAGTAGCCTAGTAGTAGACCTAATAATAATAATAATCAATGTCCCTCCCTCAACCTCGCCTCTCTCCACTTCTATCTATCCATTTTACGCACACCTGTTTTGCGCGCTGCGCGCGTCTAACCCGCCCCGCAAACTCTCCCCCTCTCTCTCTCTCTCTCTCTCTCTCTCTCTCTCTCTCTCTCTCTCTCTCTCTCACTCACACACACACACACACACACACACACACACACACACACACTGACAAGCGCTCTGGGATTACTTGATTATTTTTACACCAACACCACTTTCTATGGGTTATCTGTTCTTTTGTTACCACTTTTCCCCCCAATGCCCATATTTTCCCTTCGTTTTTATCCCCCCCAGCCTAGTCCCAAATATACAGTATAGGCCTATGCCTTATTGTATTCATTTTATTGTAGGCTATGATAGTTTACGGACGGACAGATGGGCGCCTTGCCGCCTCCGCGAGGTTTTTTGGCCGTAGCGCGCCCGGAACGGCACACGGAGCGACCGGCGAACACCCACCCGTTCGTCTCGCCGCCCCGGTTCCAAAGAGGGGTCGACCCTATACCTCCATCCCATCCGGAGCTATGGTCGTTTTACTTTCAGCCAAAGTACAGCAGTCCGATCGCGAGGCGGGCAACAGAGTGTCTCCTTTATAAAATACATTTAAAGTTTTCATCTGTCTCATATGTGCAGGCCTATTCGAAACCAAACAGCACTGCTTTCTTTTTGTGTCTCCAATTAATTATGTGCATTTGGATTCGGTTTTACCCCAGTCCCAGCACTCAAGCAATTTCAATAGTTCAACGTTATCTATGCTGAAATGTGGTATAACTATGTACTTCTCACTTCTACAAGCTCTCAACGCATGCATCACAGAGACGCCTGTGAACTGGGATATTATATTTTTTGAAGAAACTTATAGGAAATAGGAAAAAATAACAAATGCATGGAGACACACACAATGGCAATCCCTTTACACAAGGTTTATGTGTAACAAACATACTATAGCCTACTAGCCCTATATATAGGACCATGGTGATACAGCTAATTGCCTATATCCGGCCACCATTGATGCACATTGACAAACAATTGTATTGGTGATGTACCTAATGGGCCAATTGACTTCAAAGGAGTGGGATGATGGCGGAATCCACCGATTAGACCACCACTCTCACTTTCTCTCTCTCTCTCAAAATGTGATGCTGGCGCTGTCAATTAAATGATCAGATCGTTTTTGTCTGGATCTTAAGCCTCTGTTGTTGAGTGTTGAGTCGTTACTGCATATGTTTCCATTCTGTAGAACAGTGCTTATGGGCCCCCAGTTTGACATGCATGAAGCTACGGACCCCAATTTAATGGCATTTCTATCTCTGGGACCTGCAATCCATATCGTAAAATCAATGTTCATTTAACCCAAATGGACCCTTTACATTGACCAAAGCGTTTCAGCACCATGGACAGCACTCTCCATTTGTTTTTCTTATTTTTTTGCGATAGATCAAGGCAGAAGAGATAGATAGATAGATAGATAGATAGATAGCCTAGATAGATATATAGATAGATAGATTGCTTGTAGAAGTGAGAAGTACATATACCACATTTCAGCATAAGTTATAGCATTTTATTGAGTGGGTTATCAAATCATAACTTCTAGTTGAACTATTGAAATTGCATGCTGGGACTGGGTTAAAACCGAATCCAAATGCACGTAATTAAAACCTCGCGGAGGCGGCAAGGCGCCCATCTGTCCGTCCGTAAACTATTATAGCCTACAATAAAATGAATACAATAAGGCATAGGCCTATACTGTATATTTGGGACTAGGCTGGGGGGGATAAAAACGAAGGGAAAATATGGGCATTGGGGGGAAAAGTAATAAAAGAACAGATAACCCATAGAAAGTGGTGTTGGTGTAAAAATAATCAAGTAATCCAAGAGCGCTTGTCAGTGTGTGTGTGTGTGTGTGTGTGTGTGTGTGTGTGTGTGTGTGTGTGTGTGTGTGTGTGTGTGTGTGTGTGTGTGTGTGTGTGTGTGTGTGTGAGTGAGTGAGAGAGAGAGAGAGAGAGACAGAGAGAGAGAGAGAGAGAGAGAGAGAGAGAGAGAGAGAGGGGGAGGGAGAGTTTGCGGGGCGGGTTAGACGCGCGCAGCGCGCAAAACAGGTGTGCGTAAAATGGATAGATAGAAGTGGAGAGAGGCGAGGTTGAGGGAGGGACATTGATTATTATTATTATTAGGTCTACTACTAGGCTACTAAGGAAAGGGTTGTACAGACAGACAGACAGACAGACAGACAGACAGACAGACAGACAGACCCATCTCCGGCAGCGGCAACACTGCGGCCGCGCCAATTTGTACATTATCGACTATGAGCACGCTGGTCCACTGCTGATCATGGTGCGTGCGTGTGCACGCGTGCCTGCGTGCGTGTGTGTGTTCGCTCCTTCTGGGGGAGAGAGAGAGAGAGAGAGAGAGAGAGAGAGAGAGAGAGAGAGAGAGAGAGAGAGAGAGAGAGAGAGAGAGAGAGAAAGTGAGAGTGAGAGTCGGTCCAATCATTGATTGGCCACTTGTCTGCGGTGGATCCCGTCCTTTGAAGTTTGAACGCCCAGCAGGGAGTCGGGAGTCAGTCCAGCTGTCAATGGTGGCAGGATATAGGCAGTAGCCTACACTTCATCACTGTATATGTTTATTTTACTAACTGTAGGCCTACCTGGTCCTATAGAGCTAGTAGGCTGTCTATTACACATAAAAAAAAACGCGGAGGCGCCGTGGGCCGCTAAAAAAAGAAAAAGAAAAAGAAAAAAAGGAAGTTGTACAGAAATACAGATAGATGCGAGCAGCAGTGCGCGAAAAAGAGGTGGACCCGGCTCTAGTAGATACCGATGGTGAATAACCCAACCTGTTATCGGTAAAATCCGTACATATATACTACATAAGCAGAATGCACATTGGTCACTGAATGAATCCAAAGATTTACGCATGACAAGCGCCGAGAAACCATATGCCTAAATAATAATAATGAAGAACATGTGTTGAAACTTAAACATATCTATGATGAATTCGATTAAGGAGAACCTTTAGTTAATTTAGCTGCAAAGAAAAATTAAGGTTATATTTATATTCGGGGTGAGGGGGTCGGTAAAATGTGCGTAAAATGGAATCTGATATGAGAAGGTAGAAATGGATAATTAAACGGCCAGGCCGGGCGAAAGAAATACAAATAACAGACTATTAAGCTATGGTCAATAACTATTATAGCCTACAATAAAATGAATACAATAAGGCATAAGCCTATATACAGTATATAATATACTGTATATTTGGGACTAGGGAGGGGTAAAAACGAAGGGGAAAATGGGCACAGGTAATCCCACAGCGCTTGTCAGTGTGTGTGTGTGTGTGTTGATGGAATTTTGGATCATATTCCATATGGATAAACAGTTTTCCCCAATCATAATAAAATACTCCACACACAAGAAATGATGAATGTCCACACCAGGGAATATGCGTTTTTGTGTTGAAGTTTAGTCAGAGTTCAAAGTACTGTACAAGTACAGTATAGAGCATTTTCTCACCCATAGTTTCTCCGAGTACAAAGCATAATGATTCACAGATATATGGAGTTTACAGAATACATTAGTCACATTCTGATTGGACAATTAAACATAACATGGATGGGATGTTGTTGTGACTGAGTCTCATGGACTCAGAAGCCAAGGATGTAGAATGTTTTGGCGTTTTTATTATCCCGTGTCCTGGACACTTTGACATTTCTGGTCAATCTTTCTGTCCCTGGAGTGGGGCAGATTCTCGTCTCGTGCATTAGTTATCAGATCAAAACATCATGGCATTGACTTTTAACACTGAGAATGATATCTATACCATGTTAAACAACAATAACATATTTTACTATCAATTCCCTCCTGAGATAGCATTTGAAGTGTTAAATGTCAAGGCAGCATAAACAACAAGGGAAGAAAACATGGGTTAAACTTTTTTTTAAGGTATTTGAAACAGAACATAATAATTGAACAATTTAAGTCAAAACATTTCGATAGTTTTTGAAGAGTAGAGTCAAAAGAACTGTATATTTCCAAAGGTATTTAAATCAGAATATCATAATTGAACTTTGTTTTTGTTTTTTAAGTAGAGGTAAAAGATTTTTATTGTCTTAATTATTAATTATTATATATATGTATTTTACAAAGGTTCAATGTGTCCAAGATTGATTGGAAATTATCCATGTCAAGCAAGATAAAAACACATCAGCATCACGCTCCCGGGTGGTTATTACAATTTGGGGCCGATTTTAGTCAAAACAAGACGAACTTGACTCTTTACCATAATTTAGGTTAAAGACAAAAGCATTCAAAATGTATTTAGACAGCATCCGAAAATCAGCCGTTTGGCGGTCATAATTCGTACACCTCCGAGGTTACCTTTAGGTAATGAGTGCTCTTAATTGTCCCTGCAGGTTGGGGACATTTATAGTGAGGTGTCAAACCGGAGCCGCCTTAAAGCCAACTGTCTATTCCTCCTTACTGGCTTTTGTCCGAGTCAAGGTCTGAAAGAAAACTTTACAGCGGGAAAACGTGTGTGATGCAGTTTCATACTCACGAAATACATATGGACTTTTCAATCATCCTTTTTGACATTTCCACTTTGGACAGACATGTAGTGAAGTATGTGTCTGTCAAATCATTCTCAATTATCATCTCAAAATATCTTTATCTGTAAGACAAGGGAAAAGACAGGGACAAATCAATCCATACTGTAAGGCAATAAGGTATTTATATATAGAAATTAAATTGAAATGTTTAGATACATCACCAAAAAGGGGACACAAGTTGTGTCAGTTTGTTCTGTTAGGGGAAACAGATTAACCCTGTTGAGGATTGGAATCAACTTCACAAAATGAAATATATTTAAATGGGATGAAATGAAAACAAAATGAAATATGAAAATATGAAATCAGAAAATGAAATATGAATTCAGAAAATGAAAATATGAAAGAAATAAAATTAAATGAAAAAATATTAATTCTAAATATTAATTCTCCAAACACATTCCCTCCCGTTTGCCACAGCCAAAAATATTGGGTGTGACAAAAATTGTTTTGTTTGGAGGATAATTTGTTAAAATATGGTTAAATGAGAAACAGATGGTACCGAGGTACAGTAGGGTACCGAGGTACAGTAAAGGACAATGACTCTGCTCACTGTCAGAGTTAGAGTGAGCTTCCAGGCCTGTGAGGGGGGAAGTGTATCATAACAAGATAAGGTTTTCCCAAAACAATAGTTAGCGAGGCCTGCTGAAAGCCTCTCTACTGAAAGTGCCCCAGAGAGAGAGACTTTAAAGAAGTAAAATAATAATAATAAAAATAGGTAAAATAATAATAATAAAATACATAACATAATCATAATGTCATTTTTTTTTTTTTTCTCATAATGTGTTATCCCGTATAAGCCCAGTAGGGTTGTAATAATTGTGGAATTTGACTGAAAGGGTTTGAATGGAGCCCAGCTATTTAAATTGTTTTTGGAATGGTCTCAGCCTGTTGAGGGAGTAATCAAAGTGAATGAAGGATTACCCAAATAGATAAATTAAAAGGTTGAATAAAACAGGGTTTAGCCTTTCCTTTTTTTTAACGCATAACTGCAGTTTATGCGTTAAAACTGGATTTTGGCAAATATTGGTGAAAGTAAACGTTTTTGGTACATGTCCCTAAAATGTGGTTTAAAAGAAAAGGATTACTAAATAATTGAGGATCTATTTTGAGTTGGTTGGGGGATGTTGACATTAACTGAAGGAGAGAAGTTCAACAAATCTCACACACACAGACCATTTGACCTTGGAGGCCAGATGTCTTCTAGCCATCAGTTGTTTTAGAGAGGAATGAAAACAATCTCAACAAGTCAGTTGTTTACACGTTCTCTGCAAGAGGAACGGTTTTCACAGGATATGGTGTTTTTGACAGGAGGACAGGAGAAAAACTGGTTAAAATGAAATAAACAGTCATGAAATTAAACAGGTTAAAATAAAATTGAAATAAAACAGTCAGTCAGTCAGTCAGTCAGTCACTGATAATCAGTCAGTTAAGTTGGTAGCGAGTTAGTGGAGTTAGTTCCACTATACCTGTTCTGCCATGTCATTAGTCCGTCCTGTCCCCTAAAATAAAATAAAGCCCACCTGTCATTGATGGGAAAAAAATTATTAAGACGTTAGGGGCATCACATAGCAACATTCAAATAAACCCAAGCGTTGGTTGTTATCAGTACGAGTGTAGTCATACCAAGAGTGAATGAGATCCCTTTTTAGAGAGAGAGAGAGAGACAGTCATATGTGTAAATAATTCCTAGTTTTGCAAACCAGGCAAGTGAGTTAGAACACAAACAGATGGAGAAAAACCCAAGACAGATTCAAATAAGACAGATTCAAATATAACCCCAGCACATTGTTATCAAGCCCTGTATTAGAATGTAAACAGTAGATTATACAGAACAAGAGCGAATGAAACCCATTTTTGAGAGAGAAAGAGAGAGCAAGGTCACACAGAAACTGAATCGGCTCGTGGCCTCTCAAGGTAAAAATAAGAAAAATGAAATAAAAAACAATTCCAGCAATCCCCTCATAGTTTTTTTCCCAAAATAAAACAATAATAACACATAGGCCGTGCCAGCCTATAAGCAGCGTAAGCAGCTCACGCGAGCAGCAGGCATTGAGCAAGCAAGCAGCATAAGCCAAGCACATATTGTACCATATTGTACACAGAAGCAGCACCGCTCACTTTATACTTGGTTTGATTTTCCTGCTTTCATAATAGACAAACCGAAATGTAACCAGGGGAGGAAAATTGGATTAGAGATGATTAGACAGACAATATATCAAAAACATTTAACAGATGGGTTTGTCAGTCAGAACTTGATTTTTTTTTCTTTTTTTTTTTCTCTCAGAAGTCGTACTTAGTCAAAAATAAACAAAATATATAGTACCATTATCTCGGGCGTCCCCAGGGTCAAAAGAGCGTTTGTTCTTTTCGGGACATTGTAATCCATGACAGTCACGTAGCAGATCTACAAGCTCACAACGCGTCCCATCGCATTGTGAGTGAAAGGGCAATGCCAGCCAGGTTCGGCTGGGGGGGGGGGGGCTCTGTCAAGCCCTTCAGCATCTTGAAAACATGGTTTGCGTCCTCTGTTCCTTCCTAATGAGGCTTGAACATCCAGTGGTATCCAGCAACACATCCAGTGGCAATAATGTCAGCTTCGCACATATCCATTGAAATGTTCCAGGAAAGGTTTTAGGTATTGCTGGTAAATGGGAGTTCCCGATGATCTTCCAGAGTGATGTGAGGTCCGGGTTAAAAAAAAAAAGTTCTAGGTTTAGATTGTAACATCTCATCCGTGTGTGTCCAGGATTTACACGATAAAAACACTGCTTCTCGGAGCAGGGGGCTTTTTTAGCTTGAATGGTCATGTTTCTTAAAAATGTTCTTGGGAGCGTTGAGATAAAAAGCTCCTGTATTCAACATCTCAGAGTCGCCTGAGACGGAAATAAAAAAATAAATAAAATAAGACTGAGACGAAAACGAAGACGTGTAAGCGTAAAGCATGAAGATTTCCGTCAGAACGTTCTGTTCTGGAACATAAAGGAAATCTACCAATTAAAATAACCACGCTATTTCTTATGTGATTAAGTAGCTGGAAACAGCTATTATTAATAAAATAACCACGCGATTTGTTATGTGGTTAAGTGGCTGGGTTATGCACTGGCCAAGAGATTCTCCCTTCAGAACAATTGCTTTTGTTCTGGGTACACTAAACAAAATCGTGTAAAGATTTCCTTCAGGACAGAAATAACTTTCGTCCTGGCAACACTAAACTGGAGTCTCGTGCTAAATAACACCAACTAATAATATGGACAAGCATGAATCTGTGACCAACAGTCTGCTATGTCCTCAGAACAGGAAACCGCAGTCCCTATTCTGTTACTCAAACGTGCAACGAAAAGCGATAAAACAATAGACTACAAAACATTAAACAATAAAAATGCAGCTGTGTTAAGAGCTAGCTAGACTCTTAAGACAGCAGGTATAAACGTATGACCTGGGTTCTGTTGAATTAGGACAGTGTGTGAGAATGAAGCCCGCCTCTCAAGTCTCTGTGAGAGAAACTGTCTGTGTCCGGTCCCTGGTGTGGAACGCTGTGCCAGAGCCAACCCTGGCTGCCTCCATTTCGGCTTTCTTCAGACCGTTGTGAGATTTTATCGATATGTTGATGTGGGAGAGAGTCATCATATCCGAATTCCTTTCTCCATATGGGCAAAAATGGTGCAATTGTGGGGCACCTAGAAACAACTGTTTCATTTCCTCATCGTCTATCTTAGCCGTTACGGCTGTTATCAGTTCATTCTCCAAGCTTTGGAGAGAGGCTTCAAGCTCAAAAATGGTGCAATTGTTCCGTTTGTAAAAAGGTTGTTTAGATTTCGGCAGGTGTTTTCTGCCTCCCTGTGCTCGGGGCGTCCCAAGGTAATTTCTCCTCGCGCAGGAGGAAAAAACGTGTGGGAGATAGTCCTTTCCGTGGGAGTCAGGGGAAACGTCTGATAATATCCCCGGCTGGTTGTTAACTGGTTCTAGCAGCGGAAGAGACCAATATCTCCAGCTCTTAACACAGCAGGTATAAACGTATGACCTGGGTTCTGTTGAATTAGGACAGTGTGTGAGAATGAAGCCCGCCTCTCAAGTCTCTGTGAGAGAAACTGTCTGTGTCCGGTCCCTGGTGTGGAACGCTGTGCCAGAGCCAACCCTGGCTGCCTCCATTTCGGCTTTCTTCAGACCGTTGTGAGATTTTATCGATATGTTGATGTGGGAGAGAGTCATCATATCCGAATTCCTTTCTCCATATGGGCAAAAATGGTGCAATTGTGGGGCACCTAGAAACAACTGTTTCATTTCCTCATCGTCTATCTTAGCCGTTACGGCTGTTATCAGTTCATTCTCCAAGCTTTGGAGAGAGGCTTCAAGCTCAAAAATGGTGCAATTGTTCCGTTTGTAAAAAGGTTGTTTAGATTTCGGCAGGTGTTTTCTGCCTCCCTGTGCTCGGGGCGTCCCAAGGTAATTTCTCCTCGCGCAGGAGTGGGAGATAGTCCTTTCCGTGGGAGTCAGGGGAAACGTCTGATAATATCCCCGGCTGGTTGTTAACTGGTTCTAGCAGCGGAAGAGACCAATATCTCCTCGGAGCTAATCCGGCAATCGAATGGACCATTTGATGGAATTTTGGATCATATTCCATATGGATAAACAGTTTTCCCCAATCATAATAAAATACTCCACACACAAGAAATGATGAATGTCCACACCAGGGAATATGCGTTTTTGTGTTGAAGTTTAGTCAGAGTTCAAAGTACTGTACAAGTACAGTATAGAGCATTTTCTCACCCATAGTTTCTCCGAGTACAAAGCATAATGATTCACAGATATATGGAGTTTACAGAATACATTAGTCACATTCTGATTGGACAATTAAACATAACATGGATGGGATGTTGTTGTGACTGAGTCTCATGGACTCAGAAGCCAAGGATGTAGAATGTTTTGGCGTTTTTATTATCCCGTGTCCTGGACACTTTGACATTTCTGGTCAATCTTTTTGTCCCTGGAGTGGGGCAGATTCTCGTCTCGTGCATTAGTTATCAGATCAAAACATCATGGCATTGACTTTTAACACTGAGAATGATATCTATACCATGTTAAACAACAATAACATATTTTACTATCATGTGTGTGTGTGTGTGTGTGTGTGTGTGTGTGTGTGTGTGTGTGTGTGTGTGTGTGTGTGTGTGTGTGTGTGTGTGTGTGTGGCGGGATAGATACGTGCAGCGCAAAACAGCTGTGCGTAAAATGGATAGATATAAGTGGAGAGGCGAGGTGGAGAAGACCCAAGACAGACAGACAGACAGACAGACAGACAGACAGACAGACAGACGGCGGCTGCCGGTGAAGCCCGGCGGGTGACGGCGGCTAGCGGCGGCTGCCGGTGAAGCCCGGCGGGTCACCGGCGGCTGCCGGTGAAGCCCGGCGGGTGACGGCGGCTAGCGGCGGCTGCCGGTGAAGCCCGGCAGGTGACGGCTGCTAGCGGCGGCTGCCGGTGAAGCAGGCAGGTGACGGCGGCTACGGCGGCTGCCGGTGTGGCCCGGCGGACCCGGTGGTCCACCAGCAGATCCGGAAGGTCAGCAAGCGACCACCAGAGAGAGCAGACATGACTGTTTTAATACTTCATTCATTTTTTTATACATAATTGACTATATGAGCACGTTGGTCCACTGCTGATCATGGTGCCTGCGTGTGTGCATGCATGCGTGCCTGCGTGCGTGTGTGTGTGTGTGGGGGGGGGGGGGGGGGGGGGGAGATAGGTTCGGCAACAGCGGCTGACGCAGCTCGATTGTCGGTCTGTCCGGCGTTGCCACGGATTAGGTATAATTGCCACGGCATAGGAATCATTGCCGCGGCTGTTGTCGGCAAGTCCGACGACGCCGCGGCAGACGCCGCTGCCGGGAAGTGTATTCGCTCCTTCTGAATTTATATGTCATTGTACAATGTTTGCCGCTCACCAAAAACAACACAAACTGAGAAAACATACGACTACGAATTATAAATTATTCCGAGACTTTTCGCTGGGTTAATGTGATTAAGCCATTAAGCAATTGAAAGTGCCGATCAATTTGAATCACCAAACATAGCCACTAAGAAAAAAAGTAATATAATATGTTTTTTGATTTTGACAACAAGGTGGCGCTATAAAGCCATATTTTCAGAGACGAGTTTATTTTTTATTTTTTTAGAGTTTTTTTAACAACTTCTACCCCCCCCTAAATCCTAAATGCCGATCACGAATATGCAGGTTTCGTTTGATTTTGACCAAAAGGTGGCGCTATAGAGCCATTTTTTCAGAGATACGTTTTTTTTTTTTTTTTTTTAGTTTTTTTAACAACTCCTACCCCCCTAAATCAGGGTCGCAGATCACGAATATGCAGGTGTTTTTTGATTTTGACAACAAGGTGGCGCTATAAAGCCATATTTTCAGAGACGAGTTTATTTTTAATTTTTTTAGAGTTTTTTTAACAACTTCTACCCCCCCTAAATCCTAAATGCCGATCACGATTATGCAGGTTTCGTTTGATTTCGACAAAAGGTGGCGCTATAAATCTTTGTCCAAAAATGCATTATTTAAATTTTTTTTTTTTGGTGCAGGTCCCAACTCTCTAGAATACTTAAAAAGACGATTTTCATGTCTAAAACGGCCTTTACAAAGGGTTAAAAATCACGAGACATTTTTTTATGGATTCTGCGCCCCCAAAAACATATAGATACATTGTCATTAAAACAAAATCTATTTTCCTATTTTTACAGTTGATTTTAAGGTGTTTTTTTTTTCGGTCAACAAACACGTTTTAGGGGTTAATTCTGCAACCGTTCGAAATTTTATAAAAGTTTCACCTCAGAGGTGCTTAACACCTTCTAAGCCAAGGGGAGCCCCTTAATGTTAAAACCGTACTATATCGCACATCCCCCCAGGGACTCTCAGCCACGTCGTACATTCCCGGACTTTGTCTTTAAAACCGGAATAAAAGCTTTTGATCCGAAAATCGGCGATCGTCTAACCTTCCCTAGTCACCACTCGTGCACTGATAGCTCATGCAGACCGTGCATGAAGCAGAGGTGACGTCAGCGCCTCTCCTTCTCCAAGGCACCTTCCACCCATCCGTTTACTGTCTACACACTCGAGCTCCTCCTGCAGCCATGCTTGGGGCTATGCTAGCGAAACTTTTCAGTTCTGTTCTTCAGTCACACATGGACTATTTGCGGGGACATTTACGTGAAAGGATCGCGCACGCGAAACGCACGGGGACATCGACGATCGGCCAAAACCCCCATTCTATCCCAACGGAAATCGAGAAAATCATGGTGAGTTACTGGCCTGGGGGGAAAAAAAAAGAAAAAACAGCGGCGCTGTTCAAGATGGAGGGGCTGCGGGGTCATGTTTATAAACATAATATTATGTCTCAGATCACAATACAATAATAGAAATGTCACGGCTAATCTACCAACCACCATTCTATTTCGGACGTCAAGGTGTTAAGGGGTCCCCTCCAAGGATCGATTTGTATTACTTCCAGTTTTTGATATAAACTTTGCTAAAATCACTATTTCGGAGCTAAAAAGGCCTTTTTTTCGGGTTTTCTGAGTCTCCTAGAGTCACGGGATATTTTTTTTTGGAAGGAGCGCACAAAAAAACATATAAAATTGGTGTTGATAAAACAAAAGGTGTTTTCCTTGTTTTTTTATTGATTTTTGAATGCGTTAGCATTGAAAAAACAGTTTTTAAGACTTTTAAAGACAATGGCTTGACTTTTGCTCGAACTAACAAGTCACACGTGTTCTGGGGAGGGGTACTGACGTAACGCAACAGTTCGTCCCGTTCTATTTGTTCCTATTGGCTCAGACCAGCTTAGATGAGCGTTAGCATAACAAAGAACACTAGAAATTGAATAACTCTGCAACGGCTTGACTTTTGCTCGAACTAACAACTCAGGCGGTGTCCGGGGGGGCGTACCGACGTATTCAATGGGTTTACCGGGTTCTGATTCGCCCTTTCGGTACCAAGCCACGATGTAAACAAACCAAGCTATGCTAACACTCGAATCAAGGTTTACAGCCAAAATTAAGTGCTTTATCACTAATTATATTAAACATTGTTACTTTCATCAGATGCCCCATGAATCAAAGTGTATGTGTGGTAAATATCAGCTAAAAGCGAATTACTTTTTTTTTCGGTCGTTTTTTTGGAAAATAGAAATAAATACTTTATCGATAATTATATTAAAAATCGTTATCTCATCAGATTCTGCATGACTCAAAGAGCCTTTCTGGTAAATATCAGCTAAAACGGAATTATTTTATTTTTCGACAATTTTCAGGATAGCTTGCGTGTTTACATACATTGATAAATTCAAACGACCGGCTAGATAGCTAGAGGGGGTCCCCCTGAACACGTGGGGAAAAAAAAAATCAAAACGGATGTACCGTTCCGGAGTTACGGTCAAAAACATGTTTCGTTTGCAGCAAAGGATTCTGGGAAATAGAAAATCGACTTTAAAACGTTAATTTCACCCACTTCCACACATCGTACAGAGAAAAGAGTTATATATCTGTGTAGGGTATTCAACCCTCTATCTGCTCAGCACAAAATTGACCCTCCCAAAAAAAAAAAAAAAACCATGATAGACAGTGACGGTTCCGTACTATAAGTCCAGGAGACTAATTTTGGTTTCGACAGCATTTTTTCACCACTGCTGCCGGAGGTTCTGCCCAATTTTTCTACAAACCAACTTTTTCGCTCTAACAGCTTTTTGGGATTTTTTTTTGCTCCAAAACAAAAAAAAACCCTAATACGGGGAACCCCTGCCCAAATTTTTTTTAGGTTTTCTTTTTTCTTTGTCAAAACAAAAAAAAAAACCTAATACGGGGAACCCCTGCCCGTTTTTTTTTTGTCTAACCATAACTCCAGCAGAATGGCCGATGCTTACAGGTGGTGGGAAGAGAGCTCAGGGTCCTCTGGCTCTTCCTCCACTTCCTCCCCTGAACCCCTTCCCAAAAGGGTGAGGTTCAACCCTCCTCAGGTTCAACCCTCCTCACCCCGCCCTTCTCCCCTCTCAGAGTCAGAGGAGGATATTCCTCCAGGCCAACGTGCCCCTTCACAAAGCCCGGGCAACAGCCCTGTCGCCACACCCGCCCACAGCCCTTACTTGAACCTGGGCTCTGGGGAACCATCCCCTAGCCCTCCTACCATCCCAAATGTGTGGCCTGGGTCCGGGTTAGGCTCTTCATCAGAGGATTCTCAAAGCGCGGTCCCCCTCAGGTTTCCTTAAGGCCGTTACGGCCGGGTCTGTCAACTCTCAGAGTGTACAAATGGAACCGAATGGACTCTTAACACGGTTCCATTTGTACACTCTCAGAGTTACGAGGGTCCTTGAACGTACGCAGTTTGAGATCCACCTGTATTATTCTATAGATAATGGGAGTGTGCTTGGATTATACAGTAGTAGTGTGTGTGTGTGTGTGTGTGTGTGTGTGTGTTCTAAGAGTAGAAGGTGAGGACGCTTTGGTGATTTCCTCGGACCAGCAGGATGGGCGGCAGACCCCCGGACAGTGTCTCTAGCCAGGCCATGTACAGAGCGCTGGACACAGCGCCCTTCCGGGCCAGGGGCATGCTCCTGTTGAAACAAACACACAAAACATCCAGTTTAGACCAATTGAGACCGGTTACGCATTAGGGCATTCACCAAATATTCGAATATCAAAGTCACTATTCGACATTGTTCACCGAAGTCGAATATTTGTTTCTTTCCTTTTTTTTGTGTGTCAGTGCCCCTGGTGGATGAATTTGTTAATGCTCTATACCAGGGGTTCTCAAACCTTTTTAGGCTGTGACACCCAGAATAAACATATTTGAACTGGGGACCCCCACCCTGACAAGCACTTGGAATTGTAGGTATTACATTTAATGTGACTCGGTTCCACAGATAAATATTGTGAAAATAGCAGATCTACATGCTCAGAGCATGTAGATCGGCTATTTGCACAATGTTGGCCTCTTGCTTACTTAATATTTGACAGTTTGGACAGTCCTGTCGAATATTCGACTATTCGAATACTTTGAGGTCGAATAATTATATGTCAGTGGTGCTCAAACTCTTTCATGTCAAAGACCCCCAAAATGATATGTATTTGGCCACGGACCCCCATATAAAAATATTTCGTTCCAGGGACCCCCCAGAGGGAAATATTTGAGTTACAAATGTTTGCTTTAAAAAGAATATATATTCAAAGATTTGCAAAAAAAAAAAAAAAGATTTGGATCTAGATTTCTTTCAAAAATAGCAGATCTACAAGTTTGCAGCGTGGCACTCTGTGCTACGCTGTGAGCTTGTATATCTGCTATTTTTCAATAGCTAAAGTATCAAATAATTCTAGGTCTAAACTGGTTAAGCAGATCTTGAAATTGAAGCCTTTCCGAAAGGAATATTTTCCTCTATTTTTAGTATGCTCTAAAGCAGGGATGGGCAACTTTGATGATGGCGAGGGCCACTATATTTCCACCTTCACTCCAGAGGGCCACATGCTATGTCCAACTTTGTCATTCTAGTATCTCATACAAAAGAAGCAAAAATAGCAGATCTACAAGCTCGGCTATTTTTTCTTCTTTTGAATTGGAATCCTAATTTTATTTGTATTTTTTTCCTGAAATGTAACATTTTGATTTAAACTCATTTTTTATATAGTCATGTTAACTTTATGAACCTAAATACAAATACATTGGACATAAAATAATACATTTTAATACTACTATACAAGTTATTAAGCTACTAATATAGACTGCCAGAATTAAAGCAGATCATGTTTGGAATTGTAACATCTAAAATCAACTAGAAAAATATTGTTCCTTCGAAACAATTGTGGGCTCGCTTCAAGCCAGAAAACAATGGCTATAAAAGCACAAAATGTCAAGATCGCAGGCAGTGCTCTCTTTGACGTTACTGACGTCAAAGATTGGTCCATTTTGTTCCAAAAATGTGTTGTGCAAAAGTTGACCCGCTGGTGGCGCTATAACAGGCCAATGTGAGAAGGTTGGTATCTGTTCCTTGACCTATTGGGAATGTGCTTGCAAGATTTCACGCACATCCCAGGTTCATGATTTGAGGTGTTTTTGGCTTTGGACACTTTATCGCTGCTTGCAGCTATATTTATTATTATTATTTTATAATTTTTTTGTGTGCACTTCATAGGCATGTTAGATAAAGGTCCTTAGATTGCGTGTAGAATGTTTCATGCAAATTGCAAAATAAATCCTAGAATAAAAACGGGTTTAAGCGTTTTACAAACTGCTCAAAATTATATAGCGCCCCCCTTTGGCCATTTGGGGTAAGATTGGTTTCAGTGATATTTGAACTAACCCTCTACACTATTTTGTCATGAAAATGTGACTTTGCATGTATGTTTTAGAGGCAGAAGAATAATTTGCATAAAAATGCAATATTGTTTGAATTATTTAAAAAAGCATGTTTCAATGTTAAAGAAATCCGATCTGACAGATCTTTAGATATCGGTCCAAAGTTCACGTAAAAAAAGTTTTGTGCACGTGACGCGAAAATTCCAGAATAAAAGCGGGTTTACGCGTTTTACAAACTGCTCAAAATGGCGGAAAATTGAAGGGCGGAGCTTACTTAACAACAACACAGATGTCTTCCGCTTGAGTCAAAGCACGCGTGTAACAAGTTGCATGTCTTCAAACGAAACAAGTCATGACTTATGCCCGTTTGAAGTTTGAATTTTCAGACGCTTCGTATAGCGCCCCCCTTTGGCCAATTGGAATAAAATTGGTTTCAGTGATACTTTGACTAACCCTCCACATCTTTGCCAAATGCCATGAACGTGTAACTTTGCATGTATGATTTAGAGGCCGAAGAATAATTTGCATAAAGCCGCAATATTGATAAAATTATTAAAAAATTATATTTCACTTTAAAAAAAATCTGGTTGATCAATCTGACCGTATTGGTCCAAAGTTCATGTGAAAAAAGTTGTGTGCACTTGACGCGAAAATCCCAGGAGGAGATAGATTTTTACTGTTTTTCATATAATTCCGAATTGTGGGAGACCTAAAGGTCAGAGGTCAAAAGTCAGAGCGTAAAAGTTGTTCGGCATGAGGAGACGCATACGTGTATACAGGTTTCATGACTGTACGTATAACAGAGCATGAGCTCCATCTGTTCAAAGTTCGCACTTTCGAAGGCTTCCTACAGCGCCACCATTTGGCCGATTGCTGTAAAAAATAATAGCACACTTCGCCACTGTAAGCTGAACACATTGATGTTTTTATTTTCATTTTCTGTCTAAGTATGTAGGAGTAGAAAGGAACCGAAGTTTTGAGGAGAACTTGATATGACGGTTAGATATTGTCACTAGAAAAATATTGTTCCTTCGAAACAATTGTGGGCTCGCTTCAAGCCAGAAAACAATGGCTATAAAAGCACAAAATGTCAAGATCGCAGGCAGTGCTCTCTTTGACGTTACTGACGTCAAAGATTGGTCCATTTTGTTCCAAAAATGTGTTGTGCAAAAGTTGACCCGCTGGTGGCGCTATAACAGGCCAATGTGAGAAGGTTGGTATCTGTTCCTTGACCTATTGGGAATGTGCTTGCAAGATTTCACGCACATCCCAGGCTGTGTTCATGATTTGAGGTGTTTTTGGCTTTGGCCACTTTATCGCTGCTTGCAGCTATATTTATTATTATTATTTTATAATTTTTTTGTGTGCACTTCATAGGCATGTTAGATAAAGGTCCTTAGATTGCGTGTAGAATGTTTCATGCAAATTGCAAAAAAAATCCTAGAATAAAAACGGGTTTAAGCGTTTTACAAACTGCTCAAAATTATATAGCGCCCCCCTTTGGCCATTTGGGGTAAGATTGGTTTCAGTGATATTTGAACTAACCCTCTACACTATTTTGTCATGAAAATGTGACTTTGCATGTATGTTTTAGAGGCAGAAGAATAATTTGCATAAAAATGCAATATTGTTTGAATTATTTAAAAAAGCATGTTTCAATGTTAAAGAAATCCGATCTGACAGATCTTTAGATATCGGTCCAAAGTTCACGTAAAAAAAGTTTTGTGCACGTGACGCGAAAATTCCAGAATAAAAGCGGGTTTACGCGTTTTACAAACTGCTCAAAATGGCGGAAAATTGAAGGGCGGAGATTACTTAACAACGACACATATGTATTCCGCTTGAGTCAAAGCACGCGTGTAACAAGTTGCATGTCTTCAAACGAAACGAGTCATGACTTATGCCCGTTTGAAGTTTGAATTTTCAGACGCTTTGTATAGCGCCCCCCTTTGGCCGATTGGAATAAAATTGGTTTCAGTGATACTTTGACTAACCCTCCACATCTTTGCCAAATGCCATGAACGTGTAACTTTGCATGTATGATTTAGAGGCCGAAGAATAATTTGCATAAAACCGCAATATTGATTAAATTATTAAAAAATTATATTTCACTTTAAAAAAAATCTGGTTGATCAATCTGACCGTATTGGTCCAAAGTTCATGTGAAAAAAGTTTCGTGCGCGTAACGAAAATAACCCAGGAGGAGATAGATTTTTACTGTTTTTCATATAATTCCGAATTGTGGGAGACCTAAAGGTCAGAGGTCAAAAGTTAGAGGGTAAAAGTTGTTCGGCATGAGGAGACGCATACGTGTATACAGGTTTCATGGCTGTACGTATAACAGAGCATGAGCTATACCTGTTCAAAGTTCGCACTTTCGAAGGCTTCCTACAGCGCCACCATTTGGCCGATTGCTGTAAAAAGTAATAGCACACGTCGCCACAGTAAGCTGAACACATTGATGTTTTTATTTTCATTTTCTCACTAAGTATGTAGGAGTAGAAAGGAACCGAAGTTTTGAGGAGAACTTGATATGACGGTTAGATATTGTCACTAGAAAAATATTGTTCCTTCGAAACAATTGTGGGCTCGCTTCAAGCCGGAAAACAATGGCTATAAAAGTACAAAATGTCAAGATCGCAGGCAGTGCTCTCTTTGACGTTACTGACGTCAAAGATTGGTCCATTTTGTTCGAAAAATGTGTTGTGCAAAAGTTGACCCGCTGGTGGCGCTATAACAGGCCAATGTAAGAAGGGTGGTATCTGTTCCTTGACCTATTGGGAATGTGCTTGCAAGATTTCACACCCATTGCAGGCTGTGTTCATGATTTGAGGTGTTTTTGGCTTTGGCCACTTTATCGCTGCTTGCAGCTATATTCATTATTATTTTTTATTTTTTTGTGTGTGTGCACTTCATAGGCATATTAGATAAAGGTCCTTAGATTGTGTGTAGAATGTTTCATGCAAATTGCAAAAAAAAAAATCCTAATGGGTTTAAGCGTTTCACAAACTGCTCAAAATGATATAGCGCCCCCCTTTGGCCAATTGGGGTAAGATTGGTTTTAGTGATATTTGGACTAACACTCTACATCTTTGCCAAATGCCATGAACATGTTACTTTGCATGTATGATTTAGAGGCAGAAGAATAATTTGCATAAAACTGCAATATTCATTGAATTTATTTAAAAAAGCATGTTTCAATTTTAAAGAAATCCGATCTGACAGATCTTTAGATATCGGTCCAAAGTTCACGTAAAAAAGAGTTTTGTGCACGTGGAGCGAAAATTCCAGAATAAAAGCGGGTTTACGCGTTTTACAAACTGCTCAAAATGGCGGAAAATCGAAGGGCGGAGCTTACTTAACAACGACACAGATGTCTTCCGCTCGAGTCAAAGCACGCGTATAACAAGTTGCATGTCTTCAAACGAAACGAGTCATGACTTATGCCCGTTTGAAGTTTGAATTTTCAAACGCTTCGTATAGCGCCCCCCTTTGGCCGATTGGAATAAAATTGGTTTCAGTGATACTTTGACTAACCCTCCACATCTTTGCCAAATGCCATGAACGTGTACCTTTGCATGTATGATTTAGAGGCCGAAGAATAATTTGCATAAAACCGCAATATTGATTAAATTATTAAAAAATTATATTTCACTTTAAAAAAAATCTGGTTGATCAATCTGACCGTATTGGTCCAAAGTTCATGTGAAAAAAGTTTTGTGCACTTGACGCGAAAATCCCAGGAGGAGATAGATTTTTACTGTTTTTCATATAATTCCGAATTGTGGGAGACCTAAAGGTCAGAGGTCAAAAGTTAGAGGGAAAAAGTTGTTCGGCATGAGGAGACGCATAAGTGTATACAGGTTTCATGGCTGTATGTATAACACAGCATGAGCTATACCTGTTCAAAGATCGCACTTTCGAAGGCTTCCTACAGCGCCACCATTTGGCCGATTGCTATAAAAAATAATAGCACACTTCGCCACTGTAAACTGAACACATTGATGTTTTTATTTTCATTTTCTCACTAAGTATGTAGGAGTAGAAAGGAACCGAAGATCCCGTCTACTGATTGCCTGATAGATAAATAAATAATGACAATATCTAAAGTGTGCTCGCCTTATAGGCGAGCCCACAACTAGAAAAATATTGTTCCTTCGAAACAATTGTGGGCTCGCTTCAAGCCAGAAAACAATGGCTATAAAAGCACAAAATGTCAAGATCGCAGGCAGTGCTCTCTTTGACGTTACTGACGTCAAAGATTGGTCCATTTTGTTCCAAAAATGTGTTGTGCAAAAGTTGACCCGCTGGTGGCGCTATAACAGGCCAATGTGAGAAGGTTGGTATCTGTTCCTTGACCTATTGTGAATGTGCTTGCAAGATTTCACGCACATCCCAGGCTGTGTTCATGATTTGAGGTGTTTTTGGCTTTGGACACTTTATCGCTGCTTGCAGCTATATTTATTATTATTATTTTATAATTTTTTTGTGTGCACTTCATAGGCATGTTAGATAAAGGTCCTTAGATTGCGTGTAGAATGTTTCATGCAAATTGCAAAAAAATCATAGAATAAAAACGGGTTTAACCCTCTAAGGCCCACGGTTGTAATATTACAACGTTTGTATTTTATCCAAAAAAAGGTTTAAATCATTTTATTTTAGCTCCCCCTACCACCTAAACACCACCATTGGATTCTATTGTTTAGTATTACAATGCCATTGGCCACAATATTTGCATATAAATACCCCCCACAGGGGCTGACATTCACACCCCCCACACCCGCTGAAATTCCAGAGTTTTGACGAACAACATCTCACTTTTTCATGGAAGCTATACCTCAAAAAAACATAAGTAAAATGCCTGTACTATTCTTTTTGGTGATCATTAGAATGTCTAGAACATGTACATATGTTATTATTTTGAAAAATATCCCCCATATGTAAATTAGAGCATGATTTATGATTTTTGATTTATGGCTATAAAATCTTACAAAAACATTTTTTTGAAAAAAACATTACATTTTCCTCTTAATAGGACTCCTACAACACCATCTGATTTTTTTCAATTTTTTATTTCAAGTATTTCTTAATGCGGGCCTTAGAGGGTTAAGCGTTTTACAAACTGCTCAAAATTATATAGCGCCCCCCTTTGGCCATTTGGGGTAAGATTGGTTTCAGTGATATTTGAACTAACCCTCTACACTATTTTGTCATGAAAATGTGACTTTGCTTGTATGTTTTAGAGGCAGAAGAATAATTTGCATAAAAATGCAATATTGTTTGAATTATTTAAAAAAGCATGTTTCAATATTAAAGAAATCCGATCTGACAGATCTTTAGATATCGGTCCAAAGTTCATGTAAAAAAAGTTTTGTGCACGTGACGCGAAAATTCCAGAATAAAAGCGGGTTTACGCGTTTTACAAACTGCTCAAAGTGGCGGAAAATCGAAGGGCGGAGCTTACTTAACAACGACACAGATGTCTTCCGCTTGAGTCAAAGCACGCGTGTAACAAGTTGCATGTCTTCAAACAAAACGAGTCATGACTTATGCCCGTTTGAAGTTTGAATTTTCAGACGCTTCGTATAGCGCCCCCCTTTGGCCGATTGGAATAAAATTGGTTTCAGTGATACTTTGACTAACCCTCCACATCTTTGCCAAATGCCATGAACGTGTAACTTTGCATGTATGATTTAGAGGCCGAAGAATAATTTGCATAAAACCGCAATATATATTGAATTATTAAAAAATCATTATTTAACGTACAAACTTCTCACCACATAGCCTGTGTAGATATAGGTTCAAAGTTCATGTGAAAAAAGTTTTGTGCACTTGACGCGAAAATCCCAGGAGGAGATAGATTTGTACTGTTTTTCATATAATTCCAAATTGTGGGAGACCTAAAGGTCAGAGGTCAAAAGTTAGAGGGTAAAAGTTGTTCGGCATGAGGAGACGCATAAGTGTATACAGGTTTCATGGCTGTACGTATAACACAGCATGAGCTATACCTGTTCAAAGATCGCACTTTCGAAGGCTTCCTACAGCGCCACCATTTGGCCGATTGCTATAAAAAATAATAGCACACTTCGCCACTGTAAACTGAACACATTGATGTTTTTATTTTCATTTTCTCACTAAGTATGTAGGAGTAGAAAGGAACCGAAAATCCCGTCTACTTACTAGATAAACAAATAAATAAATAAATAAATAATGACAATATCTAAAGTGTGCTCGCCAGGTACTGGCGAGCCCACAACTAGAAAAATATTGTTCCTTCGAAACAATTGTGGGCTCGCTTCAAGCCAGAAAACAATGGCTATAAAAGCACAAAATGTCAAGATCGCAGGCAGTGCTCTCTTTGACGTTACTGACGTCAAAGATTGGTCCATTTTGTTCCAAAAATGTGTTGTGCAAAAGTTGACCCGCTGGTGGCGCTATAACAGGCCAATGTGAGAAGGTTGGTATCTGTTCCTTGACCTATTGGGAATGTGCTTGCAAGATTTCACGCACATCCCAGGTTCATGATTTGAGGTGTTTTTGGCTTTGGACACTTTATCGCTGCTTGCAGCTATATTTATTATTATTTTATAATTTTTTTGTGTGCACTTCATAGGCATGTTAGATAAAGGTCCTTAGATTGCGTGTAGAATGTTTCATGCAAATTGCAAAATAAATCCTAGAATAAAAACGGGTTTAAGCGTTTTACAAACTGCTCAAAATTATATAGCGCCCCCCTTTGGCCATTTGGGGTAAGATTGGTTTCAGTGATATTTGAACTAACCCTCTACACTATTTTGTCATGAAAATGTGACTTTGCATGTATGTTTTAGAGGCAGAAGAATAATTTGCATAAAAATGCAATATTGTTTGAATTATTTAAAAAAGCATGTTTCAATGTTAAAGAAATCCGATCTGACAGATCTTTAGATATCGGTCCAAAGTTCACGTAAAAAAAGTTTTGTGCACGTGACGCGAAAATTCCAGAATAAAAGCGGGTTTACGCGTTTTACAAACTGCTCAAAATGGCGGAAAATTGAAGGGCGGAGCTTACTTAACAACAACACAGATGTCTTCCGCTTGAGTCAAAGCACGCGTGTAACAAGTTGCATGTCTTCAAACGAAACAAGTCATGACTTATGCCCGTTTGAAGTTTGAATTTTCAGACGCTTCGTATAGCGCCCCCCTTTGGCCAATTGGAATAAAATTGGTTTCAGTGATACTTTGACTAACCCTCCACATCTTTGCCAAATGCCATGAACGTGTAACTTTGCATGTATGATTTAGAGGCCGAAGAATAATTTGCATAAAGCCGCAATATTGATAAAATTATTAAAAAATTATATTTCACTTTAAAAAAAATCTGGTTGATCAATCTGACCGTATTGGTCCAAAGTTCATGTGAAAAAAGTTGTGTGCACTTGACGCGAAAATCCCAGGAGGAGATAGATTTTTACTGTTTTTCATATAATTCCGAATTGTGGGAGACCTAAAGGTCAGAGGTCAAAAGTCAGAGCGTAAAAGTTGTTCGGCATGAGGAGACGCATACGTGTATACAGGTTTCATGACTGTACGTATAACAGAGCATGAGCTCCATCTGTTCAAAGTTCGCACTTTCGAAGGCTTCCTACAGCGCCACCATTTGGCCGATTGCTGTAAAAAATAATAGCACACTTCGCCACTGTAAGCTGAACACATTGATGTTTTTATTTTCATTTTCTGTCTAAGTATGTAGGAGTAGAAAGGAACCGAAGTTTTGAGGAGAACTTGATATGACGGTTAGATATTGTCACTAGAAAAATATTGTTCCTTCGAAACAATTGTGGGCTCGCTTCAAGCCAGAAAACAATGGCTATAAAAGTACAAAATGTCAAGATCGCAGGCAGTGCTCTCTTTGACGTTACTGACGTCAAAGATTGGTCCATTTTGTTCCAAAAATGTGTTGTGCAAAAATTGACCCGCTGGTGGCGCTATAACAGGCCAATGTAAGAAGGGTGGTATCTGTTCCTTGACCTATTGGGAATGTGCTTGCAAGATTTCACGCACATTGCAGGCTGTGTTCATGATTTGAGGTGTTTTTGGCTTTGGCCACTTTATCGCTGCTTGCAGCTATATTCATTATTATTATTTTTTTTTGTGTGTGTGCACTTCATAGGCATATTAGATAAAGGTCCTTAGATTGTGTGTAGAATGTTTCATGCAAATTGCAAAAGAAAATCCTAACGGGTTTAAGCGTTTCACAAACTGCTCAAAATGATATAGTGCCCCCCTTTGGCCAATTGGGGTAAGATTGGTTTTAGTGATATTTGGACTAACACTCTACATCTTTGCCAAATGCCATGAACATGTTACTTTGCATGTATGATTTAGAGGCAGAAGAATAATTTGCATAAAACTGCAATATTCATTGAATTTATTTTAAAAAGCATGTTTCAATTTTAAAGAAATCCGATCTGACAGATCTTTAGATATCGGTCCAAAGTTCACGTAAAAAAAGTTTTGTGCACGTGGAGCGAAAATTCCAGAATAAAAGCGGGTTTACGCGTTTTACAAACTGCTCAAAATGGTGGAAAATTGAAGGGCGGAGCTTACTTAACAACGACACAGATGTCTTCCGCTCGAGTCAAAGCACGCGTGTAACAAGTTGCATGTCTTCAAACGAAACGAGTCATGACTTATGCCCGTTTGAAGTTTGAATTTTCAAACGCTTCGTATAGCGCCCCCCTTTGGCCGATTGGAATAAAATTGGTTTCAGTGATACTTTGACTAACCCTCCACATCTTTGCCAAATGCCATGAACGTGTAACTTTGCATGTATGATTTAGAGGCCAAAGAATAATTTGCATAAAACCGCAATATTGATGGAATTATTAAAAAATTATATTTCACTTTAAAAAAAATCTGGTTGATCAATCTCACCGTATTGGTCCAAAGTTCATGTGAAAAAAGTTTCGTGCGCGTAACAAAAAAAACCCAGGAGGAGATAGATTTTTACTGTTTTTCATATTATTCCGAATTGTGGGAGACCTAAAGGTCAGAGGTCAAAAGTTAGAGGGTAAAAGTTGTTCGGCATGAGGAGACGCATACGTGTATACAGGTTTCATGGCTGTACCTAAAACACAGCATGAGCTATACCTGTTCAAAGTTCGCACTTTCGAAGGCTTCCTACAGCGCCACCATTTGGCCGATTGCTATAAAAAATAATAGCGCACTTCGCCACTGTAAACTGAACACATTGATGTTTTTATTTTCATTTTCTCACTAAGTATGTAGGAGTAGAAAGGAACCGAAGTTCCCGTCTACTGTCTGTCTGTCTGACTGACTGACTGATAGATAAACTAGAAAAATATTGTTCCTTCGAAACAATTGTGGGCTCGCTTCAAGCCAGAAAACAATGGCTATAAAAGCACAAAATGTCAAGATCGCAGGCAGTGCTCTCTTTGACGTTACTGACGTCAAAGATTGGTCCATTTTGTTCCAAAAATGTGTTGTGCAAAAGTTGACCCGCTGGTGGCGCTATAACAGGCCAATGTGAGAAGGTTGGTATCTGTTCCTTGACCTATTGGGAATGTGCTTGCAAGATTTCACGCACATCCCAGGCTGTGTTCATGATTTGAGGTGTTTTTGGCTTTGGCCACTTTATCGCTGCTTGCAGCTATATTTATTATTATTATTTTATAATTTTTTTTGTTTGCACTTCATAGGCATGTTAGATAAAGGTCCTTAGATTGCGTGTAGAATGTTTCATGCAAATTGCAAAAAAAATCCTAGAATAAAAACGGGTTTAAGCGTTTTACAAACTGCTCAAAATTATATAGTGCCCCCCTTTGGCCATTTGGGGTAAGATTGGTTTCAGTGATATTTGAAATAACCCTCTACACTATTTTGTCATGAAAATGTGACTTTGCATGTATGTTTTAGAGGCAGAAGAATAATTTGCATAAAAATGCAATATTGTTTGAATTATTTAAAAAAGCATGTTTCAATGTTAAAGAAATCCGATCTGACAGATCTTTAGATATCGGTCCAAAGTTCACGTAAAAAAAGTTTTGTGCACGTGATGCGAAAATTCCAGAATAAAATCAGGTTTACGCGTTTTACAAACTGCTCAAAATGGCGGATAATTGAAGGGCGGAGCTTACTTAACAACGACACAGATGTCTTCCGCTTGAGTCAAAGCACGCGTGTAACAAGTTGCATGTCTTCAAACGAAACGAGTCATGACTTATGCCCGTTTAAAGTTTGAATTTTCAGACGCTTCGTATAGCGCCCCCCTTTGGCCGATTGGAATAAAATTGGTTTCAGTGATACTTTGACTAACCCTCTACATCTTTGCCAAATGCCATGAACGTGTAACTTTGCATGTATGATTTAGAGGCAGAAGAATAATTTGCATAAAACCGCAATATTAATTGAATTATTAAAAAATTATGTTTCACTTTAAAAAAAATCTGGTTGATCAATCTGACCGTATTGGTCCAAAGTTCATGTGAAAAAAGTTTCGTGCGCGTAACGAAAAAAACCCAGGAGGAGATAGATTTTTACTGTTTTTCATATTATTCCGAATTGTGGGAGACCTAAAGGTCAGAGGTCAAAAGTTAGAGGGTAAAAGTTGTTCGGCATGAGGAGACGCATAAGTGTATACAGGTTTCATGGCTGTATGTATAACACAGCATGAGCTATACCTGTTCAAAGATCGCACTTTCGAAGGCTTCCTACAGCGCCACCATTTGGCCGATTGCTATAAAAAATAATAGCACACTTCGCCACTGTAAACTGAACACATTGATGTTTTTATTTTCATTTTCTCACTAAGTATGTAGGAGTAGAAAGGAACCGAAGTTCCCGTCTACTGATTGCCTGATAGATAAATAAATAATGACAATATCTAAAGTGTGCTCGCCTTATAGGCGAGCCCACAATAATGACAATATCTAAAGTGTGCTCGCCTTATAGGCGAGCCCACAATAATATATCAATTTTCCGGTATTAACCTGTGGGCCACATCAAATGAAGGTGGGGGCCGCATGTGGCCCCCAGGCCGCCAGTTGCCCATGTATGCTCTAAAGAATGTCCAGAGGTACCAGAATCAGTTGACAAAATGTTAGCAATTGTTTTTTTTCATTTGAGATATAGCCATTTTAAGCTCCCCGCAGTCAACTCGGACGCCATCTTGAAAATGGCGGCTTTCGGGGAGGTAGATTTTGAGTATGTTATTTAGCACACCCAATACTACCAGAATCCATTGAAAAACCTTTTGTATCAATTTTTTTAGGGTTAAGCCATATTTTCTCTTAGAATGACTCACCTATGGGGAGGACGCAGGGGTTTATGTTTATGTTTATTAAAGGATCCCCATTAGAGACTCACGAATGAGCCTCTAGTCTTCCTGGGGTCCTGAATCAGGCAAATACAATACAAATATACAATTAAAAAATACAAATAAAAATAAAAAATAAAATAAAAATATATATAAATGAATACAAAAAAATAATAATTAACAATTCAAATTAAACAGTTCAGTCACATCTAAAAATACACATATAAAGTTGCATAGTTATATGTCACTTGGCAAGATATGTTTTGATATGCTTTCTGAAAGTTATCTTGTTATACATTATAGACAAGATGTTTTTCGGCAAGGCATTCCAGAGTTCTATTGATCTATATATACCAGTAAGCTTAAGGCAATTTGATTTTGGTGCTATTTTTGTTCTTAGTTTACCAGAAACTGCTCCTCTGGTGTTGTACCCATGCTCAGAAGTCATTTCAAACTGTTGAGCCAAGCTAGATGGCTTATTGGTGCTAATAATGTTACGTAGTAGCATTAAAAGACTCACAGATAATTTCTGTTCAACCATTAGCCAGTTCAGATTTTCATGCATATATATAATGTTGGTCCTGTATGGACATCCTAGTGCCAAACGGGCTGCCTTGTTCTGAGCAATCTGCAACTTTCCCAAATCCAATTTTGTTGCTGACGACCAGATTACAGGGCAGTATTCTAAATTAGACAAGACCAAAGAATGAATAACTGATTTCATTATGGAGGGAGTGATGAAACCAGAGCACTTCCTTGCCATCCCGATTCCTCTTCCCATTTTAATGACAATATTATTTATATGTTTAGACCAAGATAAAGAGCTGTCAATAGTTACTCCCAAAAGTTTTATTGTGTTAACTTGTTCTATTTGTGTGGTACCAATTGACAGCTTTAACTGAGGGTTCTTGCCCAACGTGTGTCTAGATCCAAGCACAATGGCCTTTGTCTTAGAAATATTTAATACCAACTTGTTGTGCTCAATCCATTCATAAATGTCTGTTAAGGCACTACTTAAAGTGTCAGTTACAGCTTGCTCAGATATAGCGGCACTATATAGTGTTGTGTCATCAGCATACATAACAGTTTTGACATGTTTTACACACAATGGTAAATCATTAGTAAAAATTGAGTATAACAAAGGCCCTAGGCAGCTCCCTTGTGGAACCCCACAGTTAATAGGGTTCCAGTTTGAATAGCTGCCATTGAAGAAGACTCTCTGTTGTCTCCCTGAGAGATAATGAGTGAACCATGCCAATGCATTGGAGGTGAAACCATAACACTTTAACTTATCTACCAGCAGGGTATGATCAATCACATCAAATGCCGCACTGAAATCCAACATAACAGCACCTACTAACTTTTTATTATCCAAGCATGTTAACCAGTCATCACTCATTTGCAAAAGTGCAGTGCTTGTAGAATGGCCTTCCCTGTATGCATGCTGAAAAGCTGACAATAGATTGTTATCTGAAAAGTAATCCATAACCTGTTTGAATATTATTTTTTCTATCATTTTGCTTAGCAAGGGTAAAATACTAATAGGACGGCTGTTTGGACCATTAAAAGTTTTATTTTTGTCTTTCGGAAGTGGGATGATTTTAGCTTCCTTCCATACCGTTGGATGAACACCACTGATTAAACACTGATTGAATATATGACATATAGGAGTATCTACAGAGTTAACAACAAGTTTGAGTATTCTACTATCTAAGTTGTCTGTACCAGAGGAAGTAGAATCTGCTTGTGACATGATTAATTTCTGAACAGTTTTTCTATCAACCTGATTAAAGTTAGAGACAGTTTTTATCTTTCATTATCTCACTATTTATAAGTGTGTGTGAAAGTGAACCATCACTGCTTTGTTGACCACCTCTTAAATTATCAACTTTATTTTTAAAAAAATCATTGAAGTAGTTTGCTATATCAGAAGGTTTGGTTATGAATATCCCTTCAGATTCTATGAATGAAATGGATGTATTTGATTTCCTACCCATAATTTCGTTCAGTGTTGACCATAGCTTTTTTCCATCATTTTTTATTTCACTAATCCTATGTTTATAGTACACTTTCTTCTTCTTTTTATTTAATGCTGTTACTTTGTTCCTCAATTGACAGTAGATTTGTCTGTCTGTCTTCAGAATTAGTTTATTTGCTGTTTTCTTTGCGTCATCCCTAGCAGTCATTAATTCAAGCAGTTCTTTATCTAGCCATGGAGCATTTTTTGACCTAACAGTAAATTTCCTAAACGGTGCATGCCTATTTACTATTTCCATAAGCAGATTCATAAATACATTAAGTGCCCTTTCTGGGTTGTCCTCTTTGCACACTATAGACCAGTCAACTTGTTCTACCTCACCAACAAACAATTCCTTGTTGAAGTGTTTGTAGGATCTCTTATTAATGACTGTACTACCTCCTTTAGGGATTTTAGTACTCCTAGATAATGCAACCACATTATGATCACTAAATCCTACTGCTATAGAAACAGCTTTAGAACAGCGTTCTGGATAGTTAGTGAACACAAGATCCAAACATGTAGACGAAGTACTACCTTGCTTATTAGTAACAATTCGAGTCGGATGAGATACCAGTTGTATCAAATTGCATGCTTGAGCCATAGATAATAATTTGCATTTCATATTACACTCAGAAAGCCAATCGATATTCATGTCGCCCATAAAGTAAACTTCTCTTTTTCCATCAGAGGCTTTATCAACCATGCTGCACACACCTGACAGATAGTTCATATCAGAACTTGGGGGTCTATAACAGCATCCTATTAGAAATGGTTTAGTATATGGTAGATGTACCAGGACCCATACTGCTTCTATACCATCTATAGTTAAATCATCCATCATTTCAGCAGGGATATGACTTTGAATGTATATTGCCACACCACCACCATATCTATTTCTGTCATTTCTAAATATATTGTAACCATGTATTGACACCACTGCATTACCAAATGAGGGATCAAGGTGGGTTTCTGATACAGTAAAGATATGGATATTGTGCTGACAAGCGAGGCGCTGTACCTCATGAACTTTATTTCTAAGGCTACAAACATTTAGGTGGACCATTATCAGACCCTTTGTTGGAAATTTAGACATAGCAACTATGTGATATTATACAGCCTCCCTTGACACAAGTATGTACATTTTCTAAGTTACTGCCATACATTAAAAAGTATATTACCAAGTACCTGCCAAAAATATGGCCACATTGAGTGCATTTGAAATGACAAAAATAAAAAATGTAAACCATGTAATAGGAAATAGTGTTAACTATGATCACTTCTCTGTTAAAATTATACATAATACAGATCATGATACACAGTAAATCACCTAGTCATCATAGCCATGACAGTGTGACAAGCTCTAGTCTGACACCTGCTGGCGACCAGAGCGAACAATGAGCTTGTCATGTCTCAGAACAGCAAAAAGACCATTCTTTCTTGCCTCCATCATCTTTGGTAGAAGCTCCTTTCTCCTAAGTCTGACAGCTTCTGTATAATCCTCATTAATATAAATATTTGTGCCTTTGAGTTTGTTAGCCTTTCCTAGCACTGTTTCCCTATCCTTAAATCTCAGGAGTTTAACAACAATGGAACGCGGCCTGTCATGTTTTTTTCCAGACCCCTGTTCACTGTTAGCCTCAGCTTGGTCACTAGACCTCTTGACAATTTTTCCTGTACGATGGGCCCTTTCAATCTCTATCTTAGCAGGGTCTAGATCGAGATGTTCACTGAACATAGCCTGCACTTTCAATTCAGTGTCAGCCCATTTTTCACCATCAACCTCTGGAATACCATCAATAATTAGATTATTTCGCCTTGATTGACCCTCAAGATATTCAGATTTAGAATCAGTTGAGATGAACGATTGACCAAGTTTCCCAATGTCTTTGTCAAATGTTTTGTTGATCCACATCCTTCTGTGTATATTGGAGACTAGTTTTAATTTCCTCCACCTCTTTCAGAATACCATCCAGCCTTTTGCTGGTGTTATCCATTATAGTAGTCACAAAGCCCTTGTAGCTATTCTCAAGTTGATTTAAGGATTCTTTAAAATAGTCTTTTTGTTGCTCCAATAGCTCATGAAGCTGAGCCATGGACACATTTTTAGCCATAATGGAACTTTCTGACCTGGAGGTGCCGAGTGAAGCCCTGTGGTAGCTTGGCCACTGATGGCCAGGTGAAGCCCGGTAGACCTAGTGTAGCCCGGTGGCAGGTGTCCAGGTGGAGCCCAATGGTAGTAGCAGGCCACTGCTGTCCAGGTGGAGCCCAGTGGTAGCTAGGCTGCTGCTGCTGTCCAGGTGGAGCCCGGTGGTAGCTAGGCTGCTGCTGCTGTCCAGGTGGAGCCCGGTGGTAGTCGCAGGCCACTGCTGTCCAGGTGGAGCCCGGTGGTAGCTAGGCTGCTGCTGCTGTCCAGGTGGAGCCCGGTGGTAGTAGCAGGCCACTGCTGTCCAGGTGGAGCCCGGTGGTAGCTAGGCTGCTGCTGCTGTCCAGGTGGAGCCCGGTGGTAGCTAGGCTGCTGCTGCTGTCCAGGTGGAGTCCGGTGGTAGCTAGGCTGCTGTAGGCCTTTTGCTTCCCAGTGTCAGCAGGCTGCTGTAGGCCTGGTGGAGCCTGGTGCTAGCAGGCTGCTGTAGGCCTGGTAAAGTCCAGGAGCAGCAGACTACTACTTGCAGGCTCTTGGGTTTAATCCAATTTCCGTCCCAAATTCCAGTTAATCTACAAGTTATACTTTGTGAATTATAGGAGAACTCTAACTAACCACTGGTAAAACTTTGAATAAAGAAATACACAGGATTACTTAGATATTTGCTAGATTCCACACAGAGTGGGCTTGGACACAGGGGTGGGCTTGGAGGTGAAGTTGGAGGTGTAGTCGGTGGTGGAGGAGAATATCACCTTTTTCACTCCGGAGGTGTCGGGGGGGAAGATGATGGCTTCCCCCTTCGTGAAAGATGTTTTGCGACTGATCATGTATAAGACCAGACTCGGGCCAAACTTAAAAAAGAGAAAGAAAGAAGATTCAAGATTCAATACTTTATTGCCATGTCAACAGAGTTGATTGGAATTTGTTTCAGTGCAGCTCTTTAAAACATACCCGTATTAGCCCGAATATAGTACGACTCCGATTATAAGACGACCCCTATTTTTCAAATATCATTTTTGGAAAAAAATATAAATATTATATATTATTTTGAGGATATGTTTATTAGAATAAAATATCGTACTATATTCGGGCTAATACGGTACATAGAACATACATATAAAATTAACATATACTGTACCAGCTTGATTCCTTCCTTGAAGGATTCAGAGAACCAGAAGATCCTCCTCCTTGTAAAGATTTTTCTTAAAGTCTGGAACACTTGTTCGTATCGCGTCATCTTGAACCTGGACCTATGAGGACGACGCAGGGGTGGGGGAGGACGCAGGGGTGGGGGAGGACGCAGGGGTGGGGGAGGACGCAGGGGTGGAGGTGGAGGTGGTGGTGTAGGATGAGATCATCTTGCAGGCTCCGGAGGGGGTGTCAGGGGGGAAGAACATGGTGTCCCCCTTCGTGACGGTGTTAGTTGAAGTGCAGGTCTCAGTTGAAGTGCAGGTCTCGAAGGGTCGGGATGGTTGGGGAGGACACAGGGGTGGGGGAGGACGCAGAGGTGGGGGAGGACGCAGGGGTGGGGGAGGACGCAGAGGTGGGGGAGGACGCAGGGGTGGGGGAGGACACAGGGGTGGGGGAGGACGCAGGGGTGGGGGAGGACGCAGGGGTGGAGGTGGAGGTGGTGGTGTAGGATGAGATCATCTTGCAGGCTCCGGAGGGGGTGTCAGGGGGGAAGAACATGGTGTCCCCCTTCGTGACGGTGTTAGTTGAAGTGCAGGTCTCAGTTGAAGTGCAGGTCTCGAAGGGTCGGGATGGTTGGGGAGGACACAGGGGTGGGGGAGGACGCAGAGGTGGGGGAGGACGCAGGGGTGGGGGAGGACGCAGAGGTGGGGGAGGACGCAGGGGTGGGGGAGGACGCAGGGGTGGGGGAGGACGCAGGGGTGGGGGAGGACACAGGGCAGGAGGTGGAGGTGGTGGTGTAGGATGAGATCATCTTGCAGGCTCCGGAGGTGTCAGGGGGGAAGAACATGAGCTGTATTCCAATCCGAAGGGTTCGCACTTTGAAGTGCGCATTTGAAGGGCTATGACGTCACTGGGCCGTGCCATGTGTAGGGCTTGTCCTGTGAAGTGCACTCCACAGTGCCTGTGGAATGGGACAGCACTACCAAGTGCATTGCCGAGAACTTCCGGTTGCAAAAATCATCCGTCAGCTGTTTGTTTCCTCCGCGGTGATTTTAAACCAGGAGCGCCTCCCGCTGGACCGCTTATTTTGATCACTGAAACCACTGAAAACAGCTACTATTATTTTAATTCTCGCGAAAACCGGGACAATTTTGCAGTGAATGTTGAAAACCGGGACATATTAGTGTTTTAGAGATATTTGTCGGGACACCGGGACACGCAGGAGCGCGGCCGCCCGTACCAGAGGGTGTTCTACTTGGGCGACGCAGCTTGAAAACGGGACTGTCCCCGGTAAAACGGGACCGGGACTTCTGGTTACCCTACCCAAGTTTTAATTTGTTTTGCCCAGTATGGAGCTGGAAACAGTTATTTTATATTTTATAATTTCTATTCTCATTGAAGAGATGGAGGAGATGCAACGGTGCCCTCGCCGCCGTGTGCTATTCCTCAGGCTGGGAGCGACGCATGGACAAGTACGTTCAGGTTCATTTACTAACTAGCTACTAACAACATAGCTATAGGTCGTTTTCATGTAAGTTTATATTGCTATAATATCTTGTAACTATTGACAATACAGGCATACTTGTATATCAAAATAACTGTTGAGTTCTGGTAGACCACCAGTTGAAAATCCATGAATTATGTGGATATTTTAAATAACCAGACACTGTGTGTGTGTGTGTGTGTGTGTGTGTGTGTGTGTGTGTGTGTGTGTGTGTGTGTGTGTGTGTGGTGCGTGCGTGCGTGGCAATTCAACTTTAATTCTAGGCCAGTGGTTCTCAACCTTTTCAGGCTGCACCCCCCAAAATAATCATATTTTAACTGGGGAGTGGGACCCCCCAACATACGAGCACTAAGAGTTTAAGTATTACTTTTTTGTAAAACACGAAAATAGCCAATCTACATGTGTAACAGTATTAACTAAGTGTGTATATAATTACACAAAATATTACATAAATAAGTGCATTATGCCTGACGATTCTCCATTGTTTGGTGTACTAGTGGTCACATTTCCTTTAAGTCCCCTCCTACCTTTGTATAAATGTCCAGCCACAGGTGGGTGGCTTTTGTTAACTTCTGTGCAAAACGCATTCATATTGAAGTTACAAATTACTTATACGGTGTTTGTTTGATTTTGTAGAGAAATGAGCTCGTATGCACTAAAGTGTCTGTTTGTGTCTTTACTCTTTTGTCAGAATTAAACGGAGGTTAATTGTCTCCAAAGAGAGTTCTGGGTTTGTCTAAAAATCCACACAACGCAGACAGCTAAATATACACCAGTTACACATGATCACATGTTGTGAGCATGTAGATCTGCTATTTTCACCATTTCTGCCAATGTTTGACAATTTGACCAATGTTTAATTTGTTATTTAGAGGTATTAAAACGTCCTAAAATTGTCACTTTAGAAACGTGCAGATACCCTCTATACACTTGGTTAACTGTTGAGTGAGAAAACAATGTTGCACAGAGTTAATCATCTGGGGACCCCCAAAATAATTTGGCCCACAGGTTGAGTAGTTATGAGAACCACAGTGCTAGGCTACCTCTCATTCACATTATTTGACTGTGTAAGCTTACACAAATCATGCAAATACTATCACAGACCTGACAAACCTTTTTTTTTATTCTTTCAGCCAAGACCCCCTTACTGCAGGGTCAATCTGCACGTCCCTGTCCTGCGCCGTTTTTTTGATGGGGAGGACACGAGGGCAGATTTTCGGCTGAGCAGGGAGGCCTTTGCAAGGCTGTTGGACGTCCTGGACCTGGACAGACGGCACGGGTGGGGAGCCACGTTTGAGGCCCTGGTGTATCTTTTTTGGCTAGCGAGCGGAGCATCATACAGGGTGTGTAGTATTTATCCTACTCCTACACAACTTTGTGGAATTTAGTTTAAAGCAAATTTCACACTAATGTAGATTTGTCAAACCAACAGCTGACATCCTCCTGTGACTTCTACCTCTCTGTCAGCATGATCTGTACTGTGTGTAACTATTTGTATGTTGCCCTTTCAGTACATGTCCTTATAAGACCATGTTTAGCATCTCTGTTAGAATGAGAGTATGAACTGTCTGAAATTAAGGCCACGGCTACATGGAGTTGGAATTTTCAGATATCCCGGTTTTTAAGATATCTACATAGAAAAATATCTAGGTCCACACGACAAAGATATCTAGGTCTAACAAACACACACACAGTAAAGTCTTCAGAGATATCCGGGTTCCCTGTCTACACGGATCCAGTGAATCGGATATTTTTCAATCTCTCCACTTATTTATGCGGTTTAAAAAACATCCAGCTTCGCGGCCAAAATATCCAGCTTCATGTGGCTGCAAGCCCCAAAAGCACAAAAAATGTCTAGCTTCAGAAATATCCAGCTCTGTGTAGCCATGGTCTGAGATGGGGGAGGCCAGAGCTCTGTATGCTATGAATGCTGTTATTCTGTTGCTGAAATCTTCAATAAATTGTCAACTTTACCCTGACTGGATATTAATGTTTCTATCATAGGTGGTGACCAGGTGCTTTGACATGCCTCATACTACAGTCCACCGCATCATCCACAGTCTCACAAGGGAGCTGGTGGCCATCCGCCACAAGGTCATCCGGTTCCCAAATTCCCCCGAAGACCTGGAGGCAGTGACGACTGGATTTGCGAGGCTGGGTGGACACGCTGCCTTTGGAAGAGCAGCTGGAGCGATTGATGGCTGCCATGTGAGGATAATGCCACCAGTCGGCGTCGATCATAACTGCTACCAGAACAGGTTGCACTAACTAGCATTGACTGTTATGGCCACTTTGATTTGGGCACTGTATTATATTGATAGTTGTGCTTTAGGACACTTTTTGTATATATATTATTCGTTCCCTTTCTTGTTGTACCTTGCTCTTACTGTACTTACTGTACTCTGTACTTGTTTTTTCTTTGTATCTTTTTCATACTTCTCTGTAACTTTGTAAATAACCTTATACTGCTGTGCTGCCTGTGGGCAACTGATTTTCCCCCTTGGGATAATAAAGGTATCTATCTATCTAACAGGAAGCTGTTCGGCTCCATCATCCTCCAGGCAGTCTGTGACCACGAGGGCCGTTTTATAGACACTTACGTGGGCTGGCCTGGGTCGGTGCACGACGCCCGAGTTCTCCGCTACAGCCCTCTGTACCTGCGGCCACTCTACCCTCCTCCAGGGCACTTCATTTTGGCAGATGGGGGGTACCCCTGCATCCAACACCCTCTCCCCCTAATCACTCCCTACAGGAGGCCAGTAGCTGGTGTGGCAGGCCAGCGTTTCAATTACCGCCATGCCAAGGCCCGTGGCATCATCGAGCGGGCCTTTGGCAGAATGAAAACCAGGTGGCGGTCCATCTTTCTTGGAGCGTTGGAGGTGCACTACACCTTCGCACCTCTTGTAAGTCCTCACTGAACAGTCTAGCATCACTATAGAGCAGGCGTTGTCAACTTTGATGATGGCGAGGGCCACTATATTTCCACCTTCACTCCAGAGGGCCACATTGCATATTGCTATGTACTACTTTGTCATTGTAGTATCTCATACAAAATAAGCAAAAATAGCAGATCTACAAGCTCAAAATGCATCGTGTTGCGATGCGTTTTGAGCTTGTAGATCGGATATTTTAGCTTCTTTTGAATAGGAATCCTGAATTGTTTTTTGTTGTTTTTTTATTGGAATCCTGAAATGTAAAATTTGTATTTAATTTCAACTCTCAAAACTCGCATTTAGTTACATACTTATGTTAACTTTATGAAATGAAGAAAGTTGCCAGCACTCAAAGGAATCTCCTTTTTACAAAAGTTTTTATTTACCTCATACAGGCTCTAACACGAAACACGGACGCGTTTCGACCGTTCAGGTCTTCATCAGCGTGACGCTGATGAAGACCTGAACGGTCGAAACACGTCCGTGTTTCGTGTTAGAGCCTGTATGAGGTAAATAAAAACTTTTGTAAAAAGGAGATTCCTTTGAGTGCTGGCAACTTTCTTCATTTCACATGTTCTTTCGAGCCGCGCACCGAAAAGACTGTATCTAAATTGGAGTGCTGCGGGCTTTCTGCTTTGTTGCAGGCGTCTCTCTACATGTTAACTTTATGAACCTAAATACAAATACATTGGACATAAAAAACACATTTTAATACTACTATACTAGTCATTAAGCAGAATTAAAGACAGAATTAAAGCAGGTAAAGCATGTTTGGAATTTTAAGAGCTTTGAAATCAATAATATATCAGTATTCTGGTGTTAACCTGCGGGCCGCATTAACTGAAGGTTGGGGCCGCATGTGGCCCCCGGGCTGCCAGTTGCCCATTTATGCTATAGAGCATACATGGGCAACAGGCGGCCCGGGGGCCACATGCGACCCCAACCTTCACTTAATGCGGCCCGCAGGTTAATATCAGAATACTGATATATTATTGATTTCAGCTGTTACAATTCCAAACATGCAAACATGACCGGTTTTAATTCCGTCAGTCTATCTTAGTAGCTTAATGACTAGTAAAGTAGGCCTAGTACTAAAATGTATTATTTTATTTTTTTCCATATCAAATGCTTTTATTTAAGTTCATGAAGTAAACATGAGTAGCCTATAACTAAATGCATTTGAAATTAAATACAATTTGTACATTTCAGGATTCCAATTAAAAAATAACAACAAATTATGGAATATTCAAAAGAAGCAAAAATAGCAGATCTACAAGCTCAAAACGCATCGCACTGCGACGCGTTTTGAGCTTGTATCTGCTATTTTTGCTTCTTTTGTATGAGATACTAGATACTAGAACTAGGATGTAGCAATATTATGCATTGTGGCCCTCTGGAGTGAAGGTGAAAATAAAGTGGCCCTCTCCATCATCAAAGTTGCCCACCCCTGCTATAGAGGGTATGGCAAACACTACTTTCTGGCCTTGACAGCCCATACATCCAAACAGAAAAGTCCTATCTGATTGCTTTAAATGATGTTAAATTCACTTTGCCTCTCAATTTGCCATTCACTTTATGCATGCGCATACCCTCTATTCTGAGACAAATGTTCATTGGCAATGTTTTCTTTTTTTCCCCTCTTTTTCAGTAAGTATAATTTATCTCCCCCTCATATAATTACAGGTCATAACAGCATGCACAGTCCTCCACAACATCTGCGTGGATGCAGGTGAAATTGTGGACCCAAATGTGGAACTGCAGCAGCAAGAGGAGGATGAGGATGAAGGGGAAAGGGTGCTTGAGACAGTCAGTGGGGACTTGTGGCGCGACCAGCTGACTGCACAGGTGTCTGGCCTGGCGGTGCCGCCCATGGACCACGACTATTATCAGGCAAGTAGAAAAAGGGTATATCTACCGATTCCCATTTACTTAGAAATGTTGTGTATATTTACCATAGCAAACGTTTGTAATATTTTCTATTCTTGCCTTTCTAAATACAGCCACATCTGACTGCACAGGTGTCTGGCCTGGCGGTGCCGCCCATGGACCACAACTATTATCAGGCAAGTAGAAAAAGGGTATATCTACCGATTCCCATTTACTTAGAAATGTTGTGTATATTTACCATAGCAAACGTTTATTTTCTATTCTTGCCTTTCTAAATACAGCCACAGTGACGAGCCAGAGATCTGGTGTCAGAAGATACATGTGCTGCCAAGGCTTGGCTGATCACTGCTAGGACCCTCTACCCTAGCGACTACAATATACAGTATGAAATGTACATGATTGAACGGAACGTGGACTGCCCCTGCAGGCCGACTGCTCTGACATGTTCATCAGCTTGCCAGATCAGCCGGTAGTTTGGAGAGAAATCTCTGTGATCACATCTGCTCTGAGACAAGACTGTCTGGACAAACACTCTGCCTTCCTACAAGGAGTGTTTGAGACGTTGCCGGGCAGAGTGATGCTTCTTAAAGCGACAGAACAATGTTTGAACACCTTGGAGAAAGCTGAGATGTTGTTACTGCTCCTCAAACGCTTCCCCGAGTCTGTCGTCCAGCATGGAGTGAATCTTGGAGAGACCTTGTTGGAAGCAGAGATCTCAGAGAACTTGTACTCTCCTGTGAACTCTTTCAGAAAACTGCTTGTATGTTTCCCCTGCCTTGGGACTTCATAAAAAAAAGAAATACAAAAAAAAAAAAAATAATAATAATACAGTGTGTGAATTGAAGATATGATTTTTGTTTTGTTTTTGTAAGAGGAGCCATGTTTATGTGGCTGAACGCACTGACTGGTGTAAATACTGGTGTCCCGGTGTCCCGACAAATATCTCTAAAACACTAATATGTCCCGGTTTTCAACATTCACTACAACATTGTCCCGGTTTTCACCAGAATTAAAATAATAGCTGTTTTCAGTGTTTGCATAGACATTTATCATGTTCTTTTCATGAAAACATGCTCACAATCAGAAAACATGAACAAATTCATGGCGTGTCAGAGGCTGTCAATCACTCACTGCCTGTATGCAACCCTGCATGTATGTGCACAAACGTTAGAAACTGGGCATGCGCGTGCGTTGCTTTAAGAGTCCCGGTTTTAGGCAACAGTGGTTCACATCCCAGTTTGAGCGGCTGAAAATATGGTCACCCTAGCATAGAGATCTCAGAGAACTTGGACTCTCCTGTCAACTCCTTCAGAAAACTGTTGGTATGTTTCCCCTGCCTTGGGACTTCATAAAAAAAATACAAAAAAAAATACAAAAATAATACAGTATGTGAATTGAAGATATGATTTTTGTTTTTGTAAGAGGAGCCATGTTTATGTGGCTGAACGCCCTGACTGGTGTAAATACTGGCCTGATAGAAGCTGAACTGAGCTAATTTATTTCTGAGTGTTTTAGAATGGAGGCGTTTGAAATGTTTTTTTTTTTTTTGTATACTTCAACCTGAGCCACTTTGGGTGACATAATATTCCTCCCTTTCACTTCATGGAATGAATTGTTAATGTTTTGTCTTGCAGACACTGGCTATGCAAAGTGACCCCGTCTGATACAATGTACCGGGATTTAGGGGACAGCTTACTTTAATGACCCCTTAATGGAGCATATGTCATATTTCACCAACCCGTGTTTCATTCCCAATGCTTGTTTTATGTTCGCAATGTTGTCTCTTTGCTTTTTAATGGGAGTGTGTAAATTACTCTTGTAACACAAAGCTGTATTTTGGGAGTAGGCATATAGGCTTTAAGATCCTTTTAAAGACACAGAAAACCTCTTAGAGCTAAATTCAAAGTAGTGAACTCAGGACAGGAATCTTAGCCTGCCGTATACCATGCAGTCCTTGTATGGGAATAAGGCAAATCCTGGGTTTTTGCATAATGCCATGCAGAAGTAACCTTGATAAGTAAGATTCACCCTGTAAACAAAACACAATTAGAGACTAATTGTATCACTGCTGACAGTGTACCCGTTTCTGCTTGGCAAAACATGTGAAAAGTAGTGTTTATGTCTCATACTCCATGTAAATAGATTGTCTCTCTAGCCCTGTGTTTATGTAAAGTGGAGATGGGATGCAATCAGCCATTTTCTGCCTGACTACTGAATGGTGCTAATTGAAGTGTAGTGAGAACCCCTCTCCTCGCTGGGACTTGGCTGTGTCTCTGGATAATGTCAGACTTTTAGATTTCCCCCAAGGAATGTTAATAGAGAAATGAGGTGATGTGAACATGAAATTCCAGACTTTATCTAGTGTGTGATGTGAGATGATATTGCCCACTTGCACCACACATGTCACCGTTATAATGATGAATAGAGTTCACTGCAGCTGGGGAAATAATTTAGCTCTATTTTGGACATCAGCTCACACAGCCAGGTTTGCATTCAAGTTTGTGAGGGTGATTGTTAATTTGGGCTACATTTGCCAAAGGGGCACAGCCAAGTAGTTTAGCTCATTAAGATATCAGCACATTTTCTCTCTGCTTTCTAAACATTCGTAGAACTAGCTATGATAAGAGGGTCAACTAGATATGCACCACAGACCAAGAAAAAAATAATACAGTGTGTGAATTGAAGATATGATTTTGGTTTTTGAGTGTTTCGTTTTTGTAAGAGGAGCCATGTTTATGTGGCTGAACGCCCTGACTGGTGTAAATACTGGCCTGATAGAAGCTGAACTGAGCTAATTTATTTCTGAGTGTTTTAGAATAGAGGCGTTTGAAATGTTTTTTCTTTTTTTGTATACTGTAATTCAATTACTTCACCACTTGGGGTTGCCGTTGTCAATTGAACTTTCTGCAGTCTAAAATGACTTTCTGCATTCTAAAAATGTTAATACTGCAAAGCCATAATGGTAGAGATGCTTTCATGCACATTGGCCAACTCAAGTGTATATGTCACGGTTTTAAAGAGAACCAGGGCATTCGAGACGCGGAGCACTCGTGGTGCGGCACGGGGCGGAGCAAGCGGTCGCCAATACAACGTACTCCAGGCGGTGCGCCGCTCTATTGTCCACGACACTGCGAGCGGCTACCGAAGCCCCCCTGTATCCACGAAGCCCAAACGAGTTACGAGGCCCCCCTGGGTCCACGAAGCCCCAAGCGGCGCGAAGGCCAGCGGACCTTGGTCCTGCTCTTCGCCCCCGAGCGCCGCAGGCGCGAGTGGCCGCGAAGAGCGGGCCAGGGCCGCGCGGCCGGCGGAGCGCCGCGCGAGTTACGAAGCCGTGGTGAATGCAATCGTTATATTTATGCCCAGGCCGTAAGGCCTGGGCAAGCGCACGTTAAACGCCCTGTCCAAGTGACTACAATGGAGCTAATGGCTAGGCTAGGCTAGGCTAGGCTAGGCTAGGCTAGGCTAGGCTAGGCTAGTAAATAAAGAGTAAACACTTCCGGTCTGCGGCGAGTTCAAAGCGTGACGTAACTCTCTTATCCAGTGGCTGACGTCGCCATCTGGTGGTGATTAGTGTGTGGTGAACTACAAAACGAGCGCTCTTACCGAGGTCTCCCTGAGTTACCCATTTACCCTGTAACATATATACCTTATCAGTTTCACATTCCTGGTTGAGGTCTAAGCACTAACTTTGGAAGAAAGGGACTCTGTTCAGCCCAGTAAGACTGTACCCACATTAAAAAAAGGACCACATTTTGTAAATTATTGGAAATTCATTTCATCAACTTTGTAAATACAGAACGTATTTATTGTTCCTCTGAGGTCATCTTGTCTTTTTTACATAAATAACATTTTAACCAAAAATATGTGTATATAAACATCAAAAATCAAATGTACAAAATTTCACAAATAGTTTAAATTAATCATGGCAACACTAAATATAATAAAAAAATAAAGCTCTTATACACATGAATAATGACCAACAATAACTTTTCTCTCTGAACATTTCAGAGAGGATGGACAGGCTGTTCTCTTTATCATTTATCAACCATTCTCTCAAGTAGAGAGAACAGCCTGTCCATCCTCTCTCTGCTCTCCTGAGCTCTCCGCTCTTGGGCTTCTCTCTGAAGCTGCATATCTTCTGCATATCTTCTTTGAGAAGCTCGAGGAGCTCCTCGTCTCTGCCTCTCTTGCGCTGGCTCTTGCTGGCTCCCTCCTGACTGGGCCCTTCTGAGACAGATCCAGAAGCTGTGCCAGAGCCTGGTGTGTCTGCTTGTGGGTTATCCTCCTCTGGAACAGAGGCAACCAGGACAGGGGGGTTGATGCTGTGTCTCTGCCCCAAAACCTCATCCATTAGGTCGAAGTAAACCCAGGTGGCAGCTGTGGACTTACTCCCGTCAACTCCCTCGCCCGTCTTTGGATACTTGCAATCCTAAGGCAACAGGAATATATACAAATACAGCATGAGCTTGTAGATCTATTTTTGAATCGCCACATAACTTTAAACCCCTACAGATGCTTTCCCGGTTTTAATGGGTGTGATTAAATCTGTCCTGATGGAAACGGATATTCAATCAAGTTTTCCTTGTGACATACTGAATCTCAGGGGGAAACATTTACAGTATATACAATGTAAACAAAGTGCAGTGTATGAAAAGGTTGTTTACAGGTGTTATCCTGAGCCACAAAGGTTTGAGAACCAGGGGCTTAACAGGTCATTTGTATGGCAGTAATGCTATTCCACTTAAAGGCCCAGATCACCTCAGGCAGGGGTTGACACTAAGGTCTCAGAGGCACTTGCCCATCGGGCAAGTACAGGTCATGTTCTACTTGCCCGAAGGTAATGCCCACTTGCCCGAAAAGTAAATCGTCCTTTATAAAATGATAGGTACGATTTTAATTACCGCTCAATTTAACACTTATTTCTTTACTTTCTGGGCCTGTGCGATAAAATGTCATACCTCAATACCTCCAAATCCAAATACTTTAGCTATGATTGAATATGTCTATGGTTTCACACTTATTTTTTGTAAAAACAGCACATTATAGGTAAATAGTGCTCTTATTTTACATTCCACAGACCAGAAGACACAGCGCACTGGCAACGTTCAGGTGTTTAGACAGATATCTTGTGTTGTGTTTATAGACATTTGTGTTCCCTCTCAAATGAGCACTTGCCCTGTCGGGCAACCTGAAAGCCAACTTCACCTGCCCTGACGTTTTATTTACCTGCCGGGGGCAGGTGGGCAAGCTTTAGTGTCAATGCCTGCCTCTGGGACAACCAGATCTTTGTTGTTTGGGACACAATCCTAGTTTTTAGATATTTTAGTATTTCAGCATGACTAGTGATTCATTTTGCATCATCAGTGATGCGTTTTGCATCAAATGATGCTAAATGCATCACTAGTAATGTTTATTAATAAGAAGTATCACATACTTTGTATTTTTTCTTGAGGTTTTCCCACTTTTTCTTGGCCTGCTGGGTGCTCACCAACTTCTCCAGGCCAATACTAGAATAGGACAGAATAAATCACATTAACAACAATACACAGTAGAGAAAACAATACATTACAGTTACAGTTTAGGCATTTAGCAGACGCTTTTAATCCAAAGTGACTTACAATAAGCAGATGATACATCACTATAATAAGCAAGATATGTCAGAACATCAACAACAATGCACCTATAGATACCTATACATTATTCAACACAGAGATGCAACCTTATGAAGGTTGAAATAGGTACATTATAATTGCATAATCCAAATGGTCTATTTTTTTCCTTACCTCCATGCTGCAGCAGCAGTGTATCTCAGACCGGTGAAGAGGTCCTCATGAACCCCCCTTAATTCTATGAAACGCCTGTTAAGGGCCTTGTTCCCTAGAAGATAAATAAATACACCTTTAGTCATCCCTACAGCCATTTCTCTCTCTCATATATCTACACACCAGTGGTGTGAAGTAGCTAAGTACATTTACTTAAGTCCAATTTTGAGGTACCTGTACTTTACTTACTAGTATGACAATTTCCAATACTTTTACTTCTACTCCACTACAACTCGGATCCAAATGTTGTATTTTTACTCCACCACAATTATTTGAAAACTTTAGTTACTAGTTACTTTGCAGATATACAACATAATATTTATATATATATATATATATATATATATATATATATTTAATTACATTTTATGACAATACTTTCATACCTTTACTCAAGTACATTTTGAATTCTGGACTTTTACTTGTAACAGAGTATTTCTACATTGCTGTATTCATACTTTTACTTAAGTATACGGGGGTACTTTTCACAACACTGCTACTGTATACACATGTGCGTGTGCGCACGAGCACACACACACACACACACACACACACACACACACACACACACACACACACACACACACACACACACACACACACACACACACACACACACACACACACACACACACACACACACACACACAGTTTATTGTGCTGGTATATTGTTGTATTGAACAGATTCATTCAGAGTGACTAACCCTAAACCATCCTTGCTATGATGAGAATTTTAAATTCTTTTCCCCTCTTTTTGTAGTCGGTGGTGGAGGAGAATATCACCTTTTTCACTCCGGAGGTGTCGGGGGGGAAGATGATGGCTTCCCCCTTCGTGAAAGATGTTTTGCGACTGATCATGTATAAGACCAGACTCGGGCCAAACTTAAAAAAGAGAAAAGAAAAGAAGAAAGAAAGAAGATTCAAGATTCAATACTTTATTGCCATGTCAACAGAGTTGATTGGAATTTGTTTCAGTGCAGCTCTTTAAAACATACCCGTATTAGCCCGAATATAGTACGACTCCGATTATAAGACGACCCCTATTTTTCAAATATCATTTTTGGAAAAAAATATAAATATTATATATTATTTTGAGGATATGTTTATTAGAATAAAATATCGTACTATATTCGGGCTAATACGGTACATAGAACATACATATAAAATTAACATATACTGTACCAGCTTGATTCCTTCCTTGAAGGATTCAGAGAACCAGAAGATCCTCCTCCTTGTAAAGATTTTTCTTAAAGTCTGGAACACTTGTTGGTATCGCGTCATCTTGAACCTGGACCTATGAGGACGACGCAGGGGTGGGGGAGGACGCAGGGGTGGGGGAGGACGCAGGGGTGGAGGTGGAGGTGGTGGTGTAGGAGGTGGTGGTGGTGTTATAGTTGACCTTGCATACTCCGGAGGTGTCAGGGGGGAACATATTGGCGTCCCCCTCCGTGACGGTCTTGGTTATTGTGACGGTCTCCATGGTTCCAATTCCATATAATATTTCCTGATTTGCGTATTTTGCGATGGTGTAATACACCACCGCACCTGGGCCAAACTTAAAAAAGAGAAAGAAAGAAGATTCAAGATTCAATACTTTATTGCCATGTCAACAGAGTTGATTGGAATTTGTTTCAGTGCAGCTCTTTAAAACATACCCGTATTAGCCCGAATATAGTACGACTCCGATTATAAGACGACCCCTATTTTTCAAATATCATTTTTGGAAAAAAATATAAATATTATATATTAGGTTATTTATAAAGAAAAACGTTTTTATTGGAAAATCATCATAGAAAGCTCATACAGAGATAACATTCTGCTGTATTGTATTGCATTAACCAATTCATACTGAAAATCAGCTCCTCATAATGTGTATCAGAATAGAATAATCCACACAGCATACTGCTGGGGAATAAAAAACACTACATTTCCCATCAAGCTCAGCGGCTCGTTTCGTCATTCAGATGCGTCACTGTAAACAAGGCTACCAGGCAGCCACCATTAGCTTAATTTACTGTTTGGATTAAACTTCCACGCTAAAGATCTCATGTGCGGCCGCCATCCACGCCGATGTCCGCGAGGACAACGCACACGCACGCGCCTCGGTAAGTTCAATGCCAAAGTCATCCGACTTGCCAAACAGAACGTGAAACGAGCAGGGTCCAAATTTCGCTGCGCAGTTTGTAGACAGTGTACGGTAACCACCGTAACAGCGGCCCAAGCGAGTTGTTACGGTGGTTACCGTACACTGTCTACAAACTGCGCAGCGAAATTTGGACGCGGCATACATAACGTCTCATCTCCCCGGTGAAAAGTCTAAAGCACCATTATAGTACGACTCTCTATTTTGAGGATATGTTTATTAGAATAAAATATCGTACTATATTCGGGCTAATACGGTACATAGAACATACATATAAAATTAACATGTACCAGCTTGACTGTTTCCCCGACTCCTGCCATTAAAGCTAGCATGGCCGTTCTGAAGTTTTCAAAATTGACTCCTTTCTTGAAGCCTTGTTTGAAAGCGTTGAAGCCTTGTTTGAAAGCGTTGAAGCCTTGTTTGAAAGCGTTGAAGTGTGTCATGTTGAACCTGGGATGATAGAGAGAGAGTGTGTGGGTTAACCCTTAAGTTCTGTTCAGATTCACTACACCTTCGTTCTGTTCGGGTCATTTTGACCCGGGGGATATTTGGTTTAAAAAAAACAACACTAATATAAATTTTAACTTAACAAATCATCATGATACATTGACTTTGACTCAATACCAAACAATTCATATGATATATATGGTAAATATTTGCATTTCTGCTTTGCTATATCACATTAAACACTGAAAGAGCTAGGCGTTTTTACTGATTTAGCTGAAATTCAGGTAAAAAAAACTACTTAAGCATGAGCAATATTGCTCATGCTTATAGGAAAAAATTTAAATCAATGTTTTTATGAACTCCCCCCCCCCCCCCCCCCCCCCCCAATATGCCCATTAATTGAATACTTGTGGTTCAAGAACAGGACATCATTCTCACATAGAGCTGAACACACATGTGAAATACATACCTTAAGTGTAGAGTGAGTGCAGAACACAACGTTCCCCTCAGTCCTGCAGGTGAAAGGTAGGCGAATTCTGTGTCCCCTGAAAGAAAAAAGGTCAGGTTTCAGTGCACTGTAAACAGTGAAAAGGTTACAAGAGAATGATTGGAAGCGCTCATTTTACACAACTCAACGTCCCACTGACTGCCTCCTGCATTGAACAGGTGGTACACATCACCATTGAAGTGATTTCCCACAAGCACTTCTTAACTCAAACACTTAATCACCTGGCATGTAATTTCGAAACAGAAAGTAGCTCACGAATACAGTGAAGAGAGAGAGAGAGAAAAAACTTTGCAGATAGAAAGAGGATAATATAAGTTTTATACAATCAATCAATACAATTTTTATACAATCTGATTTAGGTTTAGATGCATTTGCTCCCAATGGTTTGCATTGAAACCCTAGTTTAAGCAATTTAAAAAATAAACATAATCTATGAGTTGCAATTGTCAGCTACAGATTATTCAAAGTAGTGATGGAGATAATTAATCTGCACTCTGCAATAGCACTTTTATACTAGATTCTGTTGTTTTATCCTAATCCCAATTAAAATAGAGTACTACTACATTCCTGCATGACCTGGTGTCAAGTTAGTGTTTAAGTATTGACTTGTGAAGCTGGTTCCAATATAGTTATAAGGTTCTCAAACTTTTTCATGTCAAGGACCCCCAATGCCCAAATTGGAATTTACTATAGCATGTGAACAAGCATTTGAAATGATATGCCAGGGACCCCCATGAGATAAGCCTTGGAACTCCCTCAAGGACCCCTGGGGATCCTTTTCTGTCAAATCTGGTAACTAAAACGTATCTACTGTATGTTTAGTGACGTCACGTGACTGACTGACGTCACCACTCAATCAGTACAAGATCACTACCGTACAAGATCACTACCCATCTTATCTACTTTGTTCAAACAGCGTGCAGTGTCTCTGAGAAGTAGTAAAGACAATGCACAGATCTACAAGCTCAGAACGCGTCGCGGACGTGACGTGTCGTGAGCTTGTAGATCTGCTACTTTTGAAGCCAGACTGTACCGGCCGGGGAAGTTAGCAGAAATTAGCTTCATGTTATCATCATCGCAAATAATATCCTCAATTCAACAACACGCTGACTTTGTTAGCAGAAAAAGCATAGCACAACCTTGCTTCGTATGTTTTAAGTTAAAACAGGGAACAAGGAAGGTTAAAGAAGGGCCCTGTTAAAACATTTAACCGTGTGAAGCAGCACAAAGCATTTTTTTGTACAACGCCGGGCTAAACAAATCTACAAGCCCACCTAAGTGACGGGACACTGCCTAAGCGACCAGTTGTGGTTTTATAGATTGGGTATTTTTTCGCGGGCTTTGTTAGAACAGTCTGCTAACGTGAGTTTAATAGTGCCAAACATTATAATATTGCATCATATTTATAATTTATATCTATATATTCTTATTTTAAGTACCCAAAGTTGCATAACATGGTTTCCTGGCAAATGTGGCAAGTTATTATTTAAGCTAGCTGGTTAGCTGGTTAGCATGAAGCTAGCTTCATGCTAACCAGGCCTCAACACAACACAGACCCATAGCACAGACCTCACTCTTCTTCTTCTTTTGGTTTAATGGCGGATTACTACCTCAGACCTCACTCTTGTCAACACACTGACTTTAATACAAGTACCGGTAATTCAATACTAAAAAAAAAACAGGAAAAAAGGCAGAACACATACCTTGAGCTTGAAGGGAAGCGCTCACTATCCCGACTATCCGCTGTTCCGACATGGTCGGCAGGTTAGTTACTTAGCGTCGGCAGGTTAGTTACTTAGCGTAAGGCAGGTTAGTTACTTAGCGTAAGGCAGGTTAGTTACTTAGCGTAAGGCAGGTTAGTTACTTAGCGTAAGGCAGGTTAGTTACTTAGCGTCGGCAGGTTAGTTACTGAGGTAAGGTTTACTGAGGTTAGGTTTAGGGTTGGGGGTAGAGTTAGGGTTATAGTTTTAGTGTCGGAATACCGGACCGTCGGAACTCTGATGCGGACCCGAGCTTGAAGCAGTGGGTGAAAGGAAACGCGCAGTGGAAGCAAAGTGAGCCGTATGGATTATGGAATCATGGTTCTTGTAGTTCAGGGGATCATGGGTCTTGGAGTTTTCTTGCTCAAAGTAGGATAAAAGTGCCTCCCCCTAGTGGCGAAACAGATACAGATTAAATCATACAGATTAAAAAGAGCCTAATAAATTTGAGTTGGATTCAAACAATATTCTCAGAATGATTTCAGCCTTAAAAACTACTCAATAAAATTGAGTTAGATTCAAGTAACATTCTCAGAATGATTATATTTTATTTAAATAGAATGAGTAGAATCCAATGATAGACATTTTTTATTAATGTTAACACAAATTATAGCCACAAAAACAAGGACGCAATTATATTGAGTATATTTCACTTCATAAATTGTGTAAATATTACTTGGAAAAATTGTCCCTTTTTACAGTGTAGATGGGAGGTAGTTTATGCCTTGACCAGAGTCTGTAAGGCAATCACGTTGTGTCCTGATTATGAAGCATCAAACTATTAGTTATAAATGTTGTTCTGTTTAACAAACACACTGAAAACATTACATTTTATGCAGATCATTCACACTATCTGTCTTGTTTGAATTAAATGAGTGTTAAAGCTGTGAGCCTTACAGAAACCAACAGAGGTAAAAGAACTACCTCAGGAAGTGGTGGAAAAAGTACTCCGATTTTTTACTTGAGTTACAAGTCTGGAATTCAAAATGTACTTGAGAGTAAAAGTACGAAGGTATTGGCATCAACATGTACTTAAAGTAGGCTACCAAAAGTAAAAGTACAAAATGTTTGAAAATAGCACACAAGCTCAAAACGCATTGTGAGCTTGTAGATCTGCTATTTTCAAATAGCCTAGGTATAAAATCGGGCTAAAGTGGATTAATGTATGTTTTATAATTATTATAATTTATATCTGCAAAGCAACTCAAAGTTTTCAAATAAATGTAGTGGAGTAAAAGTACAATATTTGGATCCCAGATGTAGTGGAGTAGAAGTAAAAGTATTGGAAATTAGAAATACAGTAAATACTCAAGTAAAGTAGCCTGCAGCTACCTGAGAATACAGTACAGTACTTAAGTATGTACTAACTTAGTTACTTTACAGTTTACACGGTTACACCACTGTTCGGCTGCGTGCCTTACAGAACTCCTGCAGAGGTAAAAGAACTACCCTAGGCACTAGGCAGTACGGTCTGTAAAGTAGCCTTTATGTCTGTAGGTTACTGTTACTCAAGTACAATTTTGAGGTATTTGTACTTGAATATTTCCAATTTCCAATAGTTTTACTAGTTCTACTCCACAACATCTGGGATCCAAATAGTCTACTTTTACTCCACTATTTATTTGAAAACTTGAGTAATAAGGCTTTTTGTAGTAAAAAATAAATAAAGTATTGTATTTATTTTTTCATCTGTGCCTTCCAGAAGTCGTGCAGAGGTAAAAGAACTCCCCCAGGTCCTCCTCCCTCACCTGCCTCTGAATGGAACATCACCAGATCTACAAGCCCAACGCGCCGCGCCGCCGCCGGGCGCGCTGGGCTTGTAGATCAGCGACGCTCCGGCGCGCAGCACCGCCGTACGGTGAAGCTTAACTCAGGAGGGTTTGGCGATCAAAATCACTGTGAGCGTCTTTCTGTGGTCTGTTGGATCTGTTCTGGTGGTCTGTTGGATCTGTTTGTCTCTGCTTTCACACCGTGAGTTTTTAATACGCTTTTATCATTCATTAAATAAAAGATCCTTGTTAATTAAAACCATTGATGTCATTAAGCTGTGTTTAAATGGAGAGAACAGTTTGGTCGGTTTGGTTTGTTCGTGTCTTTTCGTGTCCGTTTGGTTCCTGTGCGCTTAAAGCCTTGATTTATTGTGTTTTAAATCAGTTTATTGTGTTTAATTAGATTTGAATCAGTTTGTTGTGTTTAATTAGATTTAAACCAGATTGTTTTCATGGTGGAATCAGTTTAAGATGCGTGGATTTCTGTCTCTGCTGCTTTGATCAGTTTGTTGGTTCTGCTGCTGCTTTGATATCGTTTAGTGAGTTTAATTCACTTTGTTTTATCATTAATTAATAATCCCTGTTAATGTTAATCCCGTACGAAATCCAGAAATATCTAGTTTGAATCCAGGCGTGTCGTTCCCAGGATTTTATCTGAAGCCAACACGGAAGTCAAAGTTCCTATGATTGGCCACTAGTTGCGCTGTTTTCCCCCTGCGTGGTACCAAAAAGAATTATTCTACATTGGATCCCATTCATTTTCCCCTTTGATTTTCTAACCTTAATACACATCGTCATACATACTTTATGGTAACTAACCCTATCGCTAGTTATCGCTAGCCTATCAATCACCATGATATGCGTTTTGTGCAAATATGTTCCCATTAATGTTAAAATTGATGATAAAGTTGCGGGGGGGGCGTGGCCAACTAAACTGATCTGAGGTCAGCTTGCTGTGTTCTCATCAACTTGTATGCTAGACCAGGTGGGCGTGTAAGCAGACAGCATGTTTGTCATTCGACACCAAACCCTTCAGGGAATCACAACTTGGCTTCGAGGCGTTCTAGTGTAAGTCAAGGGAGCACATAATGCAAGGGAATAGTGTTTATTGAATTTTCATCGTCTTTTTTTTGCATTTTTATCTAATAGTAACTTTTCCCCTTTTCACACCGCGTCGGCGTGTAGTGTATTTTTCACTTCACATTCACAATGCCGTGTGCAGCCTTTGGATGCACCAACAGATCGAAGCGTGGGAATGGGATTTCTTTTTTCCGGTGAGTTTGCCTATGTTTATATTTTATTCATTTTGGTGATTGCATTTTTGTGTTTGCATTATTGTAGCTGGGGCCCATATGAAATGCAATGTGCACTGTAGCTCAGGTTTGAATGCTTCGCCTTGGATCAGAATTGGGAGCCTTAATGTTGGCCAATAATTATATACCCTATCCAAAATCAGTGTTGGTTGCTTTGAAACGTTTGTAAAATAACAAGAACATTGTGTCGCTTGACTGTAAAATGTTGAACGTGGTAATGTGTGTGTTTATAATGATGAATGACTTTATCGTCATAGTGTTGCGATGGTGTTGATGTTAAATGGACTTTGTATTATTGTAGCTACTACTCGAAGATACTGTGAATTAGTTTACAATTTCGAGAATAAATTAATCTGAAATGAACATCGAGTGCATTTGTTTCGTGCATATGCAAACTTCTGTTTGTATGATTAGTCCTACTACTAAAGTGCTTCTCAAAGTGGGGTCCCCACGCTTAATGATAGTTAGTAACCAAATGGACCAAATGTAACTTAGAGAGTACAAATGGAACCAAATGGACCAATTTGGTTCCATAGACTGTAGAAAGTTTGGTTCACGATGAATGTCAAACGGGGAGTCCTTGACATCAAAATGTTTTAAAATCACTGCTAAAGCCGTCGAAATCTTCTCTTATGGGGGTCCCTGGCATATCATTTAAAGGGGGGGGGGGGGGGTCTGCAGGCTGATAAGTGTTAATTTGGGGTCCTTGACATGTAAACTCATGTATGGGACATGCATGAGGACAATTAAAGCTGGTCTACTACAGTACATCCACACAGAACGCAAAAGCAACATTTATTATTAGAAGCTATTATTTACTGTGAATAAAACCATCTACCTGTTTGAATGAGACTTCACACTTCTCCAAATAGATGTTAAATAGATGTGAAACACAATTAGGTCTACATTGTTTTCTTGGAAGCTAGATGTCCATAAACATGATTACTTTGAAAATAGCTAATACAAGCTAGGCAATATGAGCAATGCATTGTGTGTAACTAATGGAGGCTTAACATGACATCTAATGATGGCCCTAAGTAAGTGTGGGCCTAAAATTGGCCCTTATAAATACACATTTCTTTGCAGGTACAACATGTGTTATGCTTTGATATCAACATCATTCTATATGCACAACAATAAATGTCTGTGTCTGTTTCAGATTGCCTACGGGAGAGAGGAGGAAGGTATGGCTGGTGAAGATGAGGAGAGCCAATTGGCAGCCTGAAAAATCCTCACGTCTGTGCAGTGACCACTTTGAAGAAGATCAATTCTTCAGGCACGGCAAGGTATATCAATTGTATATCAATGTCCTTGAATTCATCAGAGTGATGAATAGTACTAAAACACTTAACATCTGACATTGATGGTGTCTGTGGCTCAGACAACATTGCTCAAATTTGGCGTTAACATTAAATCAAGCTATTCAACTGTGTAATGCTATTGTTGTTTATATTGTTGATCTGGCCATTATTGTAGTGTTCAAGTTAGGTGTCTGATGCTATTGATTTGCTTGTTAATAACTAATCATGTGGTTTGGAAAATGTTTAAGAATAGCATCTTAAGTAGGACAGCTTTAGATTTAGTCTGAAGCCAACTATGTGTTTTACTTGTTTAATGGTACAATTTGTCCCCCCTAATTTAGTCCTGTCTGTTAGTGGTCCCTGTTCTTATATACAAAACTGGGAAATTAAACGGCCATTAGCCTGTCAAAATAATTGCTGGAAAGACTCCTTTCCATGATTGAAATGTATGATTATTATTGAGGATATGCTCACAGTATGGCAAAAAACATGACATACCTATAATGCCAACAAAGTAGCATCATGCTTGTTAGAAGCCACTACTACTTTCCACTCCAGTGCAGTCCAGTGTTCCATATTGCAAATGCTGCTCTGGGTGTGTCTTGGGAATTAAACTATCTTTGACATAATCCTCTCAGAGAATCTCAGGGATGACAGTGACATCCCAGAACAGTTTAGCAAAATGTATGCTTTAATAGATATATTCTGGGTTTTGTAGATTTCAATAAGTGCACTGTTCTGAGCATAATGTCAGCCCTGTGTATACAGCACATCTATGGTCCTATTAGAGAGAAAGGGATAAGATTTCAAAGGCCCACAACCATGTCATGTGGTTACTTATTTGTTTTCCCTGTTGGCATAGTAGTCCTGGTCAGTTGTTTGCTTATGTTGGATTGCCCACTTGTGAGTTTAAGTGATGTACACTTTTATACAGCACTTGGTAGCCAATAGGTAGAGAGGAAGCAGGGTCAGAGAGATGGTTAGTGGCATGCATTAAAGGCTGTCGGGATCGGGAAGTAAAACCCAGGAAGCGCTGGCAAGCATCAGAGCCTGTGTGTTATGTGCCTGGACCGCTAGGCCGGCGGGCACCCCAGGTTTGCTATTTTCTCCTTCTCCACCAAACCTCTGTCAAAAATAACAACTCGCATTTTCCCATGTTGTGTATATAAACTCAGCACAAAAAGAAAGGAAACTTGACTTCAGTCCATTATATCTCCCCCTTTAATAATATTGTTTTATGTCATTTTTATCGCTGATTCCTCACCTTTACTACGAGGTACAGCTTGTAGGCATCGGGCATTCGAGGCACGAGCTGCACAGCCAAAGCGGGTGGGTAGCGCCAACCCAAAATTTGCCAACATTTGGTCCATTATATCTCCCCTTTACTTATGCCAAATGGTATTGTGTTTGATATCATTGTTATCGTTGATTTGTCACCTTTACAACGAGGTAAAGCTTGTAAGGATCTGGCATTTGTGGAATGAGCAACTCAGCCAAAAGTGTGGGTAGCGCCCCTCCAAAAAAGGTAAAAATGGCCTGGCAGGCCTGCAATACTGTTCTTTTGGTGTTCACCTTTTGTTGAATGATTGCGCTCTCCCACATTAATATAAGGACAAGATAAAACAACACATTTTGGCAATTTTTACACTTTTTCTAATGTTAAGCTCAGTGTCGGGGAAGCCCAAAACGAGGGTAAATGCCAGCAGAACAATATTGCAAGCCATTTATTGCAACATTTTGGTCGACGCTACCCTGGCTGTGTATCTCCTTGAATGCCTGGGGCTTACAAGCTGTACCTCGTTGTGAACCCACGATAAAACCCACAAACCCACGATAAAAATGATATTAAACACAATACAAATTGGTATTATTGAAAGGGAGATATAACTAGCTGGGGCAGCTGTAGCTGAGTGGTTAGGGAGCCTTCCTGGGGAGCCAGAGCTCCTGGTTGTCGCAGGTACCTTTGCCGGTCAGGCAACTCTTGTGTCCATAGGTCCCTGAGCAAGACCCTTAACCCCTAATTGCTCCCCGAGCGCTACACATTGCTGCTCACTGCTCCTAGTTGTTATAGGATGGGTAAAATGCAGAGAAAAAATTTCACGGATGTGCAAATGTACTGTGACAAACAACTCCCCAAGGCGTGGGGACTATATTATTATTATTATTGTTATTATTATTATAAGGAACCGAAGTCAAGTGTACTCCATTTTTTTGCTGAGTTTATATATATATTTTACCATATGTTACGATTTATGCATTGGAACTCTCTCTGAAATAAATATATACTGATACTTGTTTATCACAGTACATTTTGTAATTTAGCTTGTGATAACATGGCATACACACCCTTAACAAGTCTGTATTTAAATACCGTAACTACAAACACAATACATAGTGAAGGTAAATGATATGCATTACAATCTACCAACTCTTTTTCTGTATTTTCTATTTAGGGCAGGATGCTGAAGGCTGATGCTGTACCTACCATCTTCAAATTTCCAGCACATTTGATGCCACAGAAGAAGCGAGGCAGGCCCACACGGACCCGGGCGGTAAGTATGGCTGTGGAGGTAAGTAGCATTCTGCCTGCACCAGGACCTGAGGTAAGCGGTATTCCATCTACCAGTACCCTGCCTGCACCAGTACCTCTAGAGGTAAGTGTCATTCCATCTACCAGTACCCTCCCTGCATCAGGACCTCAAGCACCTCTGTGCTTGGATATTGATCCGGTAACCGACAGTGGAGATGGTGGTGTTAAGTTTACGCCCTATATACAGTCTAATGATCATAACTATGCCGGCATTATGATGCAACACACTGATGAGACCCTCGATGAGGTCATGGCTGTTGACAGTGTGTATCATGAGGACATTATTATGAATGTTGTAGAGGAAGAGGCAATTGATAGTCATACAGAGTGTATAGCCGACCCGCACACAATTGAGCTTGATCATGGGTATTTTAAAAAGTTAGCGCCAATCCCTGAGGAGACTGAACAACCCCAAATCCCTGTGGCGAATGAACACCCCTACTTTTTTTGGAAATCTCCTCAAAAACTCAAACGTGATAATGTTAAAATAAGGGGTAAGCTTAATGTTCTCCAGAACAAGCTTAAGTTGAAGAATCAGCAGACAAGGAGATTAAAATGTAAAGTAAAGTCCATGAAAGCGTTGACAAAGAATCTTCAGAAAAAGCTGATGATCTCGAGCGAATGTGCGGCTCTGCTGGATTCTGTAAGTGATGTTCCAAAACTAATTCTATCAAGAATTCAACAGAAGAAAAAGTCTGCAGCATTTTGTGAGGAACTAAAACAGTTTGCGACTACATTGCACTTTTACTCAGCAAAGGCATATGATTTTGTAAGAAAGGAGTTCCTAAAGGCTTTGCCACACCCAACAACAATTCGACAGTGGTACAGTAGTGTTGAGGCAGATCCTGGATTTACAGCTGCATCCTTCACAGCTCTGGAAAGTCATGTAGCTAAGAATAGGGAAGAGGGAAAGGATACCATTTGCTCACTGATGATGGATGAAATGTATATTCACGAGCAAATCGAGTTCGGTGGTGATCAAATTCATGGCTATGTCGTCATTGGTAGTGGTGAGATGGAAAACACAGTTGCCACGCAAGCACTGGTCATGATGGTTGTATCAATCAACGAGTCTTGGAAAATCCCCATTGCATACTTCCTCATCAGCAGCATGACTGGAGCAGAGAGGGCCAACATTGTCCGTGAGAGCCTTATTCGCCTTAAAAAGATTGGTGTTCAGGTTGTGTCACTGATATGTGATGGACCGTCGTCAAACATTTCCATGATGGAACATCTTGGTGCCAAAATTAACATCAGAAACATGACACCCCACTTTGATTTTCCAGTAGAAATTGAAGCTGAAGTTGACGGTCCCCCCGCTCTCCCACGAGAAAGTGAAAGTCCCTCTACTCCCCCCAAAAAGGTGCATGTGCTGTTGGATCCATGTCACATGTTGAAACTACTTAGAAATGCATTTGCAACAGTTGAATTGATGGAAACAGAAGATGGGCAGCAGATCAGATGGGAGTACATTAAACAACTTAACATACTTCAACAAAAGGAAGGTTTGCGGCTAGGCAACAATTTGAGATTGGCACACATTCAGTGGCGACAACAAAAAATGAAGGTCAACCTTGCAGCCCAGGTGTTCAGCGACAGTATTGCACATGCTCTAGAGTACTGTGACAAAATCCTCAAATATCCCCAGTTCAGAGGAAGCGCAGCTACAGTAGAGTTTATAAGAACAATTGATGCAGCTTTTGACGTCCTTAATAGCCGTAATATATTTGGGAAAGGAACTAAAGCACCTATCAAGCCGTCAACAATTGATCGTGCCAGGGCTATTCTGGAGAAAGCTGAGTCATGTCTCCGTGGGCTCAAGATTATAGACAAGAGCAACAATTGGGTGTACATGCATGCCACTCAGAAGAAGACTCCCATTTTGGGCTTCATAGCTTGTGGTAAAAGTGTGCTCAACATTTATCAAGAGCTTGTGGAGGGACCAAATGCACCATGCAGATACCTTCTGACATACAAGTTGAGTCAGGATCATCTGGAGCTGTTCTTCTCTGCCATCAGAGCACGTGGGGGTTTCAACAACAACCCTAATGCAAGACAGTTCCGTGCAGCCTACAAGCGACTCCTTGTAAGGCACCAGGTAAAGACGGGCACAGGCAACTGTCTTCTTCGTGACAATACAGACATTCTGGATTCAACACCAGCAAATGTCAACATTGCACGCAGAATGGACGTGGAGCCTGTGGAAGTGGTTTTGCCTGGAGGAGACGAGCTTGCTGACCTCCCTATCAACTTCTCAGAATTTAAGGAAGAAGCCATCAAGTACATCGCAGGCTTTGTTGTGAAAAAGCTTAAGGAGAAGGTTGCATGTATGTCTTGTTCACAGGCGATCTCAAAGGATTTGGATGAAGATGGCAATTTGAACCGCAGACCTTATTTTCTGGAATTGAAGAGCAGAGGTGGCCTACAAAATCCGTCAGACGGCATCGTTGCAGTTTGCCAGACCACTGAAAGGTACTTTCAGAGGATGCTGAATTGTAATGAGGGGAGGGTTCCACCAGGACGGGGAACAACTCTAAAACTTTCCAACAAAGTCGCTGAAGAATTTTTGGGGCAAGATCTTTTCCCGGAATTAAAGGGCCACATGTTTGATATGTGTGTTGAATCAAACCATGTGCATGTTCTGGTCAAGATGGCATCTGCCTTGTTTTGCAAAATCAGGCTTAATCATTTGGCAAGAAGCAAGACAGAGCAAATAAAAGAAGGAAAGCTTGTACGCAGGCGGCTCACCAAATTAGTACATTTGTATGGTGATTAATGAGGGCAATGTGCTGTACATTGTTATGTACTTTGCCAATATTATGTTTGTCGTTATTTTATATTTGTATATACATGTCGCATGTTGTGTTGTCTTTGTGCATTTGTGCAACATTTTTGTCATGTATGTCAATTTATATTTGTATATAAATGTTGCATGTTCTGTTGTCCTGTCTTTTGCACATTGGCACCCTCATTTATCAATGGCCAGAAATCAAAATATTGATGAACACCTGCTTTCCTATGTTGAAATATTTCTCAGAGCCAGCATAAAAGTGGCCTGAGTTGTCATTTATTTCAACATGAACGTCCCAAAATGCCCACCCATCTGAAGTCCACATTCAGTCTACTGTACTCTCAGCTGTTGAATTTTTCGATCTGTCAAAAACCTGACCCTTCACTGAATGTCTGCATATTTGTTCAATATTTCTTGGAGTCTGCATCAAAGGGGCACAAGTCTGTATTGAACAATATGTAGCATTTGAAGTAATGCCACCTCCATTTGTCAAAGGTTACACATGTTATATAGTTCTGTGTGTAGTATATACATGTCGCATGACCTGTTGTCGCATTGTTCTGTGTGGAGTTTACATGTTCTCCTGTGTCTCCTGTTTGTATTGTCTGTTCTGCATTTGGGACCATGTCAATTGCCACTTTTTGTCACGTCTGTTACTTTATATTTGTATATAAATGTCGCATGACCTGTTGTGTTTTGCACATTCATTGTTCTGTGTAGAATTTACATGTTCTCACATCTCCAAGAGTAGTTACCCTCACAAACAAATATGCATTAATCCTGAGATTTATACAGCCTTGCCCTGGTCAACCGGGGCGCCTGATGGGGAGGAAAGGAACTGGTTGGAATAAGGTGTTCCTTCCACACGCGGGTATACAATAGATCCCAGAGAATTAACCAATTAAGACCTGGAACCACTTTAGACTCCCCTGTCAGGTTGAAAGAAAAGGCTTGGACTCATCATCCATAGAAGAAAGCATGAGGTCAATCCGTTGCTCTCAGGATTACACAATTGACACCGGTGTAAAGAAAATGGGTTACAAAAACCGTGGTTTAACAAAAAAATATAGAAAAAGAAAAAAATATATATGTTATCTAGATCACCTGTTTGTGAACCAAAAAAAATTGTGTATATAGTGTATATAGTTGCAATAAATGCAATAAAATTCAGCTGATGTTTCTTTTTTGTGTGCTTCATTTGTAGTGGTGTGTGTTTGTTATATATTTGTTTAATTCTGTCATGCATTAAATATTCAATTATATTGATTTTACTTGTGTTCTTTGTTTTCTTCAAATTCTTTAGGTTGATTAATGAGAGTCTGATGTGTACATTTACTGTGTCAATGTTTTATTTGTCAGATTAATTTACATGTTGCATGTTCTGTTTGTATTGTCTGTTCTGCATTTGGGAACATGTCAATTGCCAGTTTGTTTTGTCACGTTACTTTATATATGTATATACATGTCGCATGGCCTGTTGTCTTTTGCTCGTTCATCGAAATGCGGGTAGATTCAAGCGGCTTCATTTATGAAAAACTATGCCTCTCAGACACTCAGTTAGCAATTGCCACCACTACATACATAATGTAATATGCTTGTTTTCAACCAGTCTGTCCAGTCCTTCTCTTTTCGCTCTCTCCTCTTCATCTCACTCTTAGGAATTCACCGGAGGGCCGGCAGAAGATCCTGCACTACATCCCACCACCTTGAGTCTCGTCTTTGCAGGGTTAGTCACCTCTTCTATTAGCTAATTCCATTCCGGTATGAAATCTTCCCAAGATTGTTTTTAACCCTGTTGAATTGTTATTTTTTCAAATCAGGTGTTAGTGATTCTTGATCTTGAGACTCAACCTGAGAACCTTCTATCAGTTCAGAAAAGATAAGTACACATGCAGCACTTTCTAGTTTCACTGAAAAAATGTTTCAATTCTGAATACACAATGTATTTTGGTCTTGTACATTCTCTGAACCTCTGGTTTCCTCTCTTTCTCCATCCAGCGTGAGAAGTGAGAACCTTCTATCAGTGCAGAAAAGTTAAGTATTGCTTACATGCAGCACACTGTTAAATGTTAACCGTGAATAATATTGTTCGATTCTGAATACATTGTATTGAATTCACATTCACTGAACCTCTCTCTCTTTGTTTTTTGTTCCCCTCTTTCTCTCCACCCAACGTGAGAAGAATCCTAGAGGTGTCTAAGATAAGTCATGAACACATTCAACACTACATTTTTAAATGTTAACAGTGAATACTTTTCTATTCTGAAGACATCGTATTGAAGAAGTACATTCACTGAACGTCTTGTTTTATTTCCTCCTCTCTCTCTTCCTTTCTCTCTCTCTCTCTGTCTCATTCTTTCACAGTTGTACCAGGTGTGTTTCATGAGAGCCAGGTGCCATGTTTAAAGGGGAAGCAAACATCTGCTCATCATGGGACCAAGGGAGGCTGGAGCAACATCTTCTCTTCACATCGACAATGGCTCTGTCCAAATCATTAATCATACTTTGAATATAAAACTGTCACCCAGTACTGATCACCCACATGTCCATTTTTATTTAATTTAAAATACATTAGGCCACAGACTGCAGGGTGAAATCCATGTGGTTTAAATTTGCCTGTAAATGTACATTTTTACCAATGTCACTTAGATCATGTAAGCTTATTAGGTGCTGGTGGAACTGTATGTGAACCTAGCTAGGCCCTTTTTGTACGCAATTCTGTATATCATTGATGTCTGGTAGAAACCTTGTATGCCCAATTGTAGTTATCATTTAGTCACAAGCTATTTCTTTTCAATGCCCAATTGATTCTTTGTAGTTATTAGTCACAAGCTATTCATAATTGTCATTGTTTTAAACCTACAGACACCAAAAAGAATTGTTTCCTAGTTTCAACTGTAAATAAACCAATCGACAAGCTCAGAACATGTCACATCGTGACGCGTTGTGAGCTTGTAGATGTGTTTATTTTGTTTATACTGTTTCATGACTGACTTGGCTTTCATTTACGGAAAACGAATACAAGGTTTCTGCCAGTCAGCAACGATTAGGCTTTTTTATTAATAGATCTTTTCAAACATGCACAAGAAGTACATACACATCTTCAACTTGCCAAAAAAACTCTCTTTATTAAATGCAACGTTTCGGTCAAAGACCTTCTTCAGGCATCTGCTGACAGGTAGTAGCAGCACAGCTATATACACACACAGAGTTCTATCACATCCAATCACTGATAGGGATGAGCCACCCAACAGGTGGTCATCATTAGACTAATCTTATCTTGTCCTCACTGTCAGTAGCTACACAATACTTATATTCCATCCCAGTGAATGGCAATGAAGGTCTACTAAACAGTGAATCACAGTGTAGGTCAAACTATACAATATACAAAAACAACATTATTACACCTCAAAATATACACAATAAGAATAAAAAATAATAAAAATCTTTCAATTGCACAGAAAACACTGTTCAGGCAGGATATTTGTCCTAGTGCCTGAGAAAGAGAGAATGAAAAAACAACAATAGTTAAGATCCATTACAGCATCACATTAAGTAAAAATTCATCATTAAGTCCCTTTGGTGCAAGAGTTTGTAGGTGGTGTATCCAGAACGCTTTGCGTCTTTTCAAAAGTACATCCAGGTTTCCACCCCTCTTAGGGAGGCAGACCTGTTCAATGCCTTTGATTGATTGATTGAAGGCTTTATTAGAAGTTTGCATAGGAAAATGTACAGATTCATGACGGTACAGTTCACTGGTACAAGGTCTACTAAAAGGAGATCCATGAAAAGACTAAGCTTATTTCAACAGGAAACCATTTAAGTATCTCATATAACATTGAATGACAGACAAATAGAACACAGTACTATGCAGTAGACATGTAAAGAAAAAAAGAAAGAAAAAGAAAACAGTAGGTCTATACAATCAGTAAGTACAGTATATACAATATATACAAGGAAGGAGCAGGTAACAGTAAGTCTAAACAATCAGTATGTACAGTATATACAAGGAAGGGGCAGGGAGGGTAGGGTTGGGCTAGGTTTTTACCAGTTGCTGCCTGTAAGTGTTTTTTTAGGGCAATTTTAAAGGATGCTAGTGATCCACACTCCTTTATGGCCTTCGGTAAGGCATTCCACATTTTTGTGGTATAGCAGAAGAACGAGTTCGACCCTTTCTTTGAGTTGACTCTGGGTTGAACGTGATCTGTGGCACTGCCTCTGGTGTTGTAATTATGGACATCCTTAACGTTTATAAAGTATTTTGACAGGTACTTGGGTATCATAGTGGTGTAGTGTATCTTGTACACCAGTCCCATTGCAAGTTGCTGTACTCTGTCATCTACTCTGAGCCACCCCACTCTTAACTGGTGAGTAGCGGCCTATAAAGCGAAAGGTCGACACATCATGTTTGCAATCATTGAAGTGCACAGCGACGGGATAGTCCCGATCGTTCCTTCGAATAGAGCTTTTATGCTCGCTCATTCTCTGTTTTAATTGTCTAGACGTTTTGCCTACATAGGCCAGTCCACAAGGACAGCGTATCAGATACACCACACTAGTAGAAGCACAAGTAATAGTCCCTCTAATTCTAAACTTTTTCCCAGTGTGCGGATGATTAAAATATTTAGTTTTCAATGTGTTATTGCATTGTGCACAATGCCCGCACGGGTAGTTTCCCTCGGGCAAGGGAGCTAAAAGAGTCTGCCCTTGTGCAGCAGGGCTGCAGGATTGGAAATCAGCATGTACCAAATGGTCCCTCAAATTTTTTCCTCTTTTGAAGGAGAAGAGGGGAGGGTGTTCAAAAAGGGTTGCCAATTCAGGGTCAGATTTAAGGATATGCCAATTCTTCTTAAAAATAGACTGAATCTTATGGGAATTAGCAGAATAAGTAGTGACACATGTGACGGAAAATTTCTTATCTTTCTTTTTGCTTTTCTGTAACAACTCAGAGCGAGGTTTGTGTAAAGCCAATGTAAAGGCCTTCTCCACACACTCGATATCATATCCTCTTTGGATAAACTTGAATTTCATCTCTGAGGCTTTATTTACATAATCATCAGTGGAGGAACACACTCTTCTTAGTCTATAAAACTGATTTATTGGTAAAGACCTCTTTAAGGACGGGGGATGAAGACTAGTCGCTAATAATAAAGTATTTCTGTCTGTTTCTTTCTGGTACAGGGTAGTGGTAAGACAACCATTATTGTTGATAATCCACATATCCAAAAAATGAACCCTTTCAAAACTGAACTCTAGTGTGAATTTAAGATTGTGGTCCCATTTATTTAGAGCAGATACAAAAGATTGCAATTCATCAGTGCTGCCCTTAAAAACACAGAATATGTCATCAATATAGCGGAACCACTTCAAAATCCTAGATTGGTATGGGTTAACAGAGGGATTAAGGACACAGTTTTTCTCAAAATAGCCCATAAATAAATTTGCATAGTTTGGAGCAAAAATTGAGCCCATACTTGTCCCAGAGACTTGTAGATAAAAGTCATTATCAAAACTGAAATAATTATATTTCAGGACATATGCAGCCAAATCAACTATAAATTGACTAGGTGGCATTGCTTCAGGATCACGACTGCCTAGAAAAGACTTAAGGGCTAACAGTCCCCCATCATGTGGTATATTTGTGTAAAGACTCGTCACATCAAGGGTTAGTAATACCACATCATCAGGCAAGTCGGAAATAGGCGAGATTTTATTTATTAGATCTGTAGAGTCTTTAATATACGAAGGTAATATGTGGACCAAGGGCTTGATAAAAAAAACAAAATTATTAATAGATCTAAAATGTCATAGCGTGGCATGAAGTGATGATCTGCAGTTTTGGAATAGCCCAAATTATAAAATATTTGTGAAGTGGATACACAGATGCTTTACGGGTTTTGTGTCCCTTGGGAAAAATACACTGAGGTAGTGATTGTAGACAGCCATGAATGTTGGGGTTTTAGACTGCTATGTTACACTGCCCCAGACTTAGATGTTTTTGTAAGACGTGAAGGCAATAATTTTAACAAATGCATTTTGCTTTCAAAATAATTGATTAGAGATTGATTATCTTAACATATTGCTTGTCATATTTAAAAAGTCCAGGTACCATTATTCCAGAGTCCGTGTGTGTATGGGAGTTTAATTTGCAGCTTGTGAGGGAAAAGCTGTATTGTCATATAATCATGTTTCAGGTTTCTGGTTTTAATTAAGGTTGGGATAAAAAGTCAACCTGAATGAACATTTGAATGCACGTTTGCTATGGCTAAAACCTCAAAATAAGTGATGCTATTGGTAGAATCAGAATCATTTATTTACACTGCATTTTGATCACATATTTACATATTTACAGCCACATAGTCCAACCACATAGTCCACCGGTAAGACTCCCTAATCAGGAGATAAGCAAACGTCAGGTCACATACACAAACTATAGAAGTCAATGGTAGCCAATCAGGAGGGAACCGATCCATGCTGATGACTTTAGAGATACTGTGTACCGCTTTGCATGATTTTAGGGCAAAATCTGTGGGAGCAGGGTCCAGAAATGTGTTTTGCAAGAATCGGCCTCAGGCCAGTCTGATGACGGCTGTACAGATCTTGTTTAAACTTTGGAGACCATGGGGTGGTACGACTGGGGTGGTATGCAGGGAATTAGGAGTTGGTGTAGGGGACAAGAAAGAGCAGCTTGGGAGAGTGAACAGTGTTATGGACACAAGTGATGAAAAAAGATCTTAATTACTGAAAATTATCAAAATCAACATACATCACATAAGGCCAGACACTAACTAAACTATGTCTGCTACAAATAAATCCATTAAAACTCAACTTCAACAACAACAAAACTATCAGACTTGAACTGTTTACTGTTGCTGAAGTTGGGCTTTAATGGACTCAGCAAAACTCTTTAAAAATATATCATTTCCCTTATTGGTGAGATGAACTTTGTCATCACGAAATAGCCCAGGAGTGTCAAACTTTATGTGAGGATGATCTACAAAGCTGCCATTTAAACAATAAACATATGTAGCCATAACACTGTTCACAATCCGGCGACCCTTGTCGATCTTCCCTGGATTGGCACCATCCTTCCACCTGCATCTCTGGGTGATGGCAGAGAAGAGGAGGTGCATTTTGGGATGCTGCAGGTGGAGCTGGTGCAGGTCCTCCTTCATTGCTGCGACGAGTTGGACACTCGGGATGTCCCCGAGGTCATTCCCGCCGCAGTGGATCAGGAGGACATCCGGTGCTGCTCTTCCTTGTAGGGCCTGGTAAAGGAAAGGGAGGAGGCTTTTCCACCGCAGACCACCCCAGCCGAACCAATGGATGTATTTCACACCATCCACACCGAGGTTGTTCCCCATGGTCTCCAAAGCTCTCTGCTCCCCACGCCTCACATAGCTGTCCCCAAGGATCCAGACAGACACCATGGCTGTTGAGAACCAAAACAAAAGTTGGTTAAACACATTCTAATGGCAATAGAATGTTATATGAGGTGTTGACTTAATAAATAAATCATAATACAAGAGTTTATTATATAGTCCAAGATTGGTCAAAAGATGAATAAATTACAACTGTAACTAAACGAATCCAGAAAAAAGTTTAGCTGTAAAATTGTGGTATTAGAAAAATAAAACATGACACTGATGTTGCAGACCTGTAGTTCATGTGGTAGATATTTGAGATTTGTATTGATTTATGTATTGTAGCACAGTACACAAGTTACTATATAACATAGGTTTCGTGTAACTGCAATGAAACTGCATTTTCAATACAATGAAAGTTAAATAATGCTGACTTTATGGCCTTATTGAAACGTTATTGAAAACGAGATGTGGACAGCATCAGCATCTATGTTGCTTGCTTACAGCTAGTTTTAATGAGACCATTCTGATAATAAAAGGGGAGCAGTTAAGATTCATGAAGATATTCATTGACAAAATTAATTATATTATTTGGAAACAGTGAAGAGATGCCTGCCCTGTTGTTTCAAAGTTGACGTTACATAACGTTATGTTATATGTAATGTTGATAGTGGATGTGCATGTAACTAGGATTAACATGTATAAATCGAGTATAAATAGAAATTTTACCTCTATTTGGATGATAATGTTTTAAAAATTGCGTTGTCTCTTTCTGGTCAGACTCAGACGGGAGACTGTGTGAGCGTGCTGTGGTGTTGTTATTGTTGTTGTTGCGTTGTTGGGAAAGACCATAAAGACCCGCCCTTCACATTTTCTTCTTCGTGTGCTGTATTTCGGGAGGCTCAACACACATTCTCCCATGTATCCCTGCGGTTCCACGTGACTTTTGGCAGCCAATAGCTTTCCTTATGATTCCTGGGGTACCATTAAAATAAAGATGGCGACACCCATACAAGGGGGAAAAAAACCTCATTTTGGCTGCATAGAAAGCAATGGCGTCGCTCTGTCCATATCTTTCTACAGTCTATGGTACTTTATCTTATTTTTAATTTCCGTTTTATCTTTCTTGTATGTTTTATTATGTAACTTGTGATATGGACTTCTGTCTGAAATAAAGATTATATATATATTGGTGCTTCTGATGATGGGAGGGGGGGGGGGGTTGTCACATGTCAAGGCTGAATTGACTCAATATGGATCCAAGACAGGAGGTTGTGAGAATATTTAATTAATAAAGAATGCAGTCAAAAGCAATGATATCACATAGTGATACTGGAATGATCATCATTTTATAAAGATGATTAATTAGGTGGAGGAAAACAGTGTTTGTGTGTCAATACCTCGTCGACCAACTGGTGTTTGTTGTGGACCACGCCCCAGGGACTGATGGCCACCGCCCAGACCCTGGTGTCCCTCACCGCCTCTCCAACACATCTCCATACGCCTCCATCAAAGCCTTCTGTCAGGATCCAGGCTCTTCCTGTGTGTGTGTGTGTGTGTGTGTGTGTGTGTGTGTGTGTGTGTGTGTGTGTGTGTGTGTGTGTGTGTGTGTGTGTGTGTGTGGACAGGGAATTACTAATTTGTGGGGACCTCATGTCCCCACAAAGATAGTACAATCGGAGAAAAAAACCTTTTGGGGACACATTTTTGCGTCCCACAAGGTGTTTAGGGGTTAGGTTAAGGGTTAGGGTTAGGGTTAAAAATGAATAGAATATCCCCACAAATATAGTAGACTATGTGTGTGTGTGTGTGTGTGTGTGTGTGTGTGTGTGTGTGTGTGTGTGTGAGAGAGTGTGTGTGAGTGAGTGAGTGAGTGAGTGAGTGCGTGCGTGCGTGCGTGCGTGCGTGCGTGTGTGCATCCGTCCCAGTAATTTACATTAAATATTTATTTTGCATCGCTGTGTGTAGCGTATCGTCTCGTCTACAACTCTGAAGTGAAGCCTGACTTTTGCTTTTGCCAAATTAAATTGAATCCGACCCTAAAATCGAGCCGGGAAAAATGGACCACAATCTGGCTGGGTTTTTAGCCCGACCTGGGTCTGATGCTATATTTAGCTTATTTTTCATCATTTCTTTGAGACTGGTTGTAGACAGAGTGCACCTCGTTCGCCTCTCTGAGAGGCGAGAGCTGTAGAGGAGGGTTGTGTGCGTCATGCAGGAAAGTTACATTTTCAACTCAGTCAACAATCACTGTGACATCCACAACAAACACAAACCTGTCCAGTGACAGTCCAGCGTTACTGACCAGGAGTCAACCACTCCACTAAACTCCTCCTCCTGCCCTACCCTACCTCCTAACCCTGACCCGAGTCAATTAGACCCTACCTTACCCTACCCTCACCCTAGACAATTAGACCCTACCCTACCCTACCCTACCCTACCCTACCCTGACCAGAGACAATTAGACCCTACCCTACCCTACCCTACCCTGACCAGAGACAATTAGACCCTACCCTACCCTGACCAGAGACAATTAGACCCTACCTTACCCTACCCTGACCTGAGTCAATTAGACCCTACCCTACCCTACCCTGACCCAAGTCAATTAGACCCTACCCTACCCTACCCTGACCCGAGTCAATTAGACCCTACCTTACCCTACCCTGACCGAGTCAATTAGACCCTACCTTACCCTACCCTGACCCGAGTCAATTAGACCCTACCTTACCCTACCCTGACCCGAGTCAATTAGACCCTACCCTACCCTACCCTGACCCGAGTCAATTAGACCCTACCCTACCCTACCCTGACCCGAGTCAATTAGACCCTACCTTACCCTACCCTGACCCGAGTCAATTAGACCCTACCTTACCCTACCCTGACCCGAGTCAATTAGACCCTACCCTACCCTACCCTGACCCGAGTCAATTAGACCCTACCCTACCCTACCCTACCCTACCCTACCCTACCCTACCCTGACCAGAGACAATTAGACCCTGCAGCTTTTCCTCTCGTCTTCTCCCCCCGTCAGATCCCCATTCCCCACAGCTGAGCTGCAGTACCCATAAGTTTCCCTTCTCTTCCCCTCTCTGTTTTGCAAAACATATAATAGTGTAGGCCTATCATAACATACAATAATTGATGAAGGGTCTTTGGGTGCATAAATAAAGGGGTACCCAGTCTTAGTTTAAAACACACTATATTTGAAAATAGCTGATCTTTAAGCTATGAGCTTGATCTAGTTTCTTTAAAAAAAAGTGTAATGCGCACGCACGCACGCACACACACACACACACACACACACACACCACAGTTTTCTACTGTATGGTGACATAGCGCGTTGAAATATCAGCACTACAATCTCACAACGCGTCACAACGCACAGAGTTGTGATCTTGTATGTCTGCTATCCTCGACACGCAACAACAGCGCCATACGGTGATACGGCAAATCGCAAACCAAACGTGTCAGTCACACAGCTGCTGCTCCTCAGCACTGCGTACGGAACGGGGTTTTGTCTTTGCTCGGTCTTTGCTGTTACTCCTTTAAGTTAACTATAAAAATAAGAACAGATTGCATCTGTGATAGAGTGGAGAGAAAGCCCAGCTCTAACGTAACAAGGTGTAATTATCAGTTGGATGCACTACACATTGCACATTCTATCAATTCTATGTGTTCTATGTACTACTGTATGTGTTTGTCTATCTGCAAACACACATTTTAATTATAATATTATTATGGCTGATGAACAGATTCTTTGGTCGGTAAAATATAAACCTGTCGGCCAAGGTGGCCGGCCACCACCAAGGAGGGTGGGTCCAAATCCCACCCATAATCAACTCTCCACCCCCTAGTCATCATGTCGTAGACACGGTAGGGTTCAGTGTGTGATGACAGACGCAGGAACTACAGGTGATCAAAGAGACACATCAGAAGATGACAGTGATGAACATGATCAACATAAATACTAGACTTTCATATCAAGAGGGGCGGGGTTTAAATTACACACTCATTTCTACCTTTAATGTCTATTCTAAAGTTGTCTGTCTGTCTGTCTGTCTGTCTGTCTGTCTGTCTGTCTGTCTGCCTGTCTGTCTGTCTGTCTGTCTGTCTGTCTGTCTGTCTGTCTGTCTGTCTGTCTGCCTGCCTGCCTGCCTGCGTGCGTGCGTGCGTGCGTGCGTGCGTGCGTGCGTGCGTGTGTGTGTGTGTGTGTGCGTGCGTGCATCAAACCCATTTAGATCTTTGAAAATAGCAGATTTATCTTCCTTATTTTTCTTCTTCTTTTTTTTTTTACAAAACATTTTGAAATGGGGTCCACGGCCAAATCCTGTATATCAATTTGGGGGTCCTTGATATATCTGAATGGGTTAAAGCAATAACAACCTCCTCTTGACTGAATCATGTTAAATGGTGATGATGGATGATGGAAGACAGAGAATCATGAAGCACAGAGAACATTGATCACATTGTCAGTCACACACTTACACGTCTGTTCATATACATGCCGTCTCCCTCAAACTTCAACACTCCATAAGCATCAGTTTGCTGTTCAGAGGAGTGCAGCTCAGTGGTCCACTCAGTGTCCTCAGCTGTCTTGATGTCTGCTGGATGTTTGTCTCTGGGACGTCCACACTGACACCATCCATCCCTGGTGACACAACAGGACAACACATCAATACACCACTGCTTCTCAAGGTGGGGTCTGGGGACCCCCAGGGGTCCTCCAGGGGGAACCTGGGGGACTTGGCAAAATATAGGCTATTTGCTGAAAATAGCAGATCTACAAGCTGCGTTGGAATGCAACACAATGTGAGCTTGTACATCTGCTATTTTTGTGAAGGTTTTGCGCTCAATATGGATGCTGGGGTTTAAGGGGTTAATGTTTATAAATAATGTTTGTTTGTGTTTACCTGGAATAATGTTCTATAAAGTTTAATGTTTATCAATAATGTTTGTTTACCTGGAAGAATCTTCTATAAAGGTGTTGCACTCTCTTTTCTTGAAGTCTTCTGGTCTCCATATCTGAAAACATATTAGACACATGTTATGATATGTCATTATGTCTATATAACATTTAGGATATCTAATATCCAATACATTTGTGTTTACTCAAATAAATACTGAAGTAATCCTAAACTACAAAGTACCCCATGGAGACTTGAGTTCAATATATATATATTTTTTTATTTACCCCCATTGATTCCGGATGGAGACACAAATTAATTTCAATCAATGGGGGTAAATTTACTATAATCAAATTATTGTCTTGTGATGAATACTAAAAATATTATTGAACTCAAGTCTCCATGGTGTGAGTTATCAATAGAGAAAACATATTGTTGGTAGATTTGGGGGTGAACTACTCCTTTAAAGGTTACAACAGTTTTCACATGAAAAGGTTTAAACCTTGATGTCCAAAACTGTTACTTTTCAGGAAAATAAATAACAGTAATAATAATAATAATAATAATAATAATACCTGTGTTGTAATGGATACAATGTTGTTGTTATTATTTATTATTAATAAAATAACCTGTAATTATTATTTTCTCAGCAGCTCATATTAATACTTTGCATTGGTTGAATATTTATAAAATCCACAAACACTCTTAACCACTTTCACACACTTTCACGCACGCACGCACACAAACACGCGCACGCACGCACACACACACACACACACACACACGCACACGCACACGCACACACACACACACACACAAAGAAAAAAATCTATAAAATAGCAGAGCTGCAAGCTCACAACGCCTTGCAACGCTGTGTATTGTGAGCTTGCAGGTTGGCTGTTTGTGCTCCTTTGTGTGACACTAGTATGGAGAAGTAGGACATTAGTTTACATTATATTCTTACCGGGACCAGAAGGTGTTCATTATGAACCCCAGTGGACTGACAGGCAGAGCACAGGTCATAGCCAGGATAAGGACACTCTGTACACTTATACCTGATCCCCACGATAGGTGTTCATTATGAACCCCAGTGGACTGACAGGCAGAGCACAGGTCATAGCCAGGATAAGGACACACTGTACACTTATACCTGATCCCCACGATAGGCTTCATCTGACAGCCGTTACATTGCACTCCATGGTGCTGGATGTCAGGATGTGTCTAACAAAACAAAACAAAACAAGAGAACAGTATTAGTATGAATTGTTTATAAAAGTATAAAAGCTGCTCCTCAGAGCACAGGTCTCCACCAGGCCAGGTAGATAAACCTGACCTCAGGGACAATAAGAAGGGCAGACCTTTTTTTTTAAGACCCTTACGTGTCTAGTTATGATTTCTTCTTATTGTCCTGTTCAAATAATGTCATTTGTAATGATTTCTTACACCTATCCAATCCAAATACAATGGAGATACAGTAATAGAAAACATAACTCTTGACTTGAAGTAAACAACATACACAGACAGATGAACTTTGGGAATTTCATTAAAGTGGTTATTATTAAGATTCAATGAAGCATATCGAGGTATTCAACAACGTTATTGAATATCGCCCAGCCTTACTTTCTACACCTATCACCAAAACAGAACCATAAAATGGAGATAAAACTAGAAAATACCACCTCTTGAATTAAACAATTATTAAACAACATACAAAGATAAATGAACACACTCGTCCTCTTCCCTCTCATCATCATCTACATCATCATCATCATCATCATCATCATCATCATCACTGATGACGTCATCAGCCAACAGGCCAATGAGAGATTGAGGCAGAATTGGATCACATCCAGCCAGGCTCCAAAGTCCCTCCATCATCTTCCTCCCCTGACCTTCATCATAGGGTTTGACCTCCAATAGATTGTCTCTGCTGCTCTCCACTCTATAGTCCACCTGCTGGATGTGGGGGGTAAGTGCATCCTGGCAGGGGGGAAACAAGTCTCTTGATTCCATCAAGACACAGGAGAGGCTGAGACCTGGACTTTCTGAGGACCAATCATCGCCTCGTTAGTTCTCTGATTGTGACCACCAAAACGTCCGTCCGTCCGTCCGTCCGTCCGTCCGTCCGTCTGTCACGTCACACGTCACACTTTTACCCTACTCATATCTCCGCCACCGTTTCCCCCATCCATGCCAAACTTTGCACACACACTCCTTGGCTGGCAAATCACAACCTCCACTTCCAATTTCTCACATGGCCCTCTTCTAGCGCCACCATGAGGCCGATTCTTCAAAACACATTCTTGGACACTGATCCTACAGATTTTGCCCTAAAATCATGCAAATCGGTACACAACATCTCTACAGTCATGTCATCAACATGGATCTGTCCCATTTCCCATATTCCCTCCTGATTGGCTACCATTGCCTTCTAAAGTTTGTGTATGTGACCTGACAGGAGCTTGTCTCCTGATTAGGGAGTCTTACTGGTTAAACATTAATTTCATATAAAGCGGGCGGAGGGGAGAGGTACAGAGACAGTAAGTAGACCAGGGTTCCTCAATAGGCCATCACAGGGGGCTACTGTCTGGCCCCCACCAACCCCAGGCCAAAGAAAATGTATTTATTTCAAAAGTGAAAGTTACAGGTGTTATGGTGAGTGCGATATGAAATGTAAGCTTACCATAATCACATTAATCCTTAATCATTTTCAATCATTTCAGACCCGTTCCAATTCAGCTCCTATTGGGGCCGCGAACCACATGTCTGTACATGAACCACATGTCACCACATGTCTGTACATGAACCACATGTCACCACATGTCTGTACATGAACCACATGTCACCACATGTCTGTACATGAACCACATGTCTGTACATGAACCACATGTCACCACATGTCTGTACATGAACCACATGTCACCACATGTCTGTACATGAACCACATGTCACCACATGTCTGTACATGAACCACATGTCTGTACATGAACCACATGTCACCACATGTCTGTACATGAACCACATGTCACCACATGTCTGTACATGAACCACATGTCACCACATGTCTGTACATGAACCACATGTCTGTACATGAACCACATGTCACCACATGTCTGTACATGAACCACATGTCTGTACAATACTTGTAAATGGTAAATGGTGCATTTGTATAGCGCCTTTATCCAAGGCGCTTTACATAGATTGTGCATTACATTCACACACCGATGGCAGAGGAAACCATGCTTGGCACCAACCTGCTCATCAGGAGCAGTTAGGGGTTCAGAGTCTTGCTCAAGGACTCTTCCACACTAACTCTGGGGGAGCCCGGATTCGAACTGGGAACCCTTCGGGAATCCTCAGTGTTCTAATGACGGTTTCTCTACCCCTGAACCACTGCCGCCTACCATATGGGGAGTATTTATTTGATAATTAATTAAGTACTTGGGATATCTACTTTATTTTTAGACACCAGCCATGGCTGTATTGTGTAAAAAAGATAGCAAGCGAAAACAAAACAACGGCCTGATGGCCACAAGCGTGCATGGATAAGACATCCCAGAAGTTGCATATTAGCTTGATCTTGTTTGATAGGGAGACAATACAGCCACGGCTGGAACACAACAAGAATGTACACCTCCTCCCAAGTGATATGTGGAAATGTAAAAATCTAATCAGAATTGACTGAGATGTGGTGAATCAATCTGCTGTGTCCTTATACAACCAAATGGACCCGGCTGAGAAGCCACACTGAGGACTATGAGGAGGCAGCTCTGTCTAGTGGCCAAATACACATTTATGTTCACACTTAAAAGCATGTCCAACTCTAAAAAAATATTTTTTTAGTCAAGTTTTATAATAGTATGCCACCGCATTTTGCCTCTTAATTAACATATAAACACTCCCCCATGTGTTCAAAATGCTGGCAATTCTTAAACCATATGCGTTCAGTTACCCTTTCTTAATACCATACAATTGTGCAGTTATCACTTTATTAAGGAATGAGAGCTCGTCGAAATTGGGCCCATACAGTTATAGGAATATCCAAATAGCCTACTTAGGGACTTGTCTTAGATTCATCACAGCTGAGAAGGACACTCCTCAAAATGTTCATCTTGAGTTAAATTATTATACTAATAATTTAGGTTACTGAGCAGGAAAAGAAGTGACAGTACCCTCTCCTCTCAGTAGCTTCCTCTAACCTCCTCTAACCTTATCCTAGATGGTCAAATGTGAAACAGCTGCTCTCATCGTGGAAGCAACAGCTCATAAACATGGGCATTAGATGGAGAAGTGATTATCATTAGAAGAATGCATTGTTCAAAATATCTAGATAACTTTGGTGAGTTCTTGTGTTAGAAGATTTGCCAGGAATGATTGTTGATGTTGATGTGTTAATTTTGTCGACTAAGACTAAGACTAAAAGACTAAAAGACTACAATATTTTGATATTTTGTCGATAAGACTAGACTAGACTAAAACAGTCTCAAAAGACTTAGACTAAGACTAAATCAAAATTTGCTGAAAAAATTAACACTGTTGATGACAACATGTCTACCTTGACACTGGCACAGTAGGCACCAGCTGGTAAATGTCACGGAGCTGGCAACCTCTGTTGGGCAGCCATACTGTAGCACCCTGCTTGGGTACTACTGTATGCATTTAGTGGTGAGGACTGTAATAGTTCCCTCAAGGGCAAGGTGGCACATCTCAAAAAGCACTACAAAGAACGCCACATTTCAAAATGCTTTCAGGTTGCTGGATAATCATCATACTTTCACATATATTTTTTTATGATGATGATGATGATGGTGATGATGATGATGATGATGATGATGATGATGATGAGAGGGAAGAGGATGAGGTGCAGTTTGATGATGTGGTTAGAATGTTGAGTGTACTGTATGTTGATTACTTCAACAGTTATGGTATTTTCTGTCATCTCCACTACATGGTCTGGATTGGGGATAGATGTAATAAATCATTAAAAATAAACTCCATGGGACATTAGTTGACCATAACTAGACACCATGAGGGTCTTTAAAAAACAGGTTTTGTAAACGTGGTTCTGGTGCTGTAGGAGGAGAAATGTGAATACTTTGGAAAGGAGGTTCTTCCTTGTCCTACTGGAAGTGTGAGTTCAAATTTGATCACCGATGGGTCCAGCAATGCTTGTGGCATTGTGTGCAAACATGTCCCTCCTGAACACTTCAAGGTTTTCATAAAGATAATATTAAAGTTATTATTAAATAACTTACCTCCTGTTCAGGTGCAGATGTGGTGCCATTGGTGGGTCCTTGGTGTTGGTCTTCCTGGTTGAGCCCCTCCTCCCTGTTGTCTCCAGCAGGTTGAAGTGGTCTCCTCTCCTCCATCTCTATCCTCTCAGAGTCGCTGCCCTCTCCCTGGCCACTCATCTTTGTCGTCTCTGGAACTCCCTCTCTCCCTCTCTCCTTCTCTCCTCCTCCTCCCAGGTCTAGGATGATACATGCACATCATTGTTGTTAAGACCTGAAAGTGTTGTATACTAACTACTGTATGTTTTTATATCAGTGTTCTCAAACCTTTTCATGTCAAGGACCCCCAAAAGTATTATTGCGACCAAAGGTCGCATTATACCCTGAAAAACCTTGTCGCTTGTCCGTCCGTCCGTCCGTCCGTCCGTCTGTCTGTCTGTCTGTCTGTCCGTCCGTCCGTCTGTCTGTCTGTCTGTCCGTCTGGCTGTCCGTCTGTCTGTCTGTCTGTCTGTCTGTCCGTCTGGCTGTCCGTCTGTCTGTCTGTCTGTCCGTCTGGCTGTCCGTCTGGCTGTCCGTCTGGCTGTCTGTCTGGCTGTCTGTCTGGCTGGCTGTACAGGTCAGTGAGTCACAGTGATGTGGTACAGAATGACTCATATATGGGCATAAAAAGGATGTCACTTGACATCACTTCCTGTACTCTCAGACAAGCTACGAGATGTCTCAGGGTATAAAAGTCCATATATGGTCATTCCCAGAAAAATGGTCAACCCATCAATTCTCACATGACCCTCTTCTAGCGCCACCATGAGGCCGGTTCTTGCAAAACACATTTATGGACACAGCACCTACAATGTTTGGCCAAAGATCACGCAAATCGGTACACAATATGTCTACACTCATGTCATCAACATGGATCTGTCCCATATAGCGCCACCATCAGGCCGTTTTTTTCAAACACATTTTTGGACACTGCTCCTACACATTTTGCCCTAAAATCACGCTGCGACCTGACGGTCGCTTATCTCCCGATTAGGGAGTCTTACTGGTCCATTTTGGTGTGATGTGTGTTTTGAATGGAGTAATCTCTTGTATACTCAAAATGGACAAAAATGCCAGTAAAGAAGTTGCCTTTCACCTTAATATTTACAAATCTATTGCAATAACATTCAAAATAACTTTCCATATTGTTCTTTTATCTATTTCCTTCAATATAACATAGAAAGAAATACATTTAAAAGTAAAGTGTTAATCAAAATGCATATGATGTTTAATCAGATTATTTGACTAGCATGAAATGGGCATTCAACTATTGAAGGGCTTCTAAAAGTCACCAGAAAATAAATAAAAAATGCCAACCACCTTAAAACGTATTCTATGGGTACCTTCTAACAAATAAAAGGTAGTCAGCAAACATAGCCGCAAAAGTAATTTCTGAAGCACTTTTCAGTTTTAGCCCCTTGATTATGAATAAGAAAAGTAAGCTTGAACTGTGGGATCTACAAATTTGGTGTGCTGAATCTTTTCTTATTTATTGCATACTGTTTTAGTGCAATACCGAGCCTACATGGCTTTGGATGTGCATGCCCTTTTTGGCAGTTTTTCAGCCTCTATTTCCATGTTGCAATTACCTACACTACACGTTGCAATCTAAGCTAAAAAGGGGCATGACCCAAAAGTAATCGCAATAGTAATCATTCAGGGTTTTTTATGATCCTTATAGTAGAGGACCTAGGAGGGGTCCACGCGCACCCCCCTTACATAAACTTCTAGTGTGGTTTTTATGTATCCTTAGGACCTCTAAAATAAGGATTTTGATGATCCCAAGAAAAAAAAATGTCCCAACTGTGTTTTTTTTCACTGTTTTATTACCCCTATGACAACTCCGGGATTGTTGACTGGAACCCCGGCGCGACTGTCTTTCGGAGTCTGTAGCTCGCTCAAATTTAGACCCACTCCAAAGATAATGATATCATTTGATTCTAGACAACCTCAGGTTTCCAACGGGACCAATTTTGTCATGCTGCCATGTTGGGAAGGGGGCTGAATAGCTAAAGATTTAAAGTTAGACAACATTTCGGTGAGGGAAAAAAAACACCATCACCATTTTCCAAATGGTCCCTTGAGCTGTCACATCAATATTTCTGAATGAAAATTTGTCACATGGATACCTACAAGCCTCCCCTGTACAGACATACGCAATTTATGTCAATTTCATGCAGTTTGGGGCAAGGATCATGCAGTTTTGTGCATGCAGTACAAATATGTAATTTCCGAATATTATACAAATGAGACCACTTTACTGTATATATAGCTCTATGAGACCACTGTATTGTATCTATAGCTGTATGAGATCACCGTACTCCATCTATAGCTGCATGAGACCACTGTACTACATCTAGATACCAATGTACTGTATCTAGACAACTGTACTGCATATATAGCTGTATGAGACCACTGTACTGTATGTATAGCTGGATGAGGTCACTGTACTGTATGTAGACCACTGCACGGCATATCTAGACCACTGTACTGAAACAATAAACCACTATATGGCATATATAGACCATTGTACTACCACATACATTGACCACTGTACTGTATCTATAGTCCGCTATACTGCATCTCAACTCAAGCCAACTCAAAATGTATTTAAAAAACACATTTAACATGACCAGGTCTCCCAAAGTGCTGTACAGGTTAAAACAAAACATAACAATGCAATATAAATAGACATTATAGCATAAATACCTATGGAATACAAACAAAAACAAAACATTTGTACCAGTAAAGGAAACAAATAGACTGCCATGCATGCTTAGCTGTCACTAAAGGACCAAAGGCTCTGTAGTACAGTGGTCTATAGATGTAGCACAGTGGTCCACAAATGCACTAGATTGGTCTATAGATGCACTGCAGCGGTCTACATGTGTGCTACAGTGGTCTACAGATGTGATACAGTGGGCTATAGATGCACTGCAGTGGTCTACATGTGTGCTACAGTGGTCTACAGATGTGCTACAGTGGTCTACAGATGTGATACAGTGGGCTATAGATGCACTGCAGTGGTCTACATGTGTGCTACAGTGGTCTACAGATGTGCTACAGTGGTCTAAAGATGTGCTACAGTGGGCTATAGATGCACTGCAGTGGTCTACATGTGTGCTACAGTGGTCTACAGATGTGCTACAGTGGTCTACAGATGTGCTACAGTGGGCTATAGATGCACTGCAGTGGTCTACATGTGTGCTACAGTGGTCTACAGATGTGCTACAGTGGTCTACAGATGTGCTACAGTGGGCTATAGATGTGCTACAGTGGTCTACATGTGTGCTACAGTGGTCTACAGATGTGCTGCAGTGGTCTACAGATGTGCTACAGTGGGCTATAGATGCACTGCAGTGGTCTACAGGTATGCAACAGTGGTCTACAGATCACAACATGGTCTGTAGATGCACTGCAGTGGTCTACAGGTATGCTACAGTGGGCTATATGCACTGCAGTGCAGTAGGAGCGAGATCATTTAGCGACCTACAACCGGGTCGCGATGTGGTCGGTAGTTTTCAGCGACCGGGTCGCAAAATCGAGCGACCGGGTCGCTAAATGGAGCGACCGGGTCGCTAAATCACCGACCGCGGCACTAAATCGGTCGCTAAATCTACCGACCTGCCTGCAGTTTTAGGTCGGTAGATTTAGCGACCCGGTCGGAAGATTTTGCGCCCCAGTCGGTCGATTTAGCGACCCGGTCGCTCGCTTTAGCGACGCGGTCGGTGATTTAGCGACGCAGTCGGTGATTTAGCGACCCGGTCGGGAGGTTGCGTGGCAGGTTAGCCTAACTGAGGTAACAGTCGAGAGGTTGCGTGGCAGGTTAGCCTAACTGAGGTAAGGTTACTGAGGTTAGGTTTAGGGTTAGGGTTAGGGTTAGGGTTAGGGTTAGTAGGTCGGTGGAAGCGACCACCGGTCGGTGGATTTACCTACCCGGTCGCTGGATTAGCGTCCCAGTCGGTGGAATTAGCGTCCCGGTCGATGGAATTAGCGTCCCAGTCGGTCGATTTAGCGACCCGGTCGCTCGCTTTAGTGCCGCGGTCGGTGATTTAGCGACCCGGTCGCTCCATTTAGCGACCCGGTCGCTCGATTTTGCGACCCGGTCACTGAAAACTACCGACCACGTCGCGACCCGGTTGTAGGTCGCTAAATGATCTCGCCCTCTCTCCTGCAGTGGTCTACAGGTGTGCTACAGTGGTCTATAAGTGCACTGCAGTGGTCTACAGGTATGCTACAGTGGACTGTAGACGCACTACAGTGGTCGGTAGATTCACTAGAGCATCTACAGACCACTGTAGTGCATCTACCGACCACTGTAGTGCGTCTATAGACCACTGCTGTGATCTCTACACCACTGTATTGCATCTACAGACCACTGTAGCACATCTATAGACCACTGTAGCACATCTGGAGACCAATGCAGTGCATGTATAGCCCACTGTAGCACACCCGTAGACCCCTGCAGTGCATGTATAGACCACTGTAGCACACCCGTAGACCACTGCAGTGCATCTAGAGACCACTATAGCACATCTGTAGACCACTGTAGCACATATGTAGACGACTGCAGTGCATCTACAGACCACTGTTGCGATCTGTGGACCAGTGTAGCACACCTGAAGACCACTGCAGTGCATGTATAGACCACTATAGCATACCTGTAGACCACTGCAGTGCATGTATAGACCACTGTATCACATCTGTAGACCACTGTAGCACATCTGTAGACCACTGTGCAACAGCTATACACCACTATACAACAGAGCCTTTGGTCCTTTAGTGACAGCTAAGCATGGCAGTCTATTTGTTTCCTTTACTGGTGTTAATGTTTTGTTTTTGTTTGTATTTCATAGGTATTTATGCTATAATGTCTATTTATATTGCATTGTTATGTTTTGTTTTAACCTATACAGCACTTTGGGAGACCTGGTCATGTTAACTGTGTTTTTTAAATACATTTTGAGTTGGCTTGAGTTGAGATGCAGTATAGTGGATTATAGATACAGTACAGTGGTCAATGTATGTGGTGGTACAATGGTCTATATATGCCATATAGTGGTTTATTGTTTCAGTACAGTGGTCTAGATATGCCGTGCAGTGGTCTACATACAGTACAGTGACCTCATCCAGCTATACATACAGTACAGTGGTCTCATACAGCTATAGATGCAGTACAGTTGTCTAGATACAGTACATTGGTATCTAGATGTAGTACAGTGGTCTCATGCAGCTATAGATGTAGTACAGTGGGCTCATACAGCTATAGATGCAGTACAGTTGTCTAGATACAGTACAGTGGTCTCTAGATGTAGTACAGTGGTCTCATGCAGCTATAGATGGAGTACAGTGATCTCATACAGCTATAGATACAATAGCGGTATAGCGGTATAGCGGATACAAAAGTGGTCTCATTTGTATAATAGGCGGAAATTACATATTTGTACTGCATGCACAAAACTGCATGATCCTTGCCCCAAACTGCATGAAATTGACATAAATTGGGTATCCCTTCCCGACATGGCAGCATGATAAAATTGGTCCCGTTGGAAACCTGAGGTTGTCTAGAATCAAATGATATCATTATCTTTGGAGTGGGTCTAAATTTGAGCGAGCTACAGACTCCGAAAGACAGTCGCGCCGGGGTTCCAGTTAACAATCCTGGAGTTGTCATAGGCGGTAATAAAACAGTGAAAAAAAACACAGTTGGGACATTTTTTTTCTTGGGATCATCAAAATCCCTATTTTAGAGGTCCTAAGGATACATAAAAACCACACTAGAAGTTTATGTAAGGGGGGTGCGCGTGGACCCCTCCTAGGTCCTCTACTATTAGGGTCATCCAAAACACATGTTAAAAATCTTCCAAAATATTCTTAGTGGATCAAGGTAAATTCAGGGGGTTCAAGTTTGGGTCCCTTCACTTACTATACAGGAAAAAAAATCTTCTTTAAGTAGGATGTAAGGGGTCTAACTAGGGGTTTTTCATGATTCTGAATCCATTACAAGCATTTGTATTGCACGAAAAACATTCCTCAAGCTAAAAGTGGGCCCCACAAAAGTGTGAAAAGTGATGACTCATCAATAAACCATCACTATGAAAAGTGATGACTCATCAATAAACCATCACTATGAAAAGTGATGACTCATCAATAAACCATCACGATATCATAGTGGTGTGGGTCAGGGAATGTTTTTCGTGCAAAACAAATGTTTGTCATGAAAACCCCCTACTTAGACCCCTCACCTTCTACTTAAAGGAGGACTTCACCACTTTTCAACCTATAATTGGTCCTCACAAAAAAAAAAAATATAAAATATATTTTTTTTCTTTTTCTTTTTTTTGTCTCAGAGGAGGGTTGTGGGCAGATCAGTTTCCCATCATCTTGTGACATCATCAATGGGGAATCCAAGCTAATAGAAACTGCAGGCTTTCTATTCCTGAAAAGTTGCAATGTTAAAGTGGAAGCCATTGTTCTCGCGATAATAAAAATCTATTTTACAAAAATGTAGATTTTTTTTATTTTATTTTTTTTCAAATGATGACGTCACAAGACTATGGATTTCTGAACTTCCCACAGCTCTCATAAGAGACTTGGACCAAGTAGTTTTTTTTTTTTTTTTTTTTTTGCCATTTTATTATGAACATTAGTGAGGACTTATATGAAAATAGGTTGAAAAGTGGCAAAGTCCTCCTTTAAAGAAGTTTTTTTGGGGGTCTTTTTTCCTGTACAGTAAGTGAAGGGACCCAAACTTGAACCCTCTGAATTTACCTTGATCCAATAAGAATATTTTGGAAGATTTTTAACATGTGTTTTGGATGACCCTAAGGATCATAGAAAACCTTGAACCATTACTATTGCAATTTCCTTTGGGTCAAACCTCAGATTGACTGGACTATATCCCCCATGGATGTTGCAAGCAGCTGCACTCGTGTTACATGGCCTTAAAAAACCTGTTTTGGTGCAAGCAGTTCAGGGCTGGGCAACTTTGATGATGGAGAGGGCCACTATATTTTCACATTCACTCCAGAGGGCCACAATGCATATACAGTCAAACATAGCAAAAATAGCCGATCTACAAGCTCAAAACTTGTTGAGCTTGTAGATCGGCTATTTCTGCTATTTTTGTATTGGAATCCTGAAAAGTAACATTCTTATTTAATTTCAAATGCATTTACTGTATCACTTAACTTTATGAACTTAAATACAAATAAATTGGACATAAAAAAGACTAGTGCTATAAGTCATTATGCTACTAATATAGATTTAAGTAATTAAAGCAGTTTATGTTTAAGGTGGGGGCCCCATGTGGCCCCCGGGCCGCCAGTTGCCCATGTATGGACTAGTTGTAAGAAGTTGCATGGCCTTAAGGAAGTTCACTTCCTCTTAGTGAAAACACACCTGGGATCGGACAGATTTTTCTGTCCGTTCCGAAACGTTTGCGAAAGTTTTTTGTCCGCCCCGAATCGACGTCCGAGCATTAATCATTAAAATGCGTCTGACTACAGTGACTCGCTGCAGTGCACAGCCTAGGTGCACAGCACACTCATTCTGCAAGTTTCTCTGTCTGAAAAATAGCCGATCTGCAAGCTCACAACGCGTTGCGGATGAGAGGCGTTTAGTCCTGAATCATGACGGTCGTTGAGAGCTTGTAGAACAGCCATCTTTGGCACGGAACTACAAAGTCAAAGTAAGCTGTGAGCTCCCTTCATCACAACAACACGTTTACTTTAGAGTTTACCTTAGGCTATAGCAACAATGTGTCTGACCCGAATCCACGACCAACCATTAATTATGAAAATGCGTCCTCCCTGAGCCGAACCCTCGGGTACCGACAGGCCCCGAGGGTTTACGGTCAGGTATCCCTGCTCTAACACACACACACACACACACACACACACACACACACACACACACACACACCCTGCTCACATACAGACAGGCTAACACCAGCGAGTCATGTTTATACGCTGCCCTAAGCTTAACCCTAATGTTTGATTAAATACAATATAGATCAATATATTTTGACTACATTAAATATTAATTATGCATGTATGCTAAGTATGTTAGGAAAGTGACGGTTTACTTTTAGTTTGGAATGCATGGAATGTAAATAACAGCGCCACATTCCCCCCTAGTGGTATAAAAAGGACTCTTTACTACTCGCTGCTCTCAAAACAATTCAGGTGTCAGGATAAAACGCAACAACAAACATTACAGCCAACAAGGCAAGCGCACAAAACACACAGCTTTGGATATGAACTGCATGCCAACTGCCTGCGTCACTGCTGCATGCCAAGCATGATTATCAACACCTGCATCTTCTGCACTAAATAAAAATAAAAACACTTTACCTTGTTGTAGTTGAACTTCACACACAGAAGGTCGTCAGGCGGGTGAAAACTCTGTCAGCAAGGAGGGAAGTTCAGTTAAATATTCTGCTACCAGACCTGCAGATGATATCTACTAATAAACACTTTACAGTATATTCACTTTGAAGTGGCAGCCGTTCACCTGTGCTACTAGACAGACTGGAGTGCCACAGGTAACACAAGAGAAGAGTGCCTGGTAGTTTCAAACACACGCCCCTTAGAAGTGCACGCCCAAAAGGGTGTATCTTCACTGTACTGCACCTGCCTGCAGCGTAAGTGCATCCGTACGCTGACAAGCTTGAGATGCCGATTTCCTTTAGCCTGAAGCAAAATGGTAAATGGTGCATTTATATAGCGCTTTTTATCCAAGGCGCTTTACATAGATTGTGCATTACATTCACCCATTCACACACACATTCATACACCGGTGGCAGAGGAAACCATGCAAGGCACCAACCTGCTCTCCGGGAGCAATGTAGGGTTCAGGTATTAAACTACTAGTAACTGGTGTACCTAAACTACTAGTAACTGGTGTACTGACCCTGGTATTAAACTACTAGTAACTGGTGTACTGACCATGGTATTAAACTACTAGTAACCGGTGTACTGACCCTGGTATTAAACTACTAGTAACTGGTGTACTGACCATGGTATTAAACTACTAGTAACTGGTGTACTGACCATGGTATTAAACTACTAGTAACTGGTGTACTGACCATGGTATTAAACTACTAGTAACTGGTGTACTGACCATGGTATTAAACTACTAGTAACTGGTGTACTGACCATGGTATTAAACTACTAGTAACTGGTGTACTGACCAATGACCATGGTATTAAACTACTAGTAACTGGTGTACTGACCATGGTATTAAACTACTAGTAACTGGTGTACTGACCATGGTATTAAACTACTAGTAACTGGTGTACTGACCATGGTATTAAACTACTAGTAACTGGTGTGCTGACCATGGCATTAAACTACTAGTAACTGGTGTACTGACCATGGTATTAAACTACTAGTAACTGGTGTACTGACCATGGTATTAAACTACTAGTAACTGGTGTGCTGACCATGGCATTAAACTACTAGTAACTGGTGTACTGACCATGGCATTAAACTACTAGTAACTGGTGTACTGACCATGGTATTAAACTACTAGTAACTGGTGTACTGACCATGGCATTAAACTACTAGTAACTGGTGTGCTGACCATGGCATTAAACTACTAGTAACTGGTGTACTGACCATGGTATTACTGGGCCAACGGTCCTGACCTGAACCCCACAGAGAATCTGTGTTGTGTCAAGCGGAAGATGAGAGACACCAGACTCAACCACACAGATGAGCTTAAAATATCCCTAGCTAATAAAACAAATATGCTTTAATACATTATAATTGTCCTCTATAAATACAATGTAAAATTAAAAACACCTTAAATATTTTATTTCTTCTAGAAATAGCTAATCTTTCACTCAACAGGGGAAATGCCGTGTCGCAAGTTGATGTCGTGTTTGTGTTTGTTTTTTGCACATGCATGCCATAAATCCCATAGGGATAGACCACACATGGTTTTATGACATCATCAACTTGCGACGGGCATTTCCCCTATTGAGTGAAAGATTAGCTATTTCTAGAAGAAATAACATAATTGAGGTGTTTTTAATTTTACATTGTAGTTATAGAGGACAATTATAATGTATTAAGGCATATTTGTCGTATTAGCCAGGGATCCTTTTAAGGCCTCTGTCAAAGCCAATCTGAGTTCCCAGAGGTTCTGTTTCTCGCCACTAGGGGGGCGAGAAGAACCTCTGGGCCAAAACTATGATATTCCTGGGCAGGAAGTTGTCCCAGGCTCAGAATCTGAGCTGGGACAATACAGGAAGTAGAGCCCTGTGCAAACCTTCAAAACATTCAGAATAGAAACCAAACAAAAACACTACAACAATATGCAGCCCATGTTTCAAGGTGAATCCTACCAGACTAGTCAAAGCAAACCTGGGCTTCCATAACACCTCAGCAGTACCACAGGTTGACCACTAGGGGTGCAACGGTTCCGCTAGCCCACGGTTCGTTTCGAACCTCGGTTTTTGGCCCCCGGTTTCGATACAGTAAAAAAAAGATTTCAGTTTATTTAACTTAAAATATTTGTAAAGCAAGTAAATTAAAGTATTATTATTGCAGCAAGGGTGAGTGCCAATATTCAGACACATATATTTGGCCCTACGGTACTTTCTGCATTTTCAAGGGAATAAAATGCCTTATATTGGCCTTCCATATAATTATTATTCCATATATTAAGGGGGGAAAAACATCTCATCTCATTTTGCCTCACTTGTGCAGAACATGGTGCGCATGCACGTTTTTGCCAACGAGTTTGAGCACAATGGTGGGGGCGCGCTGTCTCAAGCAGACTTAGTAAATCCCCCACAAGGCATGGGGAGACTATGTTTTGCCCCCTGGGGCGGCATAGCTCAGGGGTAGAGAAACCGTTATTAGAGCACGAAGGGTTCCCAGTTCGAATCCGGGCTCCCCCTGAGTTAATGTCGAAGAGTCCTTGAGCAAGACTCTGAACCCCTAGTTGCTCCCGGTGAGCTGGTTGGTGCCTTGCATGGTTTCCTCCGCCACCGGTGTATGAATGTGTGCGTGAATGGGTGAATGTAATGCACAATCTATGTAAAGCGCTTTGGATAAAAGCGCTATATAAATGCACCATTTACCTGTCCGTCCGTGCGTCCGTCACTGCGTCGGTCCGTCCGTCGGTCCGTGCGTCCGTCTGTTACCAGCTAATCTCCGGCACCGTTGGCCCGGCCGCTGCCAAACTGCACACACACTCCCTGGATGCCAATTCAGAACCTCTGCGCCACATTTTCACATGGGCCTGTTCTAGCGCCACCATGAGGAAGGTTTTATGCCAAATACATTGTTGGACAGTACTCCAACAGATTTTGTCTAAAAATCACACAAATCAGTAGACAGCATTTCTACAGTCATGTGATCAACAGGAATCTGTCCGATTTACCATATTCCATCCTGATTGGTTAAGATTGGATAAGATTGGCTTCCAAAGTTTGCAGGATTGCTCAGTTTTCAACAAAATGCCTCAAATCATGAACGCAGCGTGCAATTTCGATGAAACTGTGCAAAGTGCCCGGGTAGTGAAAAGTGCCCGGGTAGCTCAGTCGGTAGAGCTCTCGCCTTTGTACCGCAAGGTCATGGGTTCGATTCCGGGCACCGCCAACTCAGTGTATGAGTAGCACGGCTTGGCAAGTCGTGCGGCAAGTACTGGGAGCTGATGGTAGGTGTGGCGCTCCACCTCAGCAGTCCATCTCCCAGGGGTCTAGCGCATTGTAACGGGGACAGACTCCCGCATGTTACCGGCTGATACCGACAATAAGCCACTCCCGACCTACTTGTGCACACACATTCCCACCGGGCCGAGGAAGAAATGTCACTTAAAATGTTCAAATCAGCCTCTTGGTGGCGCTATAACAGGCCACTGTGTGTTTTTACCTACAACTCCACCGATCAGTGTAAAACTTTGTATGTGCACTCCCTAGAGGTCCATCAGGGGCCAGCTTGTGATGGACATTTCCATCAATATTTTATTTTTGCCACGGACAATGCTAAATCAGATCAGTAATATTAGAAACACATACTGTAGGCTTAAAGCTCTAAATGTATACAGTACAATGGACTCCTGAGTGTTTTAGCCTCCTGTATAATGGCCAGGGACGTGCTGGGCCCCTGATTCAACCCGGGAAAAAGAGTTGGAGAGGCCCTCATTGCGTGCTATAGAGAGATCTCTCTCTATAGCGCTGCTGCAACTCAAAGATTTGCCATTTCAGATCATGACAAGTGACAAGCCAGTGGGCCAATTACTGTACATGAGTTATATTTTGTCGTTGTCGGGTGGAAACCGTGTATGTCCAAAACCGCTTGTTTTGTATTTATCATTTAAAAAATGATTTAAACTAGTGAAAACAGCAGATCTACAAGCACACAGCGAGGCGTTGTGTGACGGCCTTGTATGATGAAGCAGGGCTTTGCTTTGCGAAAGAATTTATACATTTGAAATTTGGAGATACAAGGTTTCTGCCCGACAGTAACGATTTACTTTGTTGGCCGCCCAGCCCCCAAAATGGAACGAAGGCCGACATTTTATTTATATTTTTTTCCTAATGGCCGGCCTGGACCGGCCGGGAATGAACCGGGCAATCGAGAGTTGTCCCGCTTTTCCCAATGGCCAGTGTAACGGAGGTGATCCGAACCTCCCCACCCGGGTTCGTACCCGGGTCTCCCACGCGAAAGTCCAACAGAGACATCTCTTTGGTCTGGGGGAGATACTAGACTTTTGAGGCTTCAAGGCTGGGGCTGCGACTCTCTCCGTCACACTCACCCCCCTTTGACCTCCTCCTACGGGGAAGCCCGAATCCGGGTCACGGCACCAATGTAACGGAGGTGATCCGAACCTCCCCACCCGGGTTCGTACCCGGGTCTCCCACGCGAAAGTCCAACATCTTAACCACTAGACCAAAGCGGGGGAGATACTAGACTTTTGAGGCTTCAAGGCTGGGGCTGCGACTCTCTCCGTCACACCAGCACGTCCCTGATAATGGCCATGCCCAAAATGTATACGGCAGGGACCAGGGTTAAAGTTGTTACAGGCTGGCGATGCTTTAGATTTGTGTTTCTCAAATGGGTGTACGACGTGGACCCCTAGGGTACGCAGAGAGAACATGGAAAATGCAAACATTTATTTGACTGCTATGTTTAATGATTAGCACATGTATGTGAATGTGCTGCTCTGTAAAGCTTTAAACCAAATGAAGAATGTTGTCTAGCGCACGCACGCACACACACACACACACACACACACACACACACACACACACACACACACACACACACACACACACACACACACACACACACACAAACAATAGGCCACTTACTTTTGTTTTCAACATACTGACATCAAAACTGGACTTTTGATGTCAGTATTTTCTAATCAAAATGTTGTGGATTAGAGGGGGTATTTGGATTCAGAAATCAGGAAAAAGGGGTACTGAAGCCCAACAAGTTTGAGAACCCCTGCTTTAGATCAAACCTGGGACTGAAGCCCTCCTCTGCATACTGGCAGCTAGGGGGCAGTCCTGAGACAGGCATTAAACGTATCATGGTCCAAGTATATTCAGTGTTAGGGATTTAAATAATAATAATCAGTAGAGACGGAGCTTCCATCTTACATTGAAGGAGAAAAAGAGCCTCTTCAGCTGCAGAGGTGAACGAGTGCAACGTGCTATAGTGCATATGACATACTTTATGACAGATGGCTCTTCAGAGGACAGGGTTACTTGAGGACACCAAGGAGATTCATTTCTACAGCTAAACCAGTTTGTCAACGTAGCTTTAATAGTTGTGGTTTCCATGAAGGTGAAACTGGTGCTGTAGTCTGTGTTGATGAGAACGGCTAAGGTGTGCCAACAATGGGAACATACCTGATCGTCTAAACAGATAATTATGTGCATGATGATTTATTAATGAAGGCCATGACAGGATTGAAAGGAATGCAGTCACAATAGTTTGATCAGAGGAGAGGAGGAGGAGGACTGATACCCGGCAGATCCTGTCCGTCACTGAGTGAGTCAGTCAGTCAGTCACATATTGTGTCAGTCTAACCAGTGTGGCTGCCGCGACACAAGTCACACTTGCAAATTAATTCCGTCCTTGTCCCTTGTATGCCCTGAACCTACCCTGAAAAGTAGGTTACAACATGCTTGAAAATAGTGGATCGACAAGCTCACAAATGTCACAATGTGTTGCGTTGTGAGCTTTTAGATCTGCTATTTTCAATTAGCCAAGGTGTAAAAATAGGTATGTTTTATAATAGGCTATTTATTTTAAATGTATTCCTGCAAAGTAACTAGTAACTAGTAACTACTAACTAGTAACTAAATGGGGGGGAGGGGGGTTGGTTGTCTGTCTGGGCCTGTTACAGATGTTGTCCAAAAATCATGCAGATCGGTACACAGTATCTCTCTAGCCATTAAACTAAACGAGTATTTCTTACATTGATGCTCCTACATATTATCATGCAAGCAACAATTAAAGTTACTTTCCATCCCTCATATACTGTGTGCACATTGCACATCCCATAACCCACACACTGCACATCATTTCGGAGCTCATATCTTTGAACGGGTAAGGGCTATCTATATATTAATAAAGGATAAAATAAACAAAATGTCCATATGGGCATTCCCAGATGATGCCCTGTTAGGGTACCCCCTTATGCCCATATATGGAGATCCCCAGGCATCAAATCCAGGTCCTAACTCACCATGGCCCTGCTTGGTTTTACTAATTTGACATACGTGTTATGCCCATATATATGGAGATCCCTATCCCAATGTCATCAATATTAAGGACATATCTGGGAATGCCCATATTTGGTAATATATGGGCATTGACATAACATTGTTGACTATCATGCAGGGGTCTCCATATATGGGTAACTGGTCCCATATACATCACTGGCCAGATGGCGACATGTGACCTCGCCCTAAAGGATGAGGTCACATGTCGGTCTGAGGCGTCTTACTAGTAATACTCCGCCACAATGCAGGGTCAGTCTGTCTCATAGCAGCTTATAATACTCACAACACAGAGTCAGTCTGTCTCATAGCAGCTTATAATACTCACAACACAGAGTCAGTCTGTCTCATAGCAGCTTATAATACTCACAACACAGAGTCAGTCTGTCTCATAGCAGCTTATAATACTCACAACACAGTCAGTCTGTCTCATAGCAGCTTATAATACTCACAACACAGAGTCAGTCTGTCTCATAGCAGCTTATAATACTCACAACACAGTCAGTCTGTCTCATAGCAGCTTATAATACTCACAACACAGTCAGTCTGTCTCACAGCAGCTTATAATACACACAACACAGAGTCAGTCTGTCTCATAGCAGCTTATAATACTCACAACACAGAGTCAGTCTGTCTCATAGCAGCTTATAATACTCACAACACAGAGTCAGTCTGTCTCATAGCAGCTTATAATACTCACAACACAGAGTCAGTCTGTCTCATAGCAGCTTATAATACTCACAACACAGAGTCAGTCTGTCTCATAGCAGCTTATAATACTCACACAACACAGAGTCAGTCTGTCTCATAGCAGCTTATAATACTCACAACACAGAGTCAGTCTGTCTCATAGCAACTTATAATACTCACAACACAGAGTCAGTCTGTCTCATAGCAGCTTATAATACTCACACAACACAGAGTCAGTCTGTCTCATAGCAGCTTATAATACTCACAACACAGAGTCAGTCTGTCTCATAGCAGCTTATAATACTCACAACACAGTCAGTCTGTCTCACAGCAGCTTATAATACTCAAACAACACAGAGTCAGTCTGTCTCATAGCAGCTTATAATACACACAACACAGAGTCAGTCTGTCTCATAGCAGCTTATAATACTCACAACACAGAGTCAGTCTGTCTCACAGCAGGAGTCCAGATCATATTTGTCCTCCTCCTCAGAATGTCCCAACTCACTCTCAGAATCGTCCTGGTCCACCTGTCCTGCATGTGGAGGTTCAGGTTCATCATCATCATCATCATCATCATCATCATCATCATCATCATCATCATCATCACCTCCATGGTGGCACTGACAGCCTGTGTCTGTGTGTTGGGAAAATCTTTAAAAATATTAAAGAGTTGTCATTAAGTAAAAGTAGGTTACAAAATGCTTGAGAATAGTGGATCGACAAGCTCACAAATGTCACAATGTGTTGCGTTGTGAGCTTTTAGATCTGCTATTTTCAATTAGCCAAGGTGTATAAATAGGTATGTTTTATAATAGGCTATTTATTTTGAATGTATTCCTGCAAAGTAACTAGTAAATAAATATTTAGAATAAATGTAGTGTAGTAAAAGTAGGCCTACAATATTTGGATCCGAGATGAAGTGAAGTAGATGTAAAAAAGTATTGGAAATTTGAAATACCCGAGTAAAATAAAATACTAAAATGTGTACAAGTGTTAAGTACAGTACTTAAGTAAATGTACTCAGTTACTTTAATCTGTGGCTAGGCTAACTGTAGCGTCTCAGGGTCAACTCCTCTCCTGGCTCTCCAGAGGCAGTAGAGGTACGGCCGCTAACGTTGGCTACAACAACAACAACAACAACAACAACAACAACAACAACAGGCTGGTTGGCCTGGCCTGTAGGGCCTGTGTAGTCCATGGTGGAGTGTGTAGTCCATGGTGGATCCTGTGTAGTCCATGGTGGATCCTGTGTAGTCCATGGTGGATCCTGTGTAGTCCATGGTGGATCCTGTGTAGTCCATGGTGGATCCTGTGTAGTCCATGTTGGATCCTGTGTAGTCCATGTTGGATCCTGTGTAGTCCATGGTGGATACTGTGTAGTCCATGGTGGATCCTGTGTAGTCCATGGTGGATCCTGTGTAGTCCATGGTGGATCCTGTGTAGTCCATGTTGGATCCTGTGTAGTCCATGGTGGATCCTGTGTAGTCCATGGTGGATCCTGTGTAGTCCATGTTGGATCCTGTGTAGTCCATGGTGGATCCTGTGTAGTCCATGGTGGATCCTGTGTAGTCCATGGTGGATCCTGTGTAGTCCATGGTGGATCCTGTGTAGTCCATGTTGGATCCTGTGTAGTCCATGGTGGATCCTGTGTAGTCCATGGTGGATCCTGTGTAGTCCATGGTGGATCCTGTGTAGTCCATGGTGGATCCTGTGTAGTCCATGGTGGATCCTGTGTAGTCCATGTTGGATCCTGTGTAGTCCATGGTGGATCCTGTGTAGTCCATGGTGGATCCTGTGTAGTCCATGGTGGATCCTGTGTAGTCCATGGTGGATCCTGTGTAGTCCATGGTGGATCCTGTGTAGTCCATGGTGGATCCTGTGTAGTCCATGGTGGATCCTGTGTAGTCCATGGTGGATCCTGTGTAGTCCATGGTGGATCCTGTGTAGTCCATGGTGGATCCCTGTGTGTGTGTGCTTCTCCCACAGAGCCTATGGGACGACAGCAACCTTTAGTTTCAGTTCCTTTATGTTGGAGTTTAGACACTTTATAACACCCCACACTCCTCTTACCACACATCCATGCATTGCTGATACTACTGATTACTGACCTACACACCTCATACTTATTATTTAAACCTTTTTTGTTAATACATTTTTTGTGGGTATCATCTAGGAATAGATTGCCCATCCCACTGATGGTGTGACAGAATTGTGTGTAAATACACTCCTGCTCAAACTGCATTAGGAGTTGTGCTTGCTTTGGGCCCTGTGATCAATATGATATAGTACTTTATTGTCAGTTCACACTGAAATTTGTCTTGCGACACAGCAGCCATGTATGCGAAAAATAACATATACAAACATTTGACACAGGGAACAAAAACAAGACAGGTTTACATACATAAGGATAATATAGACAAGAGCAGTGTCCACCGCTAAGCCTACCTATGGCCAAACTCCTGATTAAGCCTTAATGTCGACTGATGGACAAAGGACCTTTTTAGTCTGACCTTATTGTATTCTGGAACACCGTATCTCCTTCCTAAAGGCAGCAGCCTATATTATCTATGCAACACATGGCTACTATTAGAGGTAATATTTCTTGCCAACCTTAGAATGCTGTTATCATACCAAGCTAACTTATTTGAGAGTAAATCCTCTGTTCTAATGATTACCATATATCGCCCACCAAAATGTAGCAAAGCCTTATTTCTTACAGAAATATCAGAACTTTTATCTATCTGTTCCACTGACTATGAGAGAACCTTGATTGCTGGCGATGCAAATTTACATGTGGATATTGTTACAGATGTTACTGCTATGAGTTTCTTACAGTTATTACATTCCCTTGATTTTGTTCAGCATGTTACCGGGCCAACCCACAATCAGGGCCACACCCTAGACCTGGTGATCTCTAAAGGGCTAAGTATTTCTATGGACAGGATCATCGCTAAGCCTGACTTATCGGACCACTATTTACTGTGTTTTAATATGACTGTCTCTGATCTAGAAAAATACAATAGAGAATATACTATAAAAAAGAGATTTTTCAGGGCATCGGCAGCAGAAGAGTTTGCTCGCCATCTTGCATGTGCACCCCCCTTTCCTGATATTCCCTCAGTAAATGATATGGTTCAACATTTTAATCTTAAATTAGAGTCAGCTCTGGATATAGTGGCTCCTATGAAAACTAAAAAGAAACATAAAGTAAAAGAAACACCCTGGATAAACGATCATATACGCTCACTCAAGAAACAATGCCGCAAAGCAGAGCGAGCTTGGAGAAAAAATAAACTAACTATCCATCTACAGATTTTTAAGTCATTAACAGCCACGTACAATAAAACCATGCGTCTGGCTAGGCAGGCCTATTTTTCCGGAATTATTAATGAGAACAAGAACAATGCTAGGGTCTTATTCTCCACTATTGAACGCCTCTTAAACCCCCCCCAGTCCTACAAGCAGTCACTCCTTGCCTCTAAAGCAAAGTGTAATGAGTTTGCATCCTTCTTTGACAACAAAATTGTGAACATTCGAGCTGGTATTATGAATAATACTGTCACAAATGCAAATGCGGTTAATGGTGCCATGTGTAAAAGTGTAGATAAATCTAGGGGCAGCCTAGTATCATTTTGTGAAATTGATGAAGAGGAACTTCGTAAAACCATATCGCAAATGACATCGTCTTCTTGCTCGCTGGATGCAATACCCACGCCATTTCTCAAAGAGGTTGTAGACTGTGTGATTGGAGATATCCTAAAAATAGTAAATAACTCTATACAATCAGGTGTCTTTCCAGAAACACTGAAAACGGCCGTAGTTAAGCCCTTACTCAAGAAACACAACCTCGACCCGTCCATGCTGTGTAATTATAGACCCATTTCCAATTTGCCTTTTCTGGGCAAGGTCCTAGAAAAAATTATCTTTCATCAATTGGATGTATTTCTGCAGAACAATAAGGTGCACAACAAATTCCAATCCGGCTTCAGGAAAGGACACAGCACAGAAACTGCACTTTTAAAAGTAATTAATGATCTTAGGGTGTCTGCTGATAACAAAAATGTATCCGTTCTCCTACTGCTGGATCAAACAGCGGCTTTTGACACAATTGACCATACAATTCTAATACAACGTCTTGAACACTGGGTAGGGCTGTCAGGCACAGCTTTGTCCTGGTTTTACTCCTACCTAACAGGCAGAAGCTACTTTGTTAATCTAGCTGACTTTGAGTCAAACAAACACAACATCTGCTCTGGTATTCCACAGGGCTCAATTCTTGGTCCTTTATTATTCTCCCTCTATATACTGCCGCTGGGAGAACTTATTTCCGCTCACGGTGTGAATTTCCATTTCTATGCTGATGACACCCAGCTGTACCTTTCGGTAGCTCCGGACGACCCCTGTGCTCTAGACCCATTGCTGACGTGTGTGTCTAGCATAAAATGCTGGATGAGTGAGAACTTTCTCAAACTAAATGAGGACAAGACAGAAGTTCTCATAATTGGTTCTACTGCGCAGAGAGAATCAATAATAAGTAGACTTGGTAACCTGTCTAAAGAAAGTAACACTTCTGTAAAGAACCTGGGAGTGATCATTGACGCTGAATTGAATTTTAATACACACATTAATCATGTCACCAAGATTGCCTTCTTTCACCTTAGAAATATTGCGCGAATTAGAGCCTATCTAACATTGGACGATGCAAAAACGCTGATCCACGCTTTTGTTTTCTCTCGGCTTGATTACTGCAACGCACTTCTCTCTGGTCTGCCAAAGAAAACAACTGACAGTTTGCAACTTGTTCAAAATGCGGCAGCCAGAGTTTTAACTAAAGCTAAGATGAGAGAACATATTACTCCAGTCTTAGCGTCGCTACACTGGCTCCCGGTTGTTTTTAGGATTGATTTTAAAATTATTTTACTTGTTTATAAAGCTCTAAATGGTCTGGCACCTTCGTACCTCTATGACTGCCTGCATAGATACGTTCCAAACCGCCCACTCAGGTCTTCTAGTGCTGACCTACTCGATGTGCCTAAAATGAAATATAAAAAATATGGTGAAGCAGCTTTCTGCTTCTACGGACCGACAGTTTGGAATAAACTCCCACTACACCTAAGACAGGCAGCCTCTGTGGATAGCTTTAAAGCACAGCTCAAGACCTATTTCTTTACTCTTGCTTTTAGCTGAATTATTTTTTTTATCTCTTTGATGCTATTGACGTCCACACTGTTCTGAAATTGTTCTTCAATGTTTTATGTTTGTATTGTTCTGCTTTATTGTACTCATGTGTATTTTATTTTTTCTGTTAAGTAACTGTGCTTCATTTTCTGCTCTGTAAAGCACTTTGAGCTGCATTTCATGTCATGAAAGGTGCTATACAAATAAAGCTTTATTATTATTATTATTATTATTATTATTACACGTAGTCGTATAATTATAGCCTCTGAAGTGGTTGTCCAACTATCTTTGAACAAATGTTCAGTTGTTGCAGCAGTTGTGACTTAAGGGCTGCAGACAAGCATCCATACCAGGTGGTTCTACAGTACTGAAGAACACTCATAATAACATCCATACCAGGTGGTTCTACAGTACTGAAGAACACTCATAATAACATCCATACCAGGTGGTTCTACAGTACTGAAGAACACTCATAATAACATCCATACCAGGTGGTTCTACAGTACTGAAGAACACTCATAATAACATCCATACCAGGTGGTTCTACTGAAGAACACTCATAATAACATCCATACCAGGTGGTTCTACTGAAGAACACTCATAATAACATCCATACCAGGTGGTTCTACAGTACTGAAGAACACTCATAATAACATCCATACCAGGTGGTTCTACTGAAGAACACTCATAATAACATCCATACCAGGTGGTTCTACTGAAGAACACTCATAATAACATCCATACCAGGTGGTTCTACAGTACTGAAGAACACTCATAATAACATCCATACCAGGTGGTTCTACAGTACTGAAGAACACTCATAATAACATCCATACCAGGTGGTTCTACAGTACTGAAGAACACTCATAATAACATCCATACCAGGTGGTTCTACAGTACTTAAGAACACTCATAATAACATCCATACCAGGTGGTTCTACAGTACTGAAGAACACTCATAATAACATCCATACCAGGTGGTTCTACTGAAGAACACTCATAATGACATCCATACCAGGTGGTTCTACAGTACTGAAGAACACTCATAATAACATCCATACCAGGTGGTTCTACAGTACTGAAGAACACTCATAATAACATCCATACCAGGTGGTTCTACAGTACTGAAGAACACTCATAATAACATCCATACCAGGTGGTTCTACAGTACTGAAGAACACTCATAATAACATCCATACCAGGTGGTTCTACAGTACTGAAGAACACTCATAATGACATCCATACCAGGTGGTTCTACTGAAGAACACTCATAATAACATCCATACCAGGTGGTTCTACAGTACTGAAGAACACTCATAATAACATCCATACCATACTAGCCGGCTAGTTGTACTGTGGTGCGGTCTGCACGGTGGAGAGAGAAGCCAGCTAGTTGTACTGTGGTGCGGTCTGCACGGTGAAGAGAGAAGCCTGCTAGTTGTACTGTGGTGCGGTCTGCACGGTGAAGAGAGAAGCCTGCTAGTTGTACTGTGGTGCGGTCTGCACGGTGGAGAGAGAAGCCTGCTAGTTGTACTGTGGTGCGGTCTGCACGGTGGAGAGAGAAGCCTGCTAGTTGTACTGTGGTGCGGTCTGCACGGTGGAGAGAGAAGCCGGCTAGTTGTACTGTGGTGCGGTCTGCACGGTGGAGAGAGAAGCCTGCTAGTTGTACTGTGGTGCGGTCTGCACGGTGAAGAGAGAAGCCTGCTAGTTGTACTGTGGTGCGGTCTGCACGGTGGAGAGAGAAGCCTGCTAGTTGTACTGTGGTGCGGTCTGCACGGTGGAGAGAGAAGCCTGCTAGTTGTACTGTGGTGCGGTCTGCACGGTGGAGAGAGAAGCCTGCTAGTTGTACTGTGGTGCGGTCTGCACGGTGAAGAGAGAAGCCTGCTAGTTGTACTGTGGTGCGGTCTGCACGGTGAAGAGAGAAGCCAGCTAGTTGTACTGTGGTGCGGTCTGCACGGTGGAGAGAGAAGCCTGCTAGTTGTACTGTGGTGCGGTCTGCACGGTGAAGAGAGAAGCCTGCTAGTTGTACTGTGGTGCGGTCTGCACGGTGAAGAGAGAAGCCTGCTAGTTGTACTGTGGTGCGGTCTGCACGGTGGAGAGAGAAGCCTGCTAGTTGTACTGTGGTGCGGTCTGCACGGTGGAGAGAGAAGCCTGCTAGTTGTACTGTGGTGCGGTCTGCACGGTGAAGAGAGAAGCCTGCTAGTTGTACTGTGGTGCGGTCTGCACGGTGGAGAGAGAAGCCTGCTAGTTGTACTGTGGTGCGGTCTGCACGGTGGAGAGAGAAGCCTGCTAATTGTACTGTGGTGCGGTCTGCACGGTGGAGAGAGAAGCCGGCTAGTTGTACCGTGGTGCGGTCTGCACGGTGGAGAGAGAAGCCAGCTAGTTGTACCGTGGTGCGGTCTGCACGGTGGAGAGAGAAGCCTGCTAGTTGTACTGTGGTGCGGTCTGCACGGTGAAGAGAGAAGCCTGCTAGTTGTACCGTGGTGCGGTCTGCACGGTGGAGAGAGAAGCCTGCTAGTTGTACCGTGGTGCGGTCTGCACGGTGAAGAGAGAAGCCGGCTAGTTGTACTGTGGAGTCCGGGATATTCTCATGCAGACAGGTCTCTGTTAAACAGATAGCGGCGGCGCTCCTAAAGTCTCTCTGTAACGCGAGTATAGAAAACTCATCCTTCTTGTTTGGCACGGAGCGAACATTAGAGAGGATTGGGTATGTATGTAACATTAGAGAGGGTATCAATTGGGTATGGCAGGGGTATGCAGCTGCCATACCCTGGGTCCAGGGGGGAAAATAAAAGTTACTTTTAAATAAAGCTCCATGAATGTCTCTTTGTCTATCTGTGCTGGTTATTATGTTGTTAAATTACAGTAAAATAACAACAAATGCAAAATGTAACAAAAATGGTCACTTTAACAAGGTATTATAATTGTATTTTCCCCATCTTGACAGAATGGTATATTCCCAGGTTCTGCAGGTCAGCTGCACAGGTGCAAAGCATTATTGTTAATTGTGGCACGTTTACTAACATGCCAAGTTTAGCTGCCCTTGAACAACTGTTCAAGGCTGCCATATCCAGACCAAGAAACTGTAGAAATTGAGGAAAGAAAATTAAATGTACTTCTTAAAATAAATGTATCATGCTTGTTGCTAAGGTATGGCAACATGAGCGTGTCTTGCTTTTTCTGAACTGACGCCACTGGAGTTGGTGCATGGGAGAGACGTGTGGAAATACTGTATGTCCATTCAATATGGGGAACCCCTAAAGCCTGTATCAGTCGGGTCCGCGGTGGAAGGCTTTACACCGCGGTGTAGTCTTTTCGAGTCTTTTTGAGTCATGAAACTACAACGTTACATCATTCCTCACGGTGGAGAGCTTTCCACCGTGAGTCCCAACACATCTCTCTGTTTTTACTATCAGACAGAAGGGCTCTACACCCCGTTCACTGATTGGTCGACCTGAACCGGTCTAGACAGGGTGAAGGACTTCACCGTGGGCCGTGACTATGATGGCCTGCACTTATTTTCTGACTTGAGGTGGAAAGCTTTCCACCTAAAATTTGCGGTGGATAGCTCTCCACCGTACACTCTGATACGGGCTTACCCCTCCCTCCCTCACTGACTGTGGAATATGGGGTGCGTTCGGAAATGCGCACTCAACGCACTGGTGTGCCATGTTGTCGTTCGTTTATTCGGTGCACTTGGTGCGTTGTCGTTCGGAAATCCAGTGTGCGGCGCACCGGTGTGTTGAGTGCACACACTGACCGACCCTACTCAGAAGATCGGTGCGGTGTTTTGATTGGTTGGTTTTCATGGCCGTGTCGCGAACGCTTCTCAGCTGTGAACAATGGAGGAAATAAATAATCGCAAAATACAGCACTTGAAGCTTAAAGGGGCACTCCACCACTTTTCAACCTATTTCCTATAATTGGTCCTCACTCAAAAATAGGCCTAGCTTTTTTTTCTTTTTTCTCAGAGGAGGGCTGTGGGCAGGTCAGAAACCCATCGTCTTGTGACATCATCGATTGCCAATCCAGCTTATAGAAACTGCAGGCTTTCTATTCCTGAAAGTTGCAATTTTAAAGTGGAAGCCATTGTTCTCGCGATAATAAAAATCTAAATATTTTTTTCAAAAATATTAATTAATTAGTTTTTTTGGAAAATGATGATGTCACAAGACGATGGATTCTGAACTTCCCACAGCTCTCCTAGGAGACTTGGACTGAGTAGGGAAAAAAATGATATTTTATCATGAACATTAGTGAGGAGAGGACCTATTATATGAAGACAGGTTGAAAAGTGGTGAACTACTCCTTTAATTGGTCGTTTGGGCTTGATAGTTTCACACGCATTAATGTGTAAACTAACAGCACTACAGCAGGTATGCCAATGCTATGAATTGCATGTCCTTTCAATACCAATGTTACGTTAGCATACTTAGCAACAGCTGCTTTTCAGAAAGTTTACCTTCAGAGTTCAGAGTGAAAAAGCGCACAGCTGCCTCTCCAACGTCACGCCCACTGCACTCACTACACTGAGCTCACACCCGGTGCGGGTTTCCGAACGCACCCATGATGTCTCGTGTTGTGTGTGTTCAGGTAAAACCACTCTCTCTCTCTCACTCGCTGCACTGTCTCGTTATTCAACTCAAACAGGACCTTCCTCGGGATATGAACATTGGGAAAAAGAATTAAAGATGTTGTATTTTGGACATTTGATTTGTTTGTTTTTCCAGAATGGCAAAAACATAAAATTAAATAATAAATATATGCTATAGAAAATGGTGTGAAATCATATAAGGCATTAATAAATGCAACAATATCATTATCAGACTTATTTAAATGTTATTAAAACATAATAATAGTCCATGAATTAAAAAGACGGCAAAAGGTCTTATTTGGGATGTTTCTTTCAGGCAGGGTGTTTAACTGTACTGTACTGTACTGTACTACATTTATATTGTATTGACTATACTTCAGGCTAACTGTTCTCCATTAATAATATAAATGTAATGATGTAAAATAAAAGATCAAATCTACAATTACTAAATATTACAAAAAGAACAACAACAAAAACATTTATTAAAGATAAACTGCTGCCAGTCGTTCTCAGTCGTCCACTGGCGTCTCTGTTTGGTGTATTATGTGACATTAGCTCGCCCTGTGGTTGTCTGTGTTCATGACATCATCATAACGACCAGTCAAACATTCAGTATTGTTTTATTTTATAAACTATAAACGTTCTTTTTTTGAATAATGTCTACAGCTGTGTTAAATAATCTGTTGTCCTTTAATAGGCTACGATAATAAAACACGTAATAATGGCTGTGACCGGGCTAATATAGAGCAATAGCAAATAGCTAAAGCCAAGGCTTCCTGGATTCGATAGGTCACCGATTTCGGTGTAACACAGCGGAAATCCCAAACAGAATCTCGTCACTTAATGTGCAGCGCTAATGCTAATAAACAAAGAAACAAACAGTTTAAATACTCTGACATAATGTTAAGCACATGATATAAAACCATCATCTCTCACTGTTTTAATGTCTTTCATCAAAAATACCAGTAGGACTTTTTAAAGAAGACACTTTTAATGTGCTGTTTGTTTTAGTTTAGTTTATTTGATCACTCTCATACATTACATTCACACAGTCAGTGTTACCCATATCACCACAGGGTGGCAGCAAAGCTCACATATTGTAGATGTGAACTGAATGAGGGAGAAATAATAGTGTAAATTATAATGGAATATGAGTTTAAATTATGTTGGATAGTTCTGTTATAATTAACTGTATGGAATATGAGTTTATGTTGGATAGTTCTGTTATAATTAACTGTATGGAATATTAGTTTATGTTGGATAGTTCTTATAATTAACTGTATGGAATATGAGTTTATGTTGGATAGTTCTGTTATAAATTAATTAACTGTATTTATCGTTAATAGTGTCTGTCTGTCTGTCTGTCTGTCTGTCTGTCTGTCTGTCTGTCTGTCTGTCTGTCTGTCTGTCTGTCTGTCTTTCAATGTTATATGACATATAGGCCTATATAAAGTGGTTCCTGTGTAAATAAGCTGAAAAGCTTACTAGGATCTCCTTTTAGTTGACCTTGTACCAGTGATTTGTACTGTCATGAAACTGTACTTTTTTCCTATTTTGCGAACTTCTAATAAATTATTCAATCAATCAATCAAAACAAGGCACACGTCCTGGCTGATTTAAACATTTTTGTATCTTTTATCATACAATGTAATACATCTGATGATCTTTGCCTGGTATTATTGTTGAAGCACATTGAGTCTGTCTGCATGTCGAATGAAATGTCCTGAACATTAAACTTTAATTGGTTTGTTAATGACTTCGGAAATGGTTTGATTACAGGAAGTGTTTAGACAATGCAGGAAGGGTGTCGTCAAGGGACCCCCATCTGAACATATCTTTAACCAGGGACCCCCATCTGAACATATTTAACCAGGGACCCCCATCTGAACATATCTTTAACCAGGGACCCCCATCTGAAACTATCTTTAACCAGGGACCCCCATCTGAATTATCTTTAGCCAGGGACCCCCATCTGAAACTATCTTTAGCCAGGGACCCCCATCTGAAACTATCTTTAACCAGGGACCCCCATCTGAAACTATCTTTAACCAGGGACCCCCATCTGAAACTATCTTTAACCAGGGACCCCCATCTGAACATATCTTTAACCAGGGACCCCCATCTGAACATATCTTTAACCAGGGACCCCCTTAGAAGATTTGTGTTGTTAAAATGTTTTTAAAATGTGTTCAAATAGCTGATGTATAAAGGGTTAAACTAAGTGTTTTAAAGTGATGTTGATGCTATATTATAACTCTCTTAGCTGGGGACCCCCTGGAACCCCCTCAAGGACCCCCTGGTACCCCCTCTGTGCTGGGGACCCCCTGGAACCTCCCCAAGGACCCCCTGGAACCCCCTCTGTGCTGGGGACCCCATGGAACCCCCTCAAGGACCCCCAGTGGTCCCCGGACATCACTTTGAGAACCACTGGTCCGAGAGTGGAAGCCTCTGATTGGACAGTTCCACTATCCATTGCCAGTGACTGACAGCTGTCTCGACCAATAGCCTCAAGCAGTGAGGCAACAGCGCCACAGTGCCCCGCCCCCTAGACAGCAGATTTATGGAAAAACTACAAACAGGTTGATTAAGAACTACAAACAGGTTGATTAAAAACTACAAACAGTTTGATTAAAAACTACAAACAGTTTACAAACAGGTTGATTAAAGACTACAAACAGGTTGATTAAAGACTACAAACAGGTTGATTAAAGACTACAAACAGGTTGATTAAAGACTACAAACAGGTTGATTAAGGACTACAAACAGGTTGATTAAGGACTACAAACAGGTTGATTAAGGACTACAAACAGGTTGATTAAAGACTACAAACAGGTTGATTAAGGACTACAAACAGGTTGATTAAAGACTACAAACAGGTTGATTAAGGACTACAAACAGGTTGATTAAGGACGCACGGTGGTGCAGTGGGTAGAGCTGTCGCCTCACAGCTAGAAGGTCCTGGGTTCGATTCCCCCCGGGGGACGCTGTGGGCGCTGGGGGGCGTGTCCTCTCCTCCACGTCATCAGCGCCCACACCCTATGTGGGGTTGGTTGTTCCTTCCATGCGCTACGTCCAACCAGGGTCAGGGAAACTCCATGTCAGGTGAAAAGAAGCGACTTGGGCTCCTCATTCATAGAAGGAAGCATGAGGTCAGTCTGTTGCTCTCCCCAGGTTGGCAGAGGGAGAGCAGAGACCAGGATTACATTAGATCATTTACAAGGGGTGAAAATGGGTTACAAAAAAAGCAACAATCTTGATTACAAGTGTAATTGATTACAGTATGTATAACTCTAGTGATCACAAATATTTTAATAGAAACAGTGAAGCCGATTCAGGTCTAGTAGGAACAGTTCCTGTGTTACTCAACGCACGCACACACACACACACACACGCACACGCACACGCGCGCACACACACACACACACACACACACACACACACACACACACAGAGACACACATCATCCCAGGCCTGTTGAACCTGTCTTCACACCGATACTGGGCCAACTGACTGCTGTGTGTGTGTGTGTGAGAGAGAGAGAGAGAGAGGCCCCAAGTATCAGCACCACGCACACACACACACACACACACACACACACACACACACACACACACACACACACACACACACACACACACACACACACACACACACACACACTGGCTTGCATTGAGTGCAGGGTTTAAGCCAGAAAGGAAAGACAGCTGTTTTATATGTTTATATCTTGTTTGTTTCTTTATTTTCCTCATCAGCTGTTGCTCTAAAGCAGGGGTCCCCCCCCCCCGGGGGACCCCTGCAAAGCAACTAAAAGTTTTCAAATAAATGTAGTGGAGTAAAAGTACAATATTTGGATCCCAGATGTAGTGGAGTAGAAGTAAAAGTATTGGAAATTATAAATACAGTAAATACTCAAGTAAAGTAGCCTGCAGATTACCTCACAATACAGTACAGTACTTAAGTATGTACTAACTTAGTTACTTTACAGTTTACTTTACACGGTTACAGCACTGTTCGGCTGCGTGCCTTGCAGAGGTAAAAGAACTACCCTAGGCACTAGGCAGTACGGTCTGTAAAGTAGCCTTTATGTCTGTAGGTTACTGTTACTCAAGTACAATTTTGAGGTATTTGTACTTGAATATTTCCAATTTCACACTAGGCAGTGCCTAGTGTCTATGGGTGGAAAGTAAAGTAGCCTTTATTTACATACTGTCTGTAGGTTACTGTTACTCAAGTAAAATTTTGAGGTATTTGTACTTGAATATTTCCAATTTCCATTAGTTTTACTAGTTCTACTCCGCTACATCTGGGATCCAAATATTCTACTTTTACTCCACTACATTTATTTGAAAACTTGAGTCAGGCTACTTTGCATAAATAAATTATAATATTATAAAACATACATTAATCCACTTTAGCCCTTTTGTGTACTCATGCGACGCGTTGTGAGCTTATAGATCGGCTATTTTCAAACGTAATTTACTTTTGGTAGGCCTACTTTAAGTATTTTATTTATTTTTCCATCGGTGCCTTCCAGAAGTCCTACAGAGGTAACAGAACTCCCCCAGGTCCTCCTCCCTCACCTGCCTCTGAATGGAACATCATCAGATCTGCAAGCCCAGCGCGCCGCGCCGCCGCCAGGCGCGCTGGGCTTGTAGATCAGCGGCGCTCCGGCGCGCAGCACCGCCGTACGGTGAAGTTTAACACAGGAGGGTTTGGCGATCATCAAATCACTCCGTGTGTCTTTCTGTGGTCTGTTGGATCTGTTCTGGTGGTCTGTTGGATCTGTTCTGTGGTCTGTTGGATCTGTTTGTCTCTGCTTTCACACCGTGAGTTTTTAATACGCTTTTATCATTCATTAAATAAAAGATCCTTGTTAATTAAAGCCTTAGTGTCATTAAGCTGTGTTTAAATGGAGAGAACAGTTTGATCGGGTTTGTTCGTGTCTTTTCGTGTCCGTTTGGTTCCTGTCCGATTTATTTTTGTTTAAATCAGTTTGTTGTGTTTAATTAGATTAAAACCAGATTGTTTTCATGGTGAAATCAGTTTAAGATGCGTGGATTTCTGTCTCTGCTGCGTTGATCAGTTTGTTGTTTCTGCTGCTGCTTTGATATCGTTTAGTGAGTTTAATTCACTTTGTTTTATCATTAATCAATAATCCCTGTTAATGTAACGGTTTTGATGTCTTTATAAAGTGAAGTTTTAACGGTTATAAATGTGAGTTCAGTGTTTCTGTACTGCCATGGGTTTTGTGTCTCTTTTCCGTCTCGGCTTGGTTGTAGTTGTGTTGAAACGAGGCATCGTGTCATCATTGGTTTATTCTCTGCTTGGTTTAAATGACTATGATTTAATTTTAATCAGTTAAGTTTTGATCACAGTATAATCAGAGTAATTTATTGTCCAGATGGTTGATTATCTCAATGAGAACATCAGAGCTGACAGTTTCTTTATTCATTTTTGTCTTGTTGGTTTAACTGAGATTAATTTGCTTTAAAAATAATATAAGTTCATTTGATCGAGGACTCCTGTGTGATGTGATGTGTTGTATGCTGTTGTAGAAGGACTTCTATTTATTTATGGTGGATTTATTATGGCTGCAAATTGTGCTAAAAGAGAAACTAAATGAGTTTATTTAATGAGTGTTTGTGTTTGAAGTTTTCATAAAGTTTTCATAAAGAGATTTAAATCTGATCTGAGTTGTTTGGATGGAATGAGCAGTTTCTGTCAACAGTCTGGGTGTTGTAGGATTTGTATCATTATGTTTAGAGCAGGGGTCTTCAACGTTTTCAGGCCAAGGACCCCTTAGCTGAGAGAGAGATGAAGCAGGGACCCCTTAGTTGAGAGAGAGAGATGAAGCAGGGACCCCTTAGTTGAGAGAGAGATGAAGCAGGGACCCCTTAGTTGAGAGAGAGAGATGAAGCAGGGACCCCTTAGTTGAGAGAGAGATGAAGCAGGGACCCCTTAGCTGAGAGAGAGATGAAGCAGGGACCCCCACAACCTGTTCATAGATTCCATATAGTTTCATTGTTTGACAGCACAATCATCAGTGTATTTTGGATTCATGTCAATTTGTGTTTTCAGATATTTAACCACTTGAACGGTCAAGTTAAACTTGTCCTTTCACTGTATTTAGTCTGCTCTTTTTCCCCTCCAAAGCTCTTTGCCGAAAATAGCAGATCTACAAGCTCACAACGCCTCGCAGCGCGAGACATTGTGAGCTTGTAGATCTGCTATTTCTGGCCAAAGTTCTCAGAATATGGACGCATAGGGTTCAAGTGGTTACTATAAGAAAGGGGGGGAAACAAGTTCCTATCACACAAAGATTTGGAGGACCCCCTGAAGTAACTCCGAGGACCCCCCAGGGGTCCCGGACCCCCTGTTGAAGACCCCTGGTTTAGAGCCACACAGAAAGATTAAAATTGGCCACAAATTGCAACATTAGATTATCTTTTTAAAATGTTGAATCTAGGGTTGAAAAACCTCCTATAAATAGGGTTTGGTTTCAATGCTCTGATTGTTTATACAAAGTCAAACGTAAAGCTTTCCATAAAGCCCTGATATTGGTGAGTTTTATGTTGTTTAATACAGCATTAAGTCAGTGTTTCTCAACCTTTTCTCTGCATGGCCACACTTTTCATGTCCCAAGAATCCATGTGCTTCTAACCAACATAATACGGGGGTGTAAATATCATCACTGTCGGGAAGAAACCTTGTATCTCCAAGTTTCAAATGTGTGCGTTTCTTCGCAAAGCAAAGCCCTGCTTCATCATACAAGGCTGTCGCACAACAGTAGTGAAAACAGCCGATCTACAAGCACACAACGCCTCGCACCGCGAGGCGTTGTGTGCTTGTAGATCGGCTGTTTTCACTAGTTTAAATCGTTTTCAAAATGATAAATACAATACTGGCTTTCAAGCAGTTTCAAGGGGCACACTTGACCCTTCTCAGGGGCACAGCAAAGGTCCCCAGGCACAGTGGTTGAGAAACACTGATTTAATACATCAGAAAGCAAATAAACTGTTTGGATGCTGTGGCTGCCTATGGGAGGTATTATTGTTGCAACCCTAGACTCATCATGAAAACATCTACTGTTGCAATCTGTGGCTAAGCATGGTGTTAGTAGTGTTTGAAGATTTAATACTTTATTGTCAGTTTGCATAGGAAAAAGTAGAGTTTAATGACTGTACAGTTCACTCGTACAAGGTCAACTAAAAGGAGACCCCGGTAAGCTTATTTACACAGGAAACCTTAACAGTATGTATCGTATCAGAGCCTGTATCGGTCACATTAATGTAAGGCTCTTTACTGTAGTGATGAATATAGTTGTAATATCTATCATAATGCAGCCCAGAGTCACTGCTTGACTGCATTCACACAATTACTGTCCAACTGTAATGAGTTTAAATACCATGAGTTTTGGCAGTTAATAAGTGAAGGGTCCTACTCAGAGTGCAAGAGATTTTATTTCTCCATATATAGAGATGGTTGTTCTCTAGGCCAGTGGTTCTCAACCTGAGGATCGGGACGCCCAGGGGGGTCCCCACATTATTTTCGGGGGTCCCCAGATGATTGGCTTAATGTGAAACACTGTTTTCCCACTCAGCAGTAAACAAACCAACATAAAGTTTAAGTGTATAGAGGGTATCTGCACATTTATAAAGTGACGATTTAAGGACTTTTTAATACCTCTAAAATGACAAATTAAACATTGGACAAACTGTCAAATATTAGAGGCAGAAATTGTGAAAATAGCAGATCTACATGCTCACAACGCCTCGCGTTGTACATCTGCTATTTTCACAATAGAACCGTGTTATACAAAATGTAATGCCTCAACTCTTAGTGCTCGTCAGGGTGGGGGGTCCGGGTCCCTGGTTTAAATATGATTATTATGGGGGTCCCCAGTTTAAATATGGGGCTACCCGGCCTGAAGAGCTGGAGAATCAGTGGTCCTCTCGGTGGGGTCCACGCCACCCTAGGGTGCAGTGGCATCATACCAGGGGTGCCACCCTGGTATGATGTCACCCAGGACACAGAGCTACACTATAGCTCTGTGTCCTGGGTGACATCATACCAGGGGGCACCCTGGTATGATGCCACCCAGGACACAGAGCTACACTATAGCTCTGTGTTGGGACTTGATACACAAGAGCCTATATTTACCCCCCCAGCCCCAAACCTTTGCCTTTTTTTTTTACTATTTTGAAAAAAAAGAAAACATTTTTAAATACTTCAAATAGCCAACCTATATCTACACATTGTGAGCTTGTAGATCGGCTATGTGAACATTTCAAATGTGTTTCGATAGTTTAGGGATTTAGGGTGAGGCTAGGATGTAAATGGAGCCCGAGATACCGGACCTAACCAGGCCTAACCAGGCCTAACCAGACCTAACCAGACCTAACCAGACCTAACCAGGCCTAACCAGACCTAACCAGACCTAACCAGACCTAACCAGGCCTAACCAGACCTAACCAGACCTAACCAGACCTATCCAGACCTAACCAGACCTAACCAGGCCTAACCAGACCTAACCAGACCTAACCAGACCTAACCAGACCTAACCAGGCCTAACCAGGCCTAACCAGACCTAACCGGGGTCCAAGCAGCAGCCCACAGCAGGTTCCCAGAACTCTAGTTTAGTTCTACTTCAGGACCGAAAAAAAATAAAGGTTCCAGGAATATTTGTTTCTGGAACCGGGCCGGCCGGGCGCTATGGAAACTAAACCAGAACCAAAACAAATTGGTTCAGGTTGTGTAAAGTTGTGGTTCCACCTTGCAGTGGAAAGGGGGCTTTAGATTAGGTTTGAAATGCAATCAATCCACATTAAGCTCATGAATTACAAATATCAAAGTATTCTGAGGCACCCTGGACAGGCATCACTGCACCCTGGGGTGCCCTGCACCCACTGTGAGAAACCCTGCTTTAAAGGCCATGTTGGGACTTACAGTTCAGTTCAGTTTGTTTTATCTTGGTATTTTGGACACAAAACACATAAAAGTATAATTGATTTGGTGGTCAATTCATTGCAGGAATGATTATCCTGTTTCTCACACACACACACACACACACACACACACACACACACACACACACACACACACACACACACACACACACACACACACACACACACACACACACACACACACACACACCATATGCTCTCGTCTCAGTGTTGTTCTGTGCAGTGTTGATTTTGACAGCACATTTTAATATAGTTTTAATCGCAGTGTTGAATAAAAATCCACTCATATTTTAGTCTTATTAATTCTTTTTAGCTTTGCTTGAGAGGCGTGGCACTGGTCAGACACGTGTGTGTGTGTGTGTGTGTGTGTGTGTGTGTGTGTGTGTGTGTGTGTGTGTGTGTGTGTGTGTGTGTGTGTGTGTGTGTGTGTGTGTGTGTGTGTGTGTGTGTGTGTGTGTGTGTGTGTGTGTGTGTGTGTGTGTGTGTGTGTGTGTGTGTTATACATTTAGACTGTGTGTTCTTCATCAGCTGTTGCTCTAAAGCAGTGGTTCTCAACCTGTTCAGTCCAGGACCCCCAAAATAATCATATTTCAACTGGGGACCCCCCCACACAACGCGCGTTGTGTGCTTGTAGATCTGCTGTTTCACTTTGGGCAAGTAGAACATGACCTGTACTTGCCTGACGGGCAAGTGCCTCTGAGACCTTAGTGTGAACCCCTGATTGAGGCCTGCAGCAGCTTTTACTCCAGTGTTCTATCAACGCACTGACTGACTGGAGCCAAGGCGTCACGTGACAAAAAGGGCAGATCTACAAGCTAACGAGGTGTCACCGTGCAACGTGTTGTCAGATTATAGATCTATTATTGTTGTTACTGGCCGCTGTCCTGCAGCTGGGGCAGCGCTGCATCTTAAAGGAGTAGTTCACCCCCAAAATGACTTATTTTCTATTGACTGCTCAGCCATGGAGACTTGACTTCAATAATATTTTTTTGTATTTGTCGCATTCCTAAGACAACAAAGTCATGACAATAAGTTTACTCCCATTGATTCTGGATGGGGACCCAAATGCATTTGGGTCAGAATCAATGGGGGGGAAAAGTTTTGGGTCAAGTAAATTTTACCCCCATTGATTCTGCTTGTGTCCCCATCCAGAATCAATGGGGGTAAAATTACTATAATCAAATTTTTGTCTTAGGAATGCGACAAATACAAAGAAATATTATTGAACTCAAGTCTCCATGGCGTGAGTAATCAATAGGGGGGTCATTTTGGGGGTGAAGTACTCCTTTAACATGTCACATGTTTCATTTTAAACATGTCACATGTTTCACAGCATGTTAGACATTTTATAAAACATCAGATTAATTCCAAACCTTTTTGCAGGCCCAGACCAGTGAGGGGTGGGGGGGGGGGTCAGGCCCAGCCCATGGATGGGGGGGGGGGGGGTCAGGCCCAGACCGGGGGGGGTCAGGCCCAGACCGGGGGGGGGGGGGTCAGGCCCAGACCAGTGGTTAGACCCTAACCCTAACCCAGACCAGAGGTTCTGAAGTTGAGGCATTACATTTTGTATAACAAGGTTCTATTGTGAAAATAGCAGATCTACATGCTCACAACGCCTCACAGCGCGAGGCGTTGTGAGCATGTAGATCTGCTATTAGTGTAGTGTCTGACTGGCAGACCGTGTTTATCAGTGTGTGTGTCTTTTAGGCCAGTCAATCTAAGCTAAAAAAAAGGGCCTGACCCAAAAGAAATGATCCTTAGGGTCATCCAAAACACATGTTAAAAGTTCTCCATTTTATTCTTAGTGGATCAAGGTGAATTCAGGGGGTTCAAGTTTGGGTCCCTTCACTTACTATGCAGGAAAAAAGACCCCCCAAAAAGTCTTCTTTAGAGGGGTCAAACTACTTTTTTTTTGATGATTCTGAATCCATTGCAAGCATTTGTTTTGCACGAAAAACATTCCTCGGGCTAAAAACTGACCTACAAACTATGGTTTAGTGATGAGTCATCACTTTTCTGGGGTCAGCTCAGTTTTTTAGGGCCCGTTTCTAGCCTGAGGAATGTTTTTTGTGCAAAACAAATGCTTGCAATGGATTCAGAATCATGAAAAACCCCTAGTTTGACCCCTCACATGATACTTAAAGAAGAGTTTTTGGGGGTCTTTTTTTTCCTGTATAATAAGTGAAGGGACCCAAAGTTGAACCCCCTGAATTCACCTTGATCCACTAAGAATATAATGGAAAACTTTTAACATGAGTTTTTCGATGACCCTAAGGATCATAAAAAACCTTGAACCATAAAAAACCCTGAACCATTACTATTGTAATTTGTTTTGGGTCAAACCTCAGATTGACTGCGTCCTGCTCTCTGTGTTCATGAAGACATGTTTCTGTCTGTGGACATGAAAACATATTTCATGTTTCATGTGAGGAGGAGTTTCTCAACACGTCTTAATGCAGCAAGACCAGTTTGCACAAGGAGACTCTGACTCACTGTGTGTGTGTGTGTGTGTGTGTGTGTGTGTGTGTGTGTGTGTGTGTGTGTGTGTGTTCATAGTAAACCAGTCAGACCTCATACCAGTCAGACCTCATACCAGTCAGACGGTGCTGCTCTGCTAACCTTGGCTGACTGTCATCACAGCTTGGTTCATTGACAACGTGTCACTGTGTGAGTGTGTGTGGGCTCTGTCATAGTGTGTGTATGTGGGCTCTGTCATAGTGTGTGTGTGTGTGTGTGGGCTCTGTCATAGTGTGTGTGTGAGTTAGTGATGTGTCATTCATGAGTGATTCGTTCATAAGATTCGAATCAAGACTCGTGAGCGATTCGTTCAAATCCCTGAAATGTGTGGTTCACACTTTGGTTCACACCCCCCCAGGGGAGTCCCCCCAAATTATTTTTGTTTTCTCTCTCATAGTTTAAGTGGGCGAAGGGTATCTGCACATTTCTAAAATGACAATTTAAGGACTTTTTAACACCTCTAAAATGACAAATTAAACATTGGCCAAACTGTCAAATATTAGAGGCAGAACTTGTGAAAACAGCAGATCTACATGCAATAGAACCGTGTTATACAAAATGTAATGCCTCAACTCTTAGTGCTCATCAAGGTGGGAGGGGGTCCTAAGTTAAAATATAATATGATTATTGTGGGGGTCCCCAGTTAAAATATGATTATTTTGGGGGTCCCCAGTTAAAATATGATTATTTTGGGGGTCGCGGCCTGAAAAGGTTGAGAACCCCTGTGTTAAAGGAGTAGTTCACCCCATGGAGACATGAGTTCAATCATATTGTTTTGTTTTGGTCTCATTCTGACTCTGAAGCCTTGTAGGCCCATTGATCCCCGATGCATTTGGGTTTCCATCCGGAATCAATGGGGGAACATTTACTCAAATCTAAATATGGTCTTAAGAATGCGACATAAACCAAAAACTATCATCGAACTCAAGTCTCAATGGCATGAGAAATCCATAGAAAAAAAAGTCATTTTGGGGCTGAACTATTCTAGTATCACATTTAGCTGGGGACCCCTCTGTGTCACATTATGATGATGAGCTTGTAGATCTGCTATTTTCAGCACACTACACCTGAGAGCAACCAAACATAAATGACTCTCTTCTCCACCAGTCCCTCCCTAACGTTTTAGTCTAGTTTTTATTTTGTTGACGAAATTGTCAATATATTTAGTCTTAGTTTTAGTCATCACAGCTTAGTTTGTATTACGTTTTTATTTCGTTTTGTCATTGTTTTAGTCGACAAAATCAACACTGGTCCGTGCACAGACTGGTCCGTGCACAGACTGGTCCGTACACAGACTGATCTGTACACAGACTAATGTGTCCGTAGCAATATTTAGATGTTCAGTTTTACACACCATTATAATGTTGTTATTTTATCATCTGGGAATGATGCTTTAGAATGGACTCTCAGTAACTGTGTGTGTGTGTGTGTGTGTGTGTGTGTGTGTGTGTGTGTGTGTGTGTGTGTGTGTGTGTGTGTGTGTGTGTGTGTGTGTGTGTGTGTGTGTGTGTGTGTGTGTGTGTGTGTGTGTGTGTGTGTGTGTGTGTGTGTGTGTGTGTGTGTGTGTGTGTGCGCGCGCGTGCAGCTGTACTCTGTCAGCTACTTTGAGCCACTCCATGCTGATGTGGTGATAAGTGGTGAGGTGGGCCTGAGAAGGAAGGTTAAGCAGGACCCTAATCAGTTTGTTTTGGGCTGTTTGGCATTTGGGGCATCATGATGCCATACGAGGACTCTATGGTCAAGGAGGAGCAGAATGAGTTCACCTCCTAGACTAGAGTCTTCAGTGTTTTGTTATTGACCAGGTGTGTGTGTGTGTGTGTGTGTGTGTGTGTGTGCATATGTGTGTATATTTATAGCAATGATTACTGTCACAATATAGAGCTATTTAACACTGTTACTGAACACTCACTCTATAGCAATGATTTATTTATTGTTTTGACCAGACAGAGACACTGTTGTCCTCATATTGACCAGAAAGAGACACTGGTGTCCTCATATTGACATAAAGAGACACTGGTGTCCTCATATTGACATAAAGAGACACTGGTGTCCTCATATTGACATAAAGAGACACTGGTGTCCTCATATTGACCAGACCGAGACAGTAGAAAGTGGTTAAGTCAGTCCGGGTCATTAAGGCCACTGTGTCCTCCGGTCAGGTTATTGAGGGACACAAGGTCAAACTGAAGGTCAACAACGTCTGAGGCCTCCCTGGAATTCCTGTCCTGGCGACCATTAGTGTAATAATATAAGAGTTGTTTCCATTAATGTAATAATATAAGAGTTGTTTCCATTAATCTAATAATATAAGAGTTGTTTTCATTAGTGTAATAATATAAGAGTTGTTTTCATTAGTGTAATAATATAAGAGTTGTTTCCATTAATGTAATAATATAAGAGTTGTTTCCATTAATCTAATAATATAAGAGTTGTTTCCATTAGTGTAATAATATAAGAGTTGTTTCCATTAGTGTAATAATATAAGAGTTGTTTCCATTAATGTAATAATATAAGAGTTGTTTCCATTAATCTAATAATATAAGAGTTGTTTTCATTAGTGTAATAATATAAGAGTTGTTTCCATTAGTGTAATAATATAAGAGTTGTTTCCATTAATGTAATAATATAAGAGTTGTTTCCATTAATGTAATAATATAAGAGTTGTTTCCATTAATCTAATAATATAAGAGTTGTTTTCATTAATGTAATAATATAAGAGTTGTTTTCATTAATGTAATAATATAAGAGTTGTTTCCATTAATGTAATAATATAAGAGTTGTTTTCATTAATGTAATAATATAAGAGTTGTTTTCATTAATGTAATAATATAAGAGTTGTTTTCATTAGTGTAATAATATAAGAGTTGTTTTCATTAATGTAATAATATAAGAGTTGTTTCCATTAATCTAATAATATAAGAGTTGTTTTCATTAATGTAATAATATAAGAGTTGTTTTCATTAATGTAATAATATAAGAGTTGTTTTCATTAGTGTAATAATATAAGAGTTGTTTTCATTAATGTAATAATATAAGAGTTGTTTCCATTAATCTAATAATATAAGAGTTGTTTTCATTAATGTAATAATATAAGAGTTGTTTCCATTAGTGTAATAATATAAGAGTTGTTTCCATTAATCTAATAATATAAGAGTTGTTTTCATTAATCTAATAATATAAGAGTTGTTTCCATTAATCTAATAATATAAGAGTTGTTTTCATTAATGTAATAATATAAGAGTTGTTTCCATTAATGTAATAATATAAGAGTTGTTTTCATTAATCTAATAATATAAGAGTTGTTTCCATTAATCTAATAATATAAGAGTTGTTTTCATTAATGTAATAATATAAGAGTTGTTTCCATTAATGTAATAATATAAGAGTTGTTTCCATTAATCTAATAATATAAGAGTTGTTTTCATTAATGTAATAATATAAGAGTTGTTTCCATTAGTGTAATAATATAAGAGTTGTTTTCATTAGTGTAACAATAATTCTGATGAACACTTCAGGCAGTTTCAATTCAAAATTCTGTGGCCGGTGTACACACTCGAGCCGGTGTACACGACGCGATCATTTGCTCGAGTTCCTAAGGCTCGTGTTCACGCTTCACGATCACGAAGCCCGGTCTCTGTGCCGACTATCCTTTCTCAATGGGGGGCAGCAGAGAGCCGGCTGGTTCCCAAGGTGTGGTTTGGGGACCTCTGGGGGTCCCTGAGGGGTTACCAAGGGGATCCATGGCTGACTCCAAAAGTGTGGTTTGGGGACCCCCAGGGTTTCCATGGCTGGTTCACAACAGCCTGGGACAGCCATGGCTAGTCCCAAAGTGTGGTTCGGGGACCTCTGGGGGTCCATGAGGGGTTTCGAAGGAGGTCCATGGCTGGTCCCAAAGTTTCCGGGACCCCTGGAAATCCATGGACACCCAGGGACCCCCTGGTGCCGCTGCCGAAAACTGCAAAAATGACCAAATGACCACCCCAACGGGGCTGCTCACGGGGAATTCCGGGGACCACCGACGCCTGGTGCTCCATAACGGATGCAAAAGTGCTCGCAGCCCCTAGTGGAGGACCCCCTGCCACTGCAGCGCACATAAAATGCTGTAACTCGGGCTAGGAGCGACCGGGAGTGGTGGCACGGAGACAGCTGTGCGTAGAGCGCCACCTAGCGGTGGACCCCTGTAGCTCCTTGCACATGCGATTAACCGTGAACACGGGCAATAGTTTTACATGAGTTCGTGTACACGGCCAATAGTTTTACATGAACATGTCTGGGCTTAAGTACAGTTCTGCCTCGTATAGCCCAACAGAACCCTGCACAGCACAGCACAGCCCACTAAAGCAAAGTACAGCCAGCCAAAGCCCGTTAGAGTAATGGCCTGGTGCAGGAATCTATATACTCTATACCCTCTTCCCTGGTCTATACTCACACTGGGCAAATGGGACTGGACTTGTGCTGGACCCTATTGGGCTCTGGTGGGAAGCATTTGGGCTCTGGTGGGCTGTGCTGGGATCTGTTGGGCTATACAAGGCAGTACAGTACTAAAGCCAAGACATGTTCATGTAAAACTATTGGCCGTGTACACAAACTCATGTAAAACTATTGCCAGTGTACACAAACTCATGTAAAACTATTGCCCGTGTACACAGTGGTTAATCGCACGTGCAAGGAGCTACAGGGCTGTCTGGAGCATGGAGCAGCCTGGTGCAGTCCTGTGCACCCTGGTTTGGCCTATTCAAGCCGTATACGGCCTGTAATGGCCTGGTAGAGCCATCTAACTACCCCCCCTTCCCTGGTCTATACTCTACTGGGCAGGACTGGGCTGGACTTAGGTTTGCTGGACTCTCTTAGGTTCTGGTGGGCTGTATTGGGCTCTGGTGGGCTGTGCTGTGCTGTGCTGGGCTCTGTTGGGCTATACGAGGCAGTACAGTACTAAAGCCAAGACATGTTCATGTAAAACTATGGCCCGTGTACACAACCCATGTAAAACTATTGCCGGTGTACACGGTGGTTAATCGCATGTGCAAGGATCTACAGAGCTGGCTGGAGCATGGAGATGCCTGGTGGAGTCTCGTGCAGTCCTGTCTACCCTGGTCTGGCCTATTCAAGACAGATCTGGCCTGTAATGGCCTGGTGGAGCCATCTAACTACCCCCCTTCCCTGGTCTATACTCCTACTGGGCAGGACTGGGCTGGACTTAGGTTTGCTGGACTCTCTTAGGTTCTGGTGGGCTGTGCTGTGCTCTGCTGGGCTCTGTTGGGCTATACGAGGCAGTACAGTACTAAAGCCAAGACATGTTCATGTAAAACTATTGGCTGTGTACACAAACTCATGTAAAACTATTGCTCGTGTACACAGTCTTTAATTGCATGTTTAAGGAGCTACAGGGCTGGCTCGAGGCTGGAGCATCCTGTTGGAGTCTGGTGCGGTCCTTTGCACCCTGGTCTGACCTATTCAAGCCGGATACGGCCTGTAATGACCTGGTTGAGCCATCTAACTTCCCCCCTTCCCTGGTCTATACTCCTACTGGGCAGGACTGGGCTGGACTTAGGTTTTATTGACTCTATTGGGTTCTGGTTGGCTGTATTGGGCTCTGGTGGGCTGTGCTGTGCTGTGCTGGGCTCTGTTGGGCTATACAAGGCAGTACAGTACTAAAGCCAAGAAATGTTCATGTAAAATTATTGGCCGTGTACACAAACTCATGTAAAACTATTGCCCGTGTACACAAAAACTATTGCCCGTGTACACAGTGGTTAATCGCATGTGCAAGGAGCTACAGGGCTGGCTGGGGCATGGAGCAGCCTGGTGTAGTCCTGTGCACCCTGGTCAGGCCTATTCAAGCCGGATATGGGCTTTAATGGCCTGGTAGAGCCATCTAACTACCCCTCTTCCCTGGTCTATACTCTACTGGGCAGGACTGGGCTGGACTTAGGTTTGCTGGACTCTATTAGGTTCTGGTGGGCTGTATTGGGCTCTGGTGGGCTGTGCTGTGCTGTGCTGGGCTCTGTTGGGCTATACGAGGCAGTACAGTACTAAAGCCAAGACATGTTCATGTAAAACTATTGCCCGTGTACACAACCCATGTAAAACTATTGCCGGTGTACACTGTGGTTAATCGCATGTGCAAGGATCAACAGAGCTGGCTGGAGCATGGAGATGCCTGGTGGAGTCTCGTGCAGTCCTGTCTACCCTGGTCTGGCCTATTCAAGACAGATCTGGCCTGTAATGGCCTTGTGGAGCCATCTAACTACCCCCCTTCCCTGGTCTATACTCCTACTGGGCAGGACTGGGCTGGACTTAGGTTTGCTGGACTCTCTTAGGTTCTGGTGGGCTGTGCTGTGCTGTGCTGGGCTCTGTTGGGCTATACGAGGCAGTACAGTACTAAAGCCAAGACATGTTCATGTAAAAGTATTGGCCGTGTACACGAACTCATGTAAAACTATTGCCCGTGTACACAGTGGCTTTTTCCTTGACCTTTCGAGTTAGGAGTGTCGTAGAGACACGAGACCGGGTTTGTTGGATTCAGCGTCAAAAAGTAAGTCAGAATAAGTGTCTTTTATCCGAAAGAATGTGTAATCGTGTTGGTGGCGTGCAAATTTCGTGTCTTTTTCGCAATCATAAAGGGTTAAAATTGTCGGAGAGACACGAAACCCATTCCATCGGATCAGGCATCCTTAAATATGAAAAGTGTTTCCTGCGTAAAACAAACAGATTTTTTTAGATTTTTTAATTGATTTTAAGGACAAACATCCGGGTTTCGGTGTCTTTTTCACAATCGTAAAGGGTTCAAAGTGTCGGAGAGACACGAAACCCATTTTTTTATTCATTTTAAGGACAAAGGGCCTGTTTTGACGCCTAAAACGACCCTTTTCCATGACCTTTCGAGTTAGGAGTGCCGTGTACACAGGATCTACAGAGCTGGCTGGATTATGGAGCAGCCTGGTGGAGTCTGGTGCAGTCCTGTCTACCCTGGTCTGCCATTACAGTCACTGTAATGGCCTGGTGGAGTCATCTAACTACCCCCCTTCCCTGGTCTATACTCCTATTGAGCAGGACTGGGCTGGACTTAGGTTTGCTGGAGTCTATTGGGCTCTGGTAGGCTGTATTGGGCTCTGGTGGGCCGTGTTGTGCTGTGATGGGCTCTGTTGGGCTACACAAGACAGTACATGTTCATGTAAAACTATTGGCTGTGTACACAAAGTCATGTAAAACTATTGCCCGTATACACAGGGGTTAATTATTATAATTGAATTTAAGGACACAACTGTTCAAGTGTGGAGAGCTACAGAGCTGGCGAGAGCCTAGTGCAGTGTTCCAGACGGATCCAGCCTCATATACTCCCCTTATAAGTCAGTGGTTCAACTATGGGACCCCTAGAGGGATCTCCATACTCCCCTTATAAGTCAGTGGTTCAACTATGGGACCCCTAGAGGGGTCTCCAAATGATCTTGGGTGGTCCCAAATGATTAGCTTAATGTGAAACATTGTTTTTCCACTCAACAGTGTACAGAGGCTATCTGCACATTTCTAAAGAGACAATTTAAGGACTTTTTAATACTTTTAAAATGATAAATTAAATATTAGGGGCAGACACTTCACAACGCTGCCCTGCGTTGTGAAGTGTTGTGAGCATGTAGATCTGCTATTTTCACAAGGCCGTGTTTTACAAAATGTAACGCTTCAACTCTTTGTCCATCTGTGGAACCAAGTCAAATAAATGCAAGGCCTACAATTCTCTGTCTGTCTGTCTGTCTGTCTGTCTGTCTGTCTGTCTGTCTGTCTGTCTGTCTGTCTGTCTGTCTGTATGTCTGTCTGTCTGTCTGGCAATATCCTCAGGGTGTCCAGTCAAAACACCACAAAGCTGACATTCAAGGAGTAGTTCACCCCCAAAATGACTTATTTTTTCAATGTATTACTCACGCCATGGAGACTTGAGTTCAATAGAAAAAAAGTCACTTTGGGGGTGAACTACTCCTTTAATTTTTTCTTCTCTTCACCCACACCAAATGATCACCACTCTGTTTTGTTACACATGTGTGGTTCTAAAGATGAAAGAAAAATGCAGGGCATTCACAATCCGGCCAGTCCTGTCTACCCTGGTCTGCCATTACAGTCACTGTAATGGCCTGGTGGAGTCATCTAACTACCCCCCTTCCCTGGTCTATACTCCTATTGGGCAGGACTGGGCTGGACTTAGGTTTGCTGGACTCTTTTGGGCTCTGGTGGGCTGTATTGGGCTCTGGTGGGCTGTGCTGTGCTGTGCTGGGCTCTGTTGGGCTACACGAGGCAGTACAGTACTAAAGCCTGGACATGGTCATGTAAAACTATTGGCCATGTACACAAAGTCATGTAAAATGATTGCCCGTGTACACAGTGGTTAATCGCATGTGCAAGGATCTACAGAGCTGGCTGGAGCATGGAGCAGCCTGGTGGAGTCTGGTGCAGTCCTGTCTACCCTGGTCTGGCCTATTCAAGCCAGATCAGGCCTGTAATGGCCTGATGGAGCCATCTAACTACCCCTCTTCCCTGGTCTATACTCTACTGGGCAGGACTGGGCTGGACTTAGGTTTGCTGGACTCTATTAGGTTTTGGTGGGTTGTATTGGGCTCTGGTGCGCTGTGCTGTGCTGTGCTGGGCTCTGTTGGGCTATATGTTTTACATGACCATGTCCAGGCTTTAGTACTGTACTGCCTCGTGTAGCCCAACAGAGCCCATCACAGCACAACACGGCCCACCAGAGCCCAATACAGCCTACCAGAGCCCAATAGACTCCAGCAAACCTAAGTCCAGCCCAGTCCTGCCCAATAGGAGTATAGACCAGGGAAGGGGGGTAGTTAGATGACTCCACCAGGCCATTACAGTGACTGTAATGGCAGACCAGGGTAGACAGGACTGCACCAGACTCCACCAGGCTGCTCCATGCTCCAGCCAGCTCTGTAGATCCTGTGTACACGGCACTCCTAACTCGAAAGGTCAAGGAAAAGGGTCGTTTTAGGCGTCAAAACAGGCCCTTTGTCCTTAAAATGAATAAAAAAATAAAAAAAATATGTTTTGTTTCAGGCAGGACACACGTTTCATATTTGAAGCATGCCCGATCTGATGGAATGGGTTTCGTGTCTCTCCGACACTTTGAACCCTTTACGATTGTGAAAAAGACACCGAAACCCGGATTTTTGTCCTTAAAATCAATAAAAAAATCTAAAAAAATCTGTTTGTTTTACGCAGGAAACACTTTTCATATTTGAAGGATGCCTGATCCGATGGAATGGGTTTCGTGTCTCTCCGACAATTTTAACCCTTTATGATTGCGAAAAAGACACAAAATTTGCACGCCACCAACACGATTACACATTCTTTCGGATAAAAGACACTTATTCTGACTTACTTTTTGACGCTGAATCCAACAAACCCGGTCTCGTGTCTCTACAACACTCCTAACTCGAAAGGTCAAGGAAAAAGCCACTGTGTACACGGGCAATAGTTTTACATGAGTTTGTGTACACGGCCAATAGTTTTACATGAACATGTCTTGGCTTTAGTACTGTACTGCCTCGTATAGCCCAACAGAGCCCAGCACAGCACAGCACAGCCCACCAGAGCCCAATACAACCCACCAGAACCTAATAGAGTCCAGCAAACCTAAGTCCAGCCCAGTCCTGCCCAGTAGAGTATAGACCAGGGAAGAGGGGTAGTTAGATGGCTCTACCAGGCCATTAAAGCCCATATCGGGCTTGAATAGGCCAGACCAGGGTGCACAGGACTACACCAGGCTGCTCCATGCTCCGGCCAGCCCTGTAGCTCCTTGCACATGTGATTAACCACTGTGTACACGGGCAATAGTTTTTGTGTACACGGGCAATAGTTTTACATGAGTTTGTGTACACGGCCAATAATTTTACACGGCCAATCATTTTACACAGAGCCCAGCACAGCACAGCACAGCCCAATACAGCCAACCAGAACCCAATAGAGTCAAGAAAACCTAAGTCCAGCCCAGTCCTGCCCAGTAGGAGTATAGACCAGGGAAGGGGGGAAGTTAGATGGCTCAACCAGGTCATAATGGAGTCTGGTGCAGTCCTGTCTACCTTGGTCTGCCATTACAGTCACTGTAATGGCCTGGTGGAGTCATCTAACTACCCCCCTTCCCTGGTCTATACTCCTATTGGGCAGGACTGTGCTGGACTTAGGTTTGCTGGAGTCTATTGGGCTCTGGTAGGCTGTATTGGGCTCTGGTGGGCCGTGTTGTGCTGTGATGGGCTCTGTTGGGCTACACAAGACAGTACATGTTCATGTAAAACTATTGGCTGTGTACACAAAGTCATGTAAAACTATTGCCCGTATACACAGGGGTTAATTATTATAATTGAATTTAAGGACACAACTGTTCAAGTGTGGAGAGCTACAGAGCTGGCGAGAGCCTAGTGCAGTGTTCCAGACGGATCCAGCCTCATATACTCCCCTTATAAGTCAGTGGTTCAACTGTCTATGGGACCCCTAGAGGGGTCTCCATACTCCCCTTATAAGTCAGTGGTTCAACTATGGGACCCCTAGAGGGGTCTCCAAATGATCTTGGGTGGTCTAAAATGATTAGCTTACTGTGAAACATTGTTTTTCCACTCAACAGTGTACAGAGGCTATCTGCACATTTCTAAAGAGACAATTTAAGGACTTTTTAATACTTTTAAAATGATAAATTAAATATTAGGGACAGAAATTGTGAAAATATCAGATCTACATGCTCACGCCGCCCTGCGTTGTGAGGTGTTGTGAGCATGTAGATCTGCTATTTTCACAAGGCCGTGTTTTCCAAAATGTAACGCCTCAACTCTTTGTCCAAACAGTGAGGCATTGTGAGCTTGAGGATTAGCTATTTTCGCCATCTGTGGAACCAAGTCAAATAAATGCAAGGCCTACAATTCTCTGTCTGTCTGTCTGTCTGTCTGTCTGTCTGTCTGTCTGTCTGTCTGTCTATCTATCTGGCAATATCCTCAGGGTGTCCAGTAAAAACACCACAAAACTGACATTCAAGGAGTAGTTCAACCCCAAAATGACTTATTTTTTCATTGTATTACTCACGCCATGGAGACTTGAGTTCAATAGAAAAAAAGTCACTTTGGGGGTGAACTACTCCTTTAATGAAATGTTTTTCTTCTCTTCACCCACACCAAATGATCACCACTCTGTTTTGTTACACACGTGTGGTTCTAAAGATGAAAGAAAAATGCAGGGCATTCACAATCCGGCTAATTAAACAACAAACAAATTGGAATTATCCGAAATATGTTAGTCGCACGCATACTGTACCAACAAAACACAGTAAGTCCAAATGGAAAACAAATACACTTGCACTGATCTGAAACATATTCTCTCCCAGTGAACTTGACTGACCAGTGAACAAAGACAGACTGGTGCCACTCATCAAGCAGAAGCCACTGATCACAAGAAGGCACTAATTGACCACACCTGGCTTGGTGGCCTGAGTGGTGTAGTATAGTGTGTTGACAGCAAGGCTTATGCAGGCCAACCTAACTCTGTCCCTGGCATGTACGAGGTGCTTGTAGATCTGTGAGGCGCTTGTAGATCTGCTGTATTGGGGTTTTTAACTAGTTTGAAGTGTTGGTGCCGTGCTGTGACAGCTTGAAGCAGGGATGGCTCCCCACAAACCCAATTGTGATGAAAAATATTTATGAAATAAACAAATGAAATATATATATATGTGTGTGTGTGTGTGTGTGTGTGTGTGTGTGTGTGTGTGTGTGTGTGTGTGTGTGTGTGTGTGTGTGTGTGTGTGAAAGACAACTGACTTTTATGTAAACCATATGGACAGTTTATTCTGCATGTCACTATGCTGGAAAGTGTCTTCAGCCTTAATTTGTTGTAAAAAGAGGGTACCATCCCTCCGTCTGTTACTGAGAACTAAATAAAAGTTAGAATGAAATGACATAATTCACAGAGCACATGTCTAATAGTTTTGGCTCATAGCCTGCCACACTGTGGAATCATGCATGAACTGCAAAATAGTAGCCTGCCACACTGTGGAATCATGCATGAACTGCAAGTAGTACCCTAAAAATGTAAACAAAGGAAAAAAAATCAGTGTGGGTCATCTGTAGGACTGGTGGGCGAACAAGTCGTGTCAACGCGCAGAGATGGGCCCAGAGGACATGTAGAGTCTGTCCCCTTAATTTTCACGCCCCCACAGGCTGCGCAGTGGGACCCGGAATTTGGCCATGAACACCGGCCATAGAAACTGCTGCAAGTGCACACCTATTCCTATAAGGGTAATAATATAAGAGTTGTTTCCATTAATCTAATAATATAAGAGTTGTTTCCATTAGTGTAATAATATAAGAGTTGTTTCCATTAATATAATAATATAAGAGTTGTTTCCATTAATGTAATAATATAAGAGTTGTTTTCATTAGTGTAATAATATAAGAGTTGTTTCCATTAATGTAATAATATAAGAGTTGTTTCCATTAATGTAATAATATAAGAGTTGTTTTCATTAATGTAATAATATAAGAGTTGTTTCCATTAGTGTAATAATATAAGAGTTGTTTCCATTAATCTAATAATATAAGAGTTGTTTTCATTAATCTAATAATATAAGAGTTGTTTCCATTAATGTAATAATATAAGAGTTGTTTCCATTAATGTAATAATATAAGAGTTGTTTTCATTAATCTAATAATATAAGAGTTGTTTCCATTAATGTAATAATATAAGAGTTGTTTCCATTAATGTAATAATATAAGAGTTGTTTTCATTAATGTAATAATATAAGAGTTGTTTTCATTAATCTAATAATATAAGAGTTGTTTCCATTAATGTAATAATATAAGAGTTGTTTTCATTAATGTAATAATATAAGAGTTGTTTCCATTAATGTAATAATATAAGAGTTGTTTCCATTAATCTAATAATATAAGAGTTGTTTCCATTAATGTAATAATATAAGAGTTGTTTTCATTAATCTAATAATATAAGAGTTGTTTCCATTAATCTAATAATATAAGAGTTGTTTTCATTAATCTAATAATATAAGAGTTGTTTCCATTAATGTAATAATATAAGAGTTGTTTCCATTAATGTAATAATATAAGAGTTGTTTTCATTAATGTAATAATATAAGAGTTGTTTTCATTAATGTAATAATATAAGAGTTGTTTCCATTAATGTAATAATATAAGAGTTGTTTCCATTAGTGTAATAATATAAGAGTTGTTTTCATTAATGTAATAATATAAGAGTTGTTTCCATTAATCTAATAATATAAGAGTTGTTTCCATTAATCTAATAATATAAGAGTTGTTTCCATTAATGTAATAATATAAGAGTTGTTTTCATTAGTGTAATAATATAAGAGTTGTTTCCATTAATGTAATAATATAAGAGTTGTTTTCATTAGTGTAATAATATAAGAGTTGTTTCCATTAATCTAATAATATAAGAGTTGTTTCCATTAGTGTAATAATATAAGAGTTGTTTCCATTAATGTAATAATATAAGAGTTGTTTCCATTAATCTAATAATATAAGAGTTGTTTCCATTAGTGTAATAATATAAGAGTTGTTTCCATTAATCTAATAATATAAGAGTTGTTTCCATTAATCTAATAATATAAGAGTTGTTTTCATTAATGTAATAATATAAGAGTTGTTTCCATTAATGTAATAATATAAGAGTTGTTTCCATTAATCTAATAATATAAGAGTTGTTTCCATTAGTGTAATAATATAAGAGTTGTTTCCATTAATGTAATAATATAAGAGTTGTTTCCATTAGTGTAATAATATAAGAGTTGTTTCCATTAATGTAATAATATAAGAGTTGTTTCCATTAATGTAATAATATAAGAGTTGTTTCCATTAATCTAATAATATAAGAGTTGTTTCCATTAGTGTAATAATATAAGAGTTGTTTCCATTAATGTAATAATATAAGAGTTGTTTCCATTAATGTAATAATATAAGAGTTGTTTTCATTAATGTAATAATATAAGAGTTGTTTCCATTAATCTAATAATATAAGAGTTGTTTCCATTAATGTAATAATGTAAGAGTTGTTTTCATTAGTGTAATAATATAAGAGTTGTTTTCATTAATATAATAATATAAGAGTTGTTTTCATTAATCTAATAATATAAGAGTTGTTTTCATTAGTGTAATAATATAAGAGTTGTTTCCATTAATGTAATAATGTAAGAGTTGTTTTCATTAGTGTAATAATATAAGAGTTGTTTTCATTAATATAATAATATAAGAGTTGTTTTCATTAGTGTAATAATATAAGAGTTGTTTTCATTAGTGTAATAATATAAGAGTTGTTTCCATTAATGTAATAATGTAAGAGTTGTTTTCATTAGTGTAATAATATAAGAGTTGTTTTCATTAATATAATAATATAAGAGTTGTTTTCATTAGTGTTGCTACAAGAGGCTAACAAGCTTCCAGTGAACAATGTTCTCATCAACTGTAGGACTGATTAAAGGTAGTAACAAAGTGACATGTGATTCCCCTGCTGTTCTCTGCTGATGGGATTCAGGTTTACTTGTTCATTACCAAGTATATTTATATATTTAAGATCAGAAACTTCTCATCTATATTCAGTCTTTTCGTAAATGACTGCCCTACTTGATCACACTACAGTGTCGCACAATAGTAGCAGATCTACAAGTTAAGCTTTTAGATCAGGGCTTAGGGTTAGTTTAGTTTGGCAACGTTGATGATATTTTCACACTCACTCCGAGTGTGCATAATATAGTCAAAAATAGCGAAATAGCGATCTACAAGCTCAAAACGCTTGTAGATCTGCTATTTTTGCTATTTTTTTAATTGGTATCCTGAAAAGTATTTGTTTTTTTATTTAATTTCAAATTCATGTACAGGCTCTTATGTTACTTAACTCATTCGTAGTTTTCGCCCGTAAATCCCGCAGATTTCTCTATGTCTTTCACTGCTGGCTTCTCCTACCTGTTAACGCGGGCGCTCATCCAATTCCCATCGTGCGCGATCGGACACTGCTATGCATCGTGTGTTCGCGTATTCCATCAGCTTCTCAAATCCGTTGAAATTTTGAAAATTGATCAATCCGTTCTCCATCTGTAAGCCGCGGAGTTCACACAGTAAGCTAACGGGCCAAAATAGAGGACGGACCACCCGCTTCCGGTTTAGGGCTCAATGTTAAACTGGTCCGCTCAATAATGTGTCCGTGTAGAAACGATGATCACGGAACATTAGTTCCGGAATTTTAGTTCCGCTTCGATAAAAAAATTGTTTTTATTAATTTTTATTACATTTACGGGTTCTACGGGCATGGCAGAGAAGTGGGTACAAAGGGGTATTTTTTTGGCAGCATATGAGTTAATATGTTACTTCTTACTTTATGAACCAAAAGGGGAAGACCACCCATTTTCAATATTGAACAATGTCATTAATATACCTTAGAGGAGTTGTGTGGAAATAATTGTGTTGCCTAGAACTGGAGGATTGGTTTTGGGGTTTGTATTGTAACTTGATGACATCACACCGTTGTACTTTACAATACAAACCCCAAAATCAATCCTCCAGTTCTAGGCAACACAGAAGAGGGGGAACTTTTTTTCTATTTCCACACAACTCCTCTAAGGTATATTAATGACATTGTTCAATATTGAAAATGGGTGGTCTTCCCCTTTAATCACAAATGCATTAGACATAAAAAACTAGTTGGAATTGTAACAGCTGAAATCAATAATATATCAGTATTCTGGTATTAACCTGCGGGCCGCTTTAAGTGAAGGTGGGGGCCACATGTGGCCCCCGGGCCACCAGTTGCCCATGTATGTTTTACATCTACAGTGACCTACAGTTATATAAGTATTGATTGATTGATTTATTGACTCGGTTTATGGAGGTGTTTTGGTGCAGCATTATTTATTATCCTGTGAACAAGTGTTGTTTTTGACAGCAAATTTCGATTTAGTTTTAGTCATAATTTAGTCTCCTGAAAAGTTTTAGTTTTAGTCTAATTTTAGTCGACTAAATATCATAAGATTTTAGGCGACTAAATCTACAGTTGATTTAGTCAACTAAAATGTATTTTGGCAGGCCTTGATGGCATCGTAATGACTGATTTTACACTTGGTTGTGTGCTGAAAATAGCAGATCTACAAGCTCACAACGCGTCGCAGCAACACCTGAGAGCAACCAAACATAAAATGACTCTTCTCCACTAGTCCCTCCCTAACGTTTTAGTCTAGTTTCTATTTTGTTGACGAAATTGTCAACATATTTAGTCTTAGTTTTAGTCACCACAGCTTGGTTTTTGTTTAGTTTTTATTTAGTTTTTGTCAGGGAAAAAAAACGCAGTCAACAAACATTTTTTGTCATAGTTTTAGTCGACGAAATCAACACTGCTGTGAACCATAGACATGTTTATTTCCAGGGTATAATTAAGGGTTGACATTAAGGGAAATGTCCCACTGGTCCATTGGAATGATAAATACATGATTAATGGTGCTTTTGTGTAGCGCCTTCATCCAAGGTGCTTTACATAGATAGTAAATATACTACTATGTATGTAGTACATTACATTCACCCATTCTCTCTCACACGCACGCATGCACGCACACACACATACACACACACACACACATACAATAATAATTACAGCCTCTCATAATGATGCTCTCACAGAACTCTGTGTTGTAATTAACCAGACTAAATCATTACTTCTCTACGATTTTGCAACCCATTTTCACCCAGTGCCAATTGCCTATGTAATCCTGGGCTCTGCTCTCCCTCTTTAGCGTCTGGGGAGACAACAGACTGACCTCATGCTTCCTTCAATGCATGAGGATTTCAAGTTGTTTCTTTTCACCTGACAGGGGGGATTTCCCCGGGATGGACGTAGCGTGTGGAAGGAACACGTTATTCCAACCAGTTCCTTTCCCCTCCATCAGGCACCCCGGCTAAATCATTACTAAACACCAGTTCAGAACCACAGGAAAATAAGGTGACCTTTTTTTAGGGTTTGGGCTTTTTGTTTTATTTTGATGGCATTAGTTTTACTGGCCTAAGTGGAAGGTGTGTTCTACTGTGTGTGTGAGCTTGTAGATCTGCTATTTGTTCAAAAATAGCAGATCTACAAGCTCGCAGTGAGTCTTAATGGGTTAATAATCACAGTGACTTCATGTAATCTGACCCAGATCATAGTGATGATGTCATCAGCTCAGTGCGTCATGTGACCTGCAGTTAACATCTCATAACACACTGTACCTGCAAAGCATGATGGGAATGTAGTCCTACAACCTGGTGTGTGTGTGTGTGTGTGTGTGTGTGTGTGTGTGTGTGTGTGTGTGTGTGTGTGTGTGTGTGTGTGTGTGTGTGTGTGTGTGTGTGTGTGTGTGTGTGTGTGTGTGTGTGTGTGTGTGTGTGTGTGTGTGTGTGTGTGTGTGTGTGTGTGTGTGTGTGTGTGTGTGTAACGGAGATGGTGACATATCTAGAACTATGTGTAATTGGGTGTGAAATGGATTATGTGTGAGAGACAGAGAGAGACAGACAGAGAGAGAGAGAGAGTGTGTGTGGGCGGTGATGACTCAGTGCATGTAACAATACTTTAGGTTCATCCAAATACCAGTCTGACAGATACTCACACACACACACACACACACACACACACACACACACACACACACACAGCTATTTGACTCATAGAAGCACTTTGGAGTTTGTCTCAGTTCTTCATCCTGTGGTGACGTGTGATTCTTCTGATCCATCCAGAGAGTCTTGGTTTACCAGGATCCCACAGAGAGAGGCCCAATGCAGGGGTGATCAGAGTGGGTGACGGGGAACCCTGGGGTGACGGGGCACCCTGGGGTGACGGGGCACCCTGGGGTGACGGGGGTACCCTGGGGTGACGGGGGTACCCTGGGGTGACGGGGGCACCCTCTGGGGTGACGGGGCACCCTGGGGTGCCGCGAGATCATTTGATAATAGTTGGAATTTATTTGGACATTTGAAAAAAGATTTAGTATCATTTTAAACTTGAAGTACAAAGTTATTTTCAGTCAGTTTTAACCAAAAGAACTCTCTCTCTCTCTCTCTCTCTCTCTCTCTCTCTCTCTCTCTCTCTCTCTCTCTCTCTCTCTCTCTCTCTCTCTCTCTCTCTCTCTCTCTCTCTCTGTCTGTGTCTCTCTATATGTCTCTCTCCCTCCCCAGTGTCCTCTCATCTCATTGGACGAGGACGTTGACGAGTCGAGACGTCCTGTCCCTGTAAACCTCTCATCGTCCAATCGGCAGCCATGGATCCGCAGGTGTGCCCGCCTCCTCTGGGCAGCGGCCAATCGGTGGTGAGCGGCCTGGAGAAGTCTCCGTTCAAACCCAGCCACTCACGAAACAACAGCACCGGATCCTCCAGGCACTCTAAACAGGTGATACCTTTACACCTAACCCTTACACACACACTCCAAACAGGTGATAGATAGATAGATACCTTTACACCCTATAACCCTAACCCTAACCCTACATACATACACACTGTACAGCACTGGATCATCCAGGCACTCCAAACAGGTGATAGATACCTTATATATATATATATATATATATATATATATATATATATATATACACACTGTACAGCACTGGATCATCCAGGCACTCCAAACAGGTGATAGATACCTTATATATATATATATATATATATATATATATATATATATATATACACACTGTACAGCACTGGATCATCCAGGCACTCCAAACAGGCACACACACACACACACACACACACACACACACACACACACACACACATACTGTACATGCACACACACACACACACACACACACACACACACACACACACACACACACACACACACACACACACATAGTGTACATGCATGTATCCAAGCACACTCACACATACATGCACACGGGCACGCACGCAAGCATGCTCTTATGCATGCACACACGTTGGCCGTTTTCCGTGTGGAAAAAAGTGTGGACAGCATGGACCTCTAACTTATGACCTCTAACCTATGACCTAACCCTAACCCTGGACTTGAATCAAGGAACACTAGGGCAAAGGTTCTCAACATGTGGGTCAGGACCCCCAGGGGGTCCCCAAATGATTTTGGGGGGTCCCCAGATGATTAACTTAATGTGAAACATTGTTTTCTCTCTCAACAGTAAACAAACCAGCATAAAGTTTAAGTGTATAGAGGGTATCTGCACATTTATAAAGTGACAATTTAAGGACTTTTTAATACCTCTGAAATGACAAATTAAACATTGGCTGAATTGTCAAATATTAGAGGCGTTGTGAGCATGTAGATCTGCTATTTTCACAATAGAACCGTGTTATACAAAATGTAATGCCTTGACTCTTAGTGCTCGTCAAGGTGGGGGGTCCCTGGTTAAAATATGATTATTTTGGCCCTGGGGATCATCAAAGACCCCACACACCCTCCTAAATAGACTATTTGTGATGTTGCCTTCAGGGAAAAGGTACCAAAGCATTAAAGGTACCAAAGCATTAAAGGTACCAAAGCATTAAAGGTACCAAAGCATTAAAGGTACCAATTAAAGCATTAAAGGTACCAAAGCATTAAAGGTACCAAAGCATTAAAGGTACCAATTAAAGCATTAAAGGTACCAAAGCATTAAAGGTACCAAAGCATTAAAGCCAGCACTAGTAGACTAAAGAACAGTTTTCTACCCCGTGCTGTTAGACTACTAAATACATGTATGCAGTGAACCTTACAGCCTTGTATGCTGACTCTGGTTCTTTTAAACTGTTTTTAACTTTTAAATGAGTGTTATTGTTATTTTAGGCTATGTCATTTTATTTTTATCCTGTGTATTATGGAGCACCCCCAACCTAAGCTTTTCACAGTGCATGTACTTGTACATCCTTGTGACAATAAACATCTTGAATCTTGAATCTTGAGCTGGTTGTTGTGGGTGTTGTTCCTCAGTCTCGCCACTGGGAGGTGCTGGAGGACCAGCAGGACGCTGGGCCTGCTCTGGGTTCTTCTCTGGACCTCAGCATCCCTGGGATCTGTGAGGGGTATCTGATGAAGAGGAGGAAGTACCCTCTGAAAGGCTGGCACAAGGTACCCTACCCTACCCTCCTTACCCTAACCCTATAGAACTAACCCTAACCCTGGGATCTGTGAGGGGTATCTGATGAAGAGGAGGAAGTACCCTCTGAAGGGCTGGCACAAGGTACCCTACCCTACTGTACCCTACTGTACCCCTACCCTCCTTACCCTAACCCTATAGAACTAACCCTAACCCTATAGAACTAACTCTAACCCTGGGATCTGTGAGGGGTATCTGATGAAGAGGAGGAAGTACCCTCTGAAGGGCTGGCACAAGGTACCCTACCCTACTGTACCCTACTGTACCCCTAACCCTATAGAACTAACCTTATGAAGAGGAGGAAGTAGCGCCTACTCCGTCTGCTGCGTTTACACGTCGCCATGGGAACCAAAGCGTTCAGTGAAAGGGGTGGGAACCCGTCGCCGCCGAGGCTTTGCTTAACCATTTTGAAAGCTACGGCGATTACGTCATAGCAGCCGTAGTCTGCCTGGCGTTGCCGTCCTGAAAATCATCGAGCTTAAAGTCGCTATTGTCGTGGCGACTGCTGCTTCTGTGACCCACTGCTGCTTCTGTGACCGACTGCTGCTTCTGTGACCGACTGCTGCTTCTGTGACCCACTGCCACTCAAAGGGACTACAGTGGGTTGGGCTGCTGCATGCAAGGATTTCAGCCAATCAAACGCTGGCAGGGTGGCCTGAATGTCACTAGGAAAAGAATATCATGCCCACTAAGGCCATCTACCCCCTGTTTCATGTCTTAATGCTCTGCTGTGATTGGTCCTTTCTTTCAGAGGTACTTCCTGTTGGAGAAGGGGATCCTGAAGTACTCCAAGAGTCAACAGGATGTGAGTTAAAAGATTTTTAAATTTGTTGCTCATTTGAACTTGGGCCTCTTTCTTACTTTCTTACTTGAAGGCAGGGACGTGCTGGCCCCTGATTCAGCCCGGGAAAAAGAGTTGGAGAGGCCAAAGATTTGCCATTTCAGATCATGACGAGTGACAAGCCAGTGGGCCAATTACATGAGTTATATTTCGTCGTTGTCAGATGAAAACCTTGTACGTCCAAAACCGTTTGTTTTGTATTTATCATTTAAGAAATGATTTAAACTAGTGAAAACTGAAATAAACTAAGTTTTCACTACTTTCGTGCAACAGCCTTGTATGATGAAGCAGGGCTTTGCGAAAAAATCTACAAATTTGAAACTTGGAGATACAAGGTTTCTGCCCGACAGTGACAATTTACTTTGTTAGCTGCCCAGCCCCCAAAATGGAACGAACGCCGACATTTGATTTTGATTTTTTTCCTAATGGCCGGCCTGGACCGGCCGGGAATGAACCGGCCGTTCGGGAGTTGTCCTGCTTTTCCCAATGGCCAGCACGTCCCTGATTGAAGGCTCTGTTCCATTCTGCTCAAACAGAGTCAGTGTTACCAATGATACTAATGAAGGCTCTGTTCCATTCTGCTCAAACAGAGTCAGTGTTACCAATGATACTGATGAAGGCTCTGTTCCATTCTGCTCAAACAGAGTCAGTGTTACCAATGATACTAATGAAGGCTCTGTTCCATTCTGCTCAAACAGAGTCAGTGTTACCAATGATACTAATGAAGGCTCTGTTCCATTCTGCTCAAACAGAGTCAGGGTGATGGTATTGTGCATGTTGGCTCACTGGAAACACTCTGCTACACCAGTGGGTTTAGAAACACTCTGCTACACCAGTGGGTTTAGAAACACTCTGCTACACCAGTGGGTCTCAAAGGCAAAATTCCAACCCCCCAACTTTCACACTCGCTCACCCCACTCTGAGCCTTAGCCCCGCCCCCAGCGAGGAGGAGAGTAACCAATAGGAATGCTCTAGGCTCTTAGCCCCGCCCCCAGTGAGGAGGAGAGTAACCAATGGGAATGCTCTAGGCTCTTAGCCCCGCCCCCAGTGAGGAGGAGAGTAACCAATAGGAATGCTCTAGGCTCTTAGCCCCGCCCCCAGTGAGGAGGAGAGTAACCAATAGGAATGCTCTAGGCTCTTAGCCCCGCCCCCAGTGAGGAGGAGAGTAACCAATGGGAATGCTCTAGGCTCTTAGCCCCGCCCCCAGTGCGGAGGAGAGTAACCAATAGGAATGCTCTAGGCTCTTAGCCCCGCCCCCAGTGAGGAGGAGAGTAACCAATGGGAATGCTCTAGGCTCTTAGCCCCGCCCCCAGTGAGGAGGAGAGTAACCAATAGGAATGCTCTAGGCTCTTAGCCCCGCCCCCAGTGAGGAGGAGAGTAACCAATGGGAATGCACTAGGCTCTTAGCCCCGCCCCCAGTGAGGAGGAGAGTAACCAATGGGAATGCTCTAGGCTCTTAGCCCCGCCCCCAGTGAGGAGGAGAGTAACCAATAGGAATGCTCTAGGCTCTTAGCCCCGCCCCCAGTGAGGAGGAGAGTAACCAATAGGAATGCTCTAGGCTCTTAGCCCCGCCCCCAGTGAGGAGGAGAGTAACCAATAGGAATGCTCTAGGCTCTTAGCCCCGCCCCCAGTGAGGAGGAGAGTAACCAATAGGAATGCTCTAGGCTCTTAGCCCCGCCCCCAGTGAGGAGGAGAGTAACCAATAGGAATGCTCTAGGCTCTTAGCCCCGCCCCCAGCGAGGCATTATCTATAAACGAGAAATACTGTTCCTACGAAACAGTGTGGGCTCTCATGGAACACCATGTTTGGGCATAAAGATCTGCCCTTTGGCTGCTCCTCATTGGCTAAGGGCCTTGCACTGTCTGTCATTATTTTGAGGAGCAAACACTTGACCTATGAAGTAAACTATATCCTAACATACTGGTCTGGATATCAGGTTGCACTTGTTGGTGATGATGTCACTAAGACCCCGTAGCATAGCGTATGCCAGATGGGCATATATGGGCATATATGGGCATATGGGCATATATGGGCATATATGGGCATATGGGCATATATGGGCATATATGGGCATATATATAGACAGTTCACATGGTTAATATGTTTACAGGGGTGGACTGGCCCCATGGCAGACTGGGCATATGCCCGGTGTGCCCACCATTAGTCTACCAGTGTACCAGACTGGGCATATGCCCGGTGTGCCCACCATTAGTCTACCAGTGTACCAGACTGGGCATATGCCCGGTGTGCCCACCATTAGTCTACCAGTGTACCAGACTGGGCATATGCCCGCTGCGCCCACCATTAGTCTACCAGTGTACCTTACTGGGCATATGCCCGCTGCGCCCACCATTAGTCTACCAGTGTACCTTACTGGGCATATGCCCGGTGTGCCCACCATTAGTCTACCAGTGTACCAGACTGGGCATATGCCCGGTGGGCCCACCATTAGTCTACCAGTGTACCAGACTGGGCATATGCCCGCTGCGCCCACCATTAGTCTACCAGTGTACCTTACTGGGCATATGCCCGGTGGGCCCACCATTAGTCTACCAGTGTACCAGACTGGGCATATGCCCGGTGGGCCCACCATTAGTCTACCAGTGTACCAGACTGGGCATATGCCCGGTGGGCCCACCATTAGTCTACCAGTGTACCAGACTGGGCATATGCCCGGTGGGCCCACCATTAGTCTACCAGTGTACCAGACTGGGCATATGCCCGGTGGGCCCACCATTAGTCTACCAGTGTACCAGACTGGGCATATGCCCGGTGGGCCCACCATTAGTCTACCAGTGTACCAGACTGGGCATATGCCCGGTGTGCCCACCATTAGTCTCCCAGTGTATTCCTATGCTGGGCTCTCATTGGTTTACGTCCAGCCCTGCATCTCCATAGTTAACAGTGTTTCTGTGTAAACATACATTTATGCCACGCCCCTCTCTCTACTCGTACAGTTCCCGTTCTCGCCCCCCCGCCGCCCCCCACCCCCCCACGACCCGGCCAGCCCCCCAGCGCGCCAATGCTGCTTTAACATATCTGTGCATAGCAGAGTGGAGGTAATTCTGAATTATATCATATTCATAATCATATTCAGTCCACATTTAATTACTGTACATCAGGGTTCCCCAATTCGTTTTCCCCAAGGGCCGAATCATGTCTAGGGTACCAAGCCGAGGGCCACAACATTGAATTATGTCTAGGGTACCAAGCTGAGGGCCACAACATTGAATCATGTCTAGGGTACCAAGCTGAGGGCCACAACATTTAATCATGTCTAGGGTACCAAGCCGAGGGCCACAACATTGAATTATGTCTAGGGTACCAAGCCGAGGGCCACAACATTGAATTATGTCTAGGGTACCAAGCTGAGGGCCACAACATTTAATCATGTCTAGGGTACCAAGCCGAGGGCCACAACATTGAATTATGTCTAGGGTACCAAGCCGAGGGCCACAACATTGAATTATGTCTAGGGTACCAAGCCGAGGGCCACAACATTGAATCATGTCTAGGGTACCAAGCCAAGGGCCACAAGATTGAATTATGTCTAGGGTACCAAGCCAAGGGCCACAACATTGAATTATGTCTAGGGTACCAAGCCAAGGGCCACAACATTGAATCATGTCTAGGGTACCAAGCCAAGGGCCACAAGATTGAATCATGTCTAGGGTACCAAGCCGAGGGCCACAACATTGAATCATGTCTAGGGTACCAAGCCGAGGGCCACAACATTGAATCATGTCTAGGGTACCAAGCCGAGGGCCACAACATTGAATCATGTCTAGGGTACCAAGCCGAGGGCCACAACATTGAATCATGTCTAGGGTAACAAGCCGAGGGCCACAACATTGAATCATGTCTAGGGTACCAAGCCGAGGGCCACAACATTGAATCATGTCTAGGGTACCAAGCCGAGGGCCACAACATTGAATCATGTCTAGGGTACCAAGCCGAGGGCCACAACATTGAATCATGTCTAGGGTACCAAGCCGAGGGCCACAACATTGAATCATGTCTAGGGTACCAAGCCGAGGGCCACAACATTGCAGGGGGCGACGTTGGCGTTCCAGCTAATCCAGCGACAGTTCAGATATCGTTGTTGTCAGGTGAAAATCTTGTATGTCCAAAACCTTTTGTTTTGCATTTATCATTTTAAAAATGATTTAAACTAGTGAAAACAGCCGATCTACAAGCACACAACGCCTCGCATTGCAAGGCGTTGTGTGCTTGTAGAGCTGCTGTTTTCACTACTTTTGTGCGACGGCCTTGTATGATGAAGCAGGACTTTACTTTGCGAAAGAACATACAAATTTGGAGATATGAGGTTTCCACCCGACAACGACGATATACTAGTGTTGTTGCTGCTCTTATACCACCATTATTACTGGGGTTGGTGGGGGCCAGACAGTAGCCTATTGGGGAACCCTGCTGTACATATTTTAAACACTCAGTAGACAGACCTGCTGGTGTCTCTGCATGGTTTGGGGTTCTGATGGTGTTTATTTGACCACATGGTTTGGGGTTCTGATGGTGTTTATTTGACCACATGGTTTGGGGTTCTGATGGTGTTTATTTGACCACATGGTTTGGGGTTCTGATGGTGTTTATTTGACCACATGTGGAGGAAACACTTCCAGGTTCTGCTGCAGCACAGAGTGAGAGAGCACCGGTTTGGGGGTTAGGGAGTCTGGTTCAGGGACCCTCAATGAACCATGAGGGTCCCTGAGGTTCCATTTGTACTCTCAGAGTTATTGTAGGGTCTGCTATACTAAATGGAACAGAGCCTTCATTAGTTAGCATGGCTAACATCCCTCATACTGCTATACTAAATGGAACAGAGCCTTCATTAGTTAGCATGGCTAACATCCCTCATACTGCTATACTAAATGGAACAGAGCCTTCATTAGCTAGCCTGGCTAACATCCTCATACTGCTTCACTAAATGGAACAGAGCCTTCATTAGTTAGCCTGGCTAACATCCCTCATACTGCTATACTAAATGGAACAGAGCCTTCATTAGTTAGCCTGGCTAGTGGCTAACATCCCTCATACTGCTATACTAAATGGAACAGAGCCTTCATTAGTTAGCATCCTGCTATACTAAATGGAACAGAGCCTTCATTAGTTAGCATCCTGCTATACTAAATGGAACAGAGCCTTCATTAGTTGGCATCCTGCTATACTAAATGGAACAGAGCCTTCATTAGTTAGCCTGGCTAACATCCCTCACACTGCTATACTAAATGGAACAGAGCCTTCATTAGTTAGCATCCTGCTATACTAAATGGAACAGAGCCTTCATTAGTTAGCATCATGCTATACTAAATGGAACAGAGCCTTCATTAGTTAGCCTGGCTAACATCCCTCATACTGCTATACTAAATGGAACAGAGCCTTCATTAGTTAGCATCATGCTATACTAAATGGAACAGAGCCTTCATTAGTTAGCCTGGCTAACATCCCTCACACTGCGTTCACTCATTCCTCCTTCCACAGTCTGAGGTCTGGACTTCAGCAGAAAGAGTAACAGTAGGCAGCGAGTAGGAGAAGTTGGCCTCCATCGTTTTCTGATCGGGGCCAATCAGTGACTGCGTTTCAACTGCTGTCCGCACAACAAGTGAAAAGCTTCCCCTGATTGGTCCATGTGTGGATGGTGATGTAAATGCATGCTGCAGCATTTTCAAAACAACAATGGCTGCTCTCGATGCAACGAGTGTAACAGTTAACGCTGAAACGATAAAACAAGCAATAAGTGAAGTTATTTCAGAGTTGGAATCAATTACAACAATTAAAAAGGAACACGGGGGATGCGCTAGCGGAGTTCATCGGCCTAAAAGACGTGTTTGTTTGCCGTTCTTCCGACTGGCTGAGAGATGTTTTGCTACGCTGATTGGTTAGAGGAGTCTGTCTGTCACTTTTCAAGCTGCCAATTGACCGAAGGCCAGACTCATGTTGTGGGAAGGAAGGAAGGAGGGAGTGAATGCACAGCATGAGGCTGGCTGGCCAGGATACTCATTAGTATCATTGGTAAGGTAAGGATACTCATTAGTATCATTGGTAAGGTAAGGATACTCATTAGTATCATTGGTAAGGTCAAGGAAGATCAAAGAAGGAATGGACACCGACGTCATTTTAGGCTCCATGGCCATCCGCCATGACACTCTCGTGGCAAAACTGGCACCGGAGGTTCGGTGAATAACATTGGAGTCTATGAGCGCCGGCTGGGGCAGCTCATGAACAAAAAATAATTCTGAACGATAGAGACCTTTATAAAACACTCAGCTCAGGAATATAAAAGAAAACATGTCACACATTGTTTTGTGCTGTGTTGCTTTTCGGTGAGTACACTGTATAACATTATAGAGGCATCTAAAGAGCACAATTTACGTTTCTGAACTAGATAGTAACGTGAGACTCTCCACCATTCCTGTCTGGAATCCAAATCTCGATAGCTCAGAGACAGAAACAGCAACAGAAAAGGTCTCAATCGTTCAGAATTATTTTTTGTTCATGAGCTGTCCCAGCCGAAGCTCATAGACGCCAATGTTATTCATCGAGCTTCCGTTGCAAGTTCCGCCACTCAAAGTGTCATGGCACATGGACCGTGGTGTGGGCGTGACTTATGGTGTCTTCTCCTTCTTTGATCCTTCTTGGGTAAGGTAAGGAAGGAAGAGGACCGATTCATCTCCAATATGGCTGCTGTGCAGTAGAGTCTATATAAATATTCAGTTCAATGAATTCAATCAATGTTTTACTGACTTTACAACTGTCACTGCTTTTAGTGTGGTTTTAACCATTTATGATTTTATCACTTTAGTTACTAATGATGTTTCTTCTTCTACTGTCACATTAATGATGTTTCTTCTTCTACTGTTAAATTAATGATGTTTCTTCTTCTACTGTTACATTAATGATGTCTCTTCTTCTACTGTCACATTAATGATGTTTCTTCTTCTACTGTCACATTAATGATGTTTCTTCTTCTACTGTCACATTAATGATGTTTCTTCTTCTACTGTCACATTAATGATGTTTCTTCTTCTACTGTCACATTAATGAGGTTTCTTCTTCTACTGTTAGATTAATGATGTTTCTTCTTCTACTGTCAGATTAATGATGTTTCTTCTTCTACTGTTAAATTAATGATGTTTCTTCTTCTACTGTCACATTAATGATGTTTCTTCTTCTACTGTTAGATTAATGATGTTTCTTCTTCTACTGTTAGATTAATGATGTTTCTTCTTCTACTGTTACATTAATGATGTTTCTTCTTCTACTGTTAGATTAATGATGTTTCTTCTTCTACTGTTAGATTAATGATGTTTCTTCTTCTGCTGTCACATTAATGATGTTTCTTCTTCTACTGTTAGATTAATGATGTTTCTTCTTCTACTGTCACATTAATGATGTTTCTTCTTCTCCTGTTACATTAATGATGTTTCTTCTTCTACTGTCACATTAATGATGTTTCTTCTTCTACTGTTACATTAATGATGTTTCTTCTTCTACTGTTAGATTAATGATGTTTCTTCTTCTACTGTTACATTAATGATGTTTCTTCTTCTACTGTTACATTAATGATGTTTCTTCTTCTACTGTTTCAGGTCCAGAGAGGGAAGCTCCACGGCTGCATAGACGTCAGTCTGTCCGTCATGTCAATCAATAAGAAATCCAACAGGATCGACCTCGACGCTGGAGACAGTCTGTACCATCTGAAGGTATTAATTTATACCCTTTATACAGTCTGTACCATCTGAAGGTATTAATGTTACCCTTTATACAGTCTGTTCCATCTGAAGGTATTAATGTTACCCTTTATACCGTCTGTACCATCTGAAGGTATTAATTTATACCCTTTATACCGTCTGTACCATCTGAAGGTACACATTTATACCCTTTATACAGTCTGTTCCATCTGAAGGTACAAATGTTACCTTTTATAGATAGTCTGTAGCACCTTAAGGTAGGACACCAAATGAATGTCATTTCTCTCTGACTCGATGGCCGTTGATTAAACAATGATTTAATCACAGAGTGCCAGGGTATTGTTTTTTCCCTTATTTCGGAGACTCGGAGTAAAAGTAACCAGAGTAATTTTAATCAGAGTATTTCCTGTGTTTCGTCGCAATAGTATTTTCTTTCACTCAGAACAGATAAATGACAATCACGTGTGTCATCAATCAGTGCTTTGGTAACGGCCGGTAGAGAAGGGCTCGTTTTAAACATGAACGTGATCTGGAGTTAGATTTTATGAGATAAATCCACTTGTGTGAATCTAACCCTTTGTGCAAAGGGCTTTAGATGGGGTTAGATAGAGGTAGGGGTTAGATAAAGGGCTTTAGATAGGGAGATAAATCCACTTGTGTGAATCTAACCCTTTGTAATAATGTAATGTAATATTGTAATAATGTAATATTGTAATAATGTAATAATGTAATATTGTAATAATGTAATATTGTAATAATGTAATATTGTAATATTGTAATAATGTAATATTGTAATAATGTAATATTTATTGTAATAATGTAATATTGTAATAATGTAATAATGTAATATTGTAATAATGTAATATTGTAATATTGTAATATTGTAATATTGTAAAAATGTAATATTGTAATAATGTAATATTGTAATAATGTAATAATGTAATATTGTAATAATGTAATATTGTAATAATGTAATATTGTAATAATGTAATATTGTAATAATGTAAGAATGTAATAATGTAAGATTGTAATAATGTAATATTGTAATAATGTAATATTGTAATAATGTAATATTGTAATATTGTAATAATGTAATATTGTAATATTGTAATATTGTAATAATGTAATAATGTAATATTGTAATAATGTAATAATGTAATATTGTAATAATGTAATATTGTAATAATGTAATATTGTAATATTGTAATGATGTAATATTGTAATGATGTAATGATGTAATATTGTAATATTGTAATATTGTAATAATCTATTATCATATTGTGTCGTCCAGGCTAAGAGTTCAGATGTGTTCTACATCTGGCTGACCAAGCTGTGTGCGCACCGTGTCTTTAAGAAGAACGAGGCTCTAAGCGTGCACCATGGGGTGCTCCACGCGCTGTCTACTGGCCACGCCTCCCTGTCTGCAGGCCACGCCTCCCTGCCAGCCATGAGCAGTCTGACCCAGAGGAACCGAGCAGCACCAGACATGGTCAGTGGAGCACAGAGAACTCTTAATCCATTTATTTTATACTTTAGATATTGAAGAATAGCAGATCTACAAGCTGTAGTTATTAGTAATATCTGCTGTTTTTAGACTGATGGGTTCCTGGTTTACCTGTGATCCTATTCTATAGGTCAGTGGGTCTCAACCTGTGGGTCAGGACCCCCAGGGGGGTCCCCACTTTATTTTGGGGGGTCCCCAGATGATTGACATAATGTGAAACATTGTCTTCAATTGTCTCTCTCAACAGTAAACAAACCAACATAAAGTTTAAGTGTATAGAGGGTATCTGCACATTTCTAAAGTGACAATTTAAGGACTTTTTAATACCTCTAAAATGACAATAAACATTGGCCAAATTGTCAGGCAGAAATCTTTAAAATAGCAGATCTACATGCTCACACCGCCTCAAAGCGCAAGGCATTGTGAGCATGTAGATCTGCTATTTTCACAATAGAACCAACCGTGTTATACAAAATGTAATTCTAATGTAAATGTAATGCTCGTCAGGGTGGGGGGTCCCCAGTTAAAATATGATTATTTTGGGGGTCCCCAGTTAAAATATGATTATTTCGGGGGTCGCGGGCTGAAAAGGTTGAGAACCCCTGCTCTAGATTACTAATCTCTATTGATTTGATTTTAATCAGCTGTAAACCAGTGTGGATTAATAGCATCTGTGTTGTTCTGTGTGTCACACAGCCTAACAGTGCTAGCACCGCTAGCCTAGCTAGCAGCGCTGGTTCCCATGGCGACGCCGGGGACAACAGCAGTAACCATGGAAACCAGGGAGTCAACAGCAAGGTGTCTGCCTGGCTGAGACAGTCACATGACACTGATGCTACAACCCATGGTAAGATACTATGATGTCACTACGATGATACAGTCACATGACACTGATGCTACAACCCATGGTAAGATACTATGATGTCACTACGATGATACAGTCACATGACACTGATGCTACAACCCATGGTAGGATACTATGATGTCACTACGATGATACAGTCACATGACACTGATGCTACAACCCATGGTAGGATACTATGATGTCACTACGATGATACAGTCACATGACACTGATGCTACAACCCATGGTAGGATACTATGATGTCACTACGATGATACTATGATGATTACAATGTGGAGAAGGAAACTGACTGTTTAAGCTTTTTATCGTTGCTGTGAACGAAATGATTGGTTCACTGAAATGCAGATGTGTTTGACCTTTGCCCTGTGTGTGACCTTTGCCCTGTGTGACCTTTGCCCTGTGTGTGACCTTTGCCCTGTGTGACCTTTGCCCTGTGTGACCTTTGCCCTGTGTGTGACCTTTGCCCTGGGTGTGACCTTTGCCCTGTGTGACCTTTGACCCTGTGTGACCTTTGCCCCCAGAGTTGGCGCGCTGCCAGCTGGAGATGACAGAGCTGGTTCAGCTCATCCAGCGACTCCATTGGCTGGACGGAGGACAGCCAATCACCAACACCGACCTGGACCGACGAATCAGCATGCAGGTCAGTCTGAGGCTCCTCCCACGGTTTGAAAAGGCACACGCACTGATAAATATATTATTTGTAAACAACAACACCTTATTCCCCTATGAGATACAATAATCCATCACACAGAAATAAGAGTGAGAATGGAATGTTTACTGGAGAGAGAGTATTCAAGACAAAGGTACAACAGAATAATCAATGGTTCGTGCTCTCTCTCTGACAAATGATGTTTTGACATGAGTTTATGTATGGTCATTTGGTCAGTCAGTAGATGACGTTTCAACAGTTCATAGGATGTTCCATATACAGTAGCAAAGAGTTCATAGGATGTTCCATATACAGTAGTAAAGAGTTCATAGGATGTTCCATATACGTAGCAAAGAGTTCATAGGATGTTCCATATACAGTAGCAAAGAGTTCATAGGATGTTCCATATACGTAGCAAAGAGTTCATAGGATGTTCCATATACAGTAGTAAAGAGTTCATAGGATGTTCCATATACAGTAGTAAAGAGTTCATAGGATGTTCCATATACAGTAGTAAAGAGTTCATAGGATGTTCCATATACAGTAGCAAAGAGTTCATAGGATGTTCCATATACAGTAGCAAAGAGTTCATAGGATGTTCCATATACAGTAGCAAAGAGTTCATAGGATGTTCCATATACAGTAGTAAAGAGTTCATAGGATGTTCCATATACAGTAGTAAAGAGTTCATAGGATGTTCCATATACAGTAGTAAAGAGTTCATAGGATGTTCCATATACAGTAGCAAAGAGTTCATAGGATGTTCCATATACGTAGCAAAGAGTTCATAGGATGTTCCATATACAGTAGTAAAGAGTTCATAGGATGTTCCATATACAGTAGTAAAGAGTTCATAGGATGTTCCATATACAGTAGTAAAGAGTTCATAGGATGTTCCATATACAGTAGTAAAGAGTTCATAGGATGTTCCATATACAGTAGTAAAGAGTTCATAGGATGTTCCATATACAGTAGTAAAGAGTTCATAGGATGTTCCATATACAGTAGCAAAGAGTTCATAGGATGTTCCATATACAGTAGTAAAGAGTTCATAGGATGTTCCATATACAGTAGCAAAGAGTTCATAGGATGTTCCATATACAGTAGCAAAGAGTTCATAGGATGTTCCATATACAGTAGTAAAGAGTTCATAGGATGTTCCATATACAGTAGTAAAGAGTTCATAGGATGTTCCATATACAGTAGTAAAGAGTTCATAGGATGTTCCATATACAGTAGCAAAGAGTTCATAGGATGTTCCATATACAGTAGTAAAGAGTTCATAGGATGTTCCATATACAGTAGTAAAGAGTTCATAGGATGTTCCATATACAGTAGTAAAGAGTTCATAGGATGTTCCATATACAGTAGCAAAGAGTTCATAGGATGTTCCATATACAGTAGTAAAGAGTTCATAGGATGTTCCATATACAGTAGTAAAGAGTTCATAGGATGTTCCATATACGTAGCAAAGAGTTCATAGGATGTTCCATATACAGTAGTAAAGAGTTCATAGGATGTTCCATATACAGTAGTAAAGAGTTCATAGGATGTTCCATATACGTAGCAAAGAGTTCATAGGATGTTCCATATACAGTAGTAAAGAGTTCATAGGATGTTCCATATACAGTAGTAAATAGTTCATAGGATGTTCCATATACAGTACGCAAAGAGTTCATAGGATGTTCCATATACAGTAGTAAAGAGTTCATAGGATGTTCCATATACAGTAGTAAAGAGTTCATAGGATGTTCCATATACGTAGCAAAGAGTTCATAGGATGTTCCATATACAGTAGTAAAGAGTTCATAGGATGTTCCATATACAGTAGTAAAGAGTTCATAGGATGTTCCATATACAGTAGTAAAGAGTTCATAGGATGTTCCATATACAGTAGTAAAGAGTTCATAGGATGTTCCATATACAGTAGTAAAGAGTTCATAGGATGTTCCATATACAGTAGTAAAGAGTTCATAGGATGTTCCATATACAGTAGCAAAGAGTTCATAGGATGTTCCATATACAGTAGTAAAGAGTTCATAGGATGTTCCATATACGTAGCAAAGAGTTCATAGGATGTTCCATATACAGTAGTAAAGAGTTCATAGGATGTTCCATATACAGTAGTAAAGAGTTCATAGGATGTTCCATATACGTAGCAAAGAGTTCATAGGATGTTCCATATACAGTAGTAAAGAGTTCATAGGATGTTCCATATACAGTAGTAAAGAGTTCATAGGATGTTCCATATACAGTAGTAAAGAGTTCATAGGATGTTCCATATACAGTAGCAAAGAGTTCATAGGATGTTCCATATACAGTAGTAAAGAGTTCATAGGATGTTCCATATACAGTAGTAAAGAGTTCATAGGATGTTCCATATACAGTAGTAAAGAGTTCATAGGATGTTCCATATACAGTAGTAAAGAGTTCATAGGATGTTCCATATACAGTAGCAAAGAGTTCATAGGATGTTCCATATACGTAGCAAAGAGTTCATAGGATGTTCCATATACAGTAGTAAAGAGTTCATAGGATGTTCCATATACAGTAGTAAAGAGTTCATAGGATGTTCCATATACAGTAGTAAAGAGTTCATAGGATGTTCCATATACAGTAGTAAAGAGTTCATAGGATGTTCCATATACAGTAGTAAAGAGTTCATAGGATGTTCCATATACAGTAGCAAAGAGTTCATAGGATGTTCCATATACGTAGCAAAGAGTTCATAGGATGTTCCATATACAGTAGTAAAGAGTTCATAGGATGTTCCATATACAGTAGTAAAGAGTTCATAGGATGTTCCATATACAGTAGTAAAGAGTTCATAGGATGTTCCATATACAGTAGCAAAGAGTTCATAGGATGTTCCATATACGTAGCAAAGAGTTCATAGGATGTTCCATATACAGTAGTAAAGAGTTCATAGGATGTTCCATATACAGTAGTAAAGAGTTCATAGGATGTTCCATATACAGTAGCAAAGAGTTCATAGGATGTTCCATATACAGTAGTAAAGAGTTCATAGGATGTTCCATATACAGTAGCAAAGAGTTCATAGGATGTTCCATATACAGTAGCAAAGAGTTCATAGGATGTTCCATATACAGTAGTAAAGAGTTCATAGGATGTTCCATATACAGTAGTAAAGAGTTCATAGGATGTTCCATATACAGTAGCAAAGAGTTCATAGGATGTTCCATATACAGTAGTAAAGAGTTCATAGGATGTTCCATATACAGTAGTAAAGAGTTCATAGGATGTTCCATATACAGTAGTAAAGAGTTCATAGGATGTTCCATATACAGTAGCAAAGAGTTCATAGGATGTTCCATATACAGTAGTAAAGAGTTCATAGGATGTTCCATATACAGTAGTAAAGAGTTCATAGGATGTTCCATATACAGTAGTAAAGAGTTCATAGGATGTTCCATATACAGTAGCAAAGAGTTCATAGGATGTTCCATATACAGTAGTAAAGAGTTCATAGGATGTTCCATATACAGTAGTAAAGAGTTCATAGGATGTTCCATATACGTAGCAAAGAGTTCATAGGATGTTCCATATACAGTAGTAAAGAGTTCATAGGATGTTCCATATACAGTAGTAAAGAGTTCATAGGATGTTCCATATACGTAGCAAAGAGTTCATAGGATGTTCCATATACAGTAGTAAAGAGTTCATAGGATGTTCCATATACAGTAGTAAATAGTTCATAGGATGTTCCATATACAGTACGCAAAGAGTTCATAGGATGTTCCATATACAGTAGTAAAGAGTTCATAGGATGTTCCATATACAGTAGTAAAGAGTTCATAGGATGTTCCATATACGTAGCAAAGAGTTCATAGGATGTTCCATATACAGTAGTAAAGAGTTCATAGGATGTTCCATATACAGTAGTAAAGAGTTCATAGGATGTTCCATATACAGTAGTAAAGAGTTCATAGGATGTTCCATATACAGTAGTAAAGAGTTCATAGGATGTTCCATATACAGTAGTAAAGAGTTCATAGGATGTTCCATATACAGTAGTAAAGAGTTCATAGGATGTTCCATATACAGTAGCAAAGAGTTCATAGGATGTTCCATATACAGTAGTAAAGAGTTCATAGGATGTTCCATATACGTAGCAAAGAGTTCATAGGATGTTCCATATACAGTAGTAAAGAGTTCATAGGATGTTCCATATACAGTAGTAAAGAGTTCATAGGATGTTCCATATACGTAGCAAAGAGTTCATAGGATGTTCCATATACAGTAGTAAAGAGTTCATAGGATGTTCCATATACAGTAGTAAAGAGTTCATAGGATGTTCCATATACAGTAGCAAAGAGTTCATAGGATGTTCCATATACAGTAGTAAAGAGTTCATAGGATGTTCCATATACAGTAGTAAAGAGTTCATAGGATGTTCCATATACAGTAGTAAAGAGTTCATAGGATGTTCCATATACAGTAGCAAAGAGTTCATAGGATGTTCCATATACAGTAGTAAAGAGTTCATAGGATGTTCCATATACAGTAGCAAAGAGTTCATAGGATGTTCCATATACAGTAGTAAAGAGTTCATAGGATGTTCCATATACAGTAGTAAAGAGTTCATAGGATGTTCCATATACAGTAGTAAAGAGTTCATAGGATGTTCCATATACAGTAGTAAAGAGTTCATAGGATGTTCCATATACAGTAGCAAAGAGTTCATAGGATGTTCCATATACAGTAGTAAAGAGTTCATAGGATGTTCCATATACAGTAGCAAAGAGTTCATAGGATGTTCCATATACAGTAGTAAAGAGTTCATAGGATGTTCCATATACAGTAGTAAAGAGTTCATAGGATGTTCCATATACAGTAGTAAAGAGTTCATAGGATGTTCCATATACAGTAGCAAAGAGTTCATAGGATGTTCCATATACAGTAGTAAAGAGTTCATAGGATGTTCCATATACAGTAGCAAAGAGTTCATAGGATGTTCCATATACAGTAGCAAACAGTTCATAGGATGTTCCATATACAGTAGTAAAGAGTTCATAGGATGTTCCATATACAGTAGTAAAGAGTTCATAGGATGTTCCATATACAGTAGCAAAGAGTTCATAGGATGTTCCATATACAGTAGTAAAGAGTTCATAGGATGTTCCATATACGTAGCAAAGAGTTCATAGGATGTTCCATATACAGTAGTAAAGAGTTCATAGGATGTTCCATATACAGTAGCAAAGAGTTCATAGGATGTTCCATATACAGTAGCAAAGAGTTCATAGGATGTTCCATATACAGTAGTAAAGAGTTCATAGGATGTTCCATATACGTAGCAAAGAGTTCATAGGATGTTCCATATACAGTAGTAAAGAGTTCATAGGATGTTCCATATACAGTAGTAAAGAGTTCATAGGATGTTCCATATACAGTAGTAAAGAGTTCATAGGATGTTCCATATACAGTAGTAAAGAGTTCATAGGATGTTCCATATACGTAGCAAAGAGTTCATAGGATGTTCCATATACAGTAGTAAAGAGTTCATAGGATGTTCCATATACAGTAGTAAAGAGTTCATAGGATGTTCCATATACAGTAGTAAAGAGTTCATAGGATGTTCCATATACGTAGCAAAGAGTTCATAGGATGTTCCATATACAGTAGTAAAGAGTTCATAGGATGTTCCATATACGTAGCAAAGAGTTCATAGGATGTTCCATATACAGTAGTAAAGAGTTCATAGGATGTTCCATATACGTAGCAAAGAGTTCATAGGATGTTCCATATACAGTAGTAAAGAGTTCATAGGATGTTCCATATACAGTAGTAAAGAGTTCATAGGATGTTCCATATACAGTAGTAAAGAGTTCATAGGATGTTCCATATACAGTAGCAAAGAGTTCATAGGATGTTCCATATACGTAGCAAAGAGTTCATAGGATGTTCCATATACAGTAGTAAAGAGTTCATAGGATGTTCCATATACAGTAGTAAAGAGTTCATAGGATGTTCCATATACGTAGCAAAGAGTTCATAGGATGTTCCATATACAGTAGTAAAGAGTTCATAGGATGTTCCATATAGACACAGTCACTGTGCTTTAGGGTCAGGTGGTCATCAATATGCCTTAGGGTCAGGTGGTCATCAATATGTATTGATAAAAAGATGATATAAACCACAACAAAATACCTATCTCACACACGCACGCGCACGCGCACACACACACACACACACACACACACACACACACACACACACACACACACACACACACACACACACACACACTAAAATCACTATAAATCAGATCGTGAAGATTTCATTTATTGTGAAATTATCCACTGGGATCAATTCACCTTTTATTTGACAACCATTTAAACCCTCTATAATGAATACTAATACTAATCGGGAGATATAAGCGACCGTCAGGTTACAGCGTGATTTGAGAGCAAAATCTGTAGGAGCAGTGGCCGAAAATCGGCCTCATGGTGGCGCTAGAAGAGGGTCATGTGAGAATTGATGGGTGGAGGTTGTGGTTTGGCAGGCAAGGAGTGTGTGTGTAGAATTTGGCATGGATCGGGGCAACGGTTGCAGAGATATGAGCAGGGCAAAAGTGTGACGTGTGACAGACTGACTGACGGACAGCTGGTCGAGGTTTTGATAGTAACTGCGACCTGACGGACCTGTAAATAACAAACTTATTTTTTTCACTCTACCAAATCTATTTGACCAAAAATAGCAGATCTACAAGCTCACAACGCATCGCGACATGTAGATAGGCATTTTTTTGGCAAATGTCCCGCACCAGGACAATGAATGTTGGGGATAATTTGATTATCGCGATAATATCGTAAATCAATTTTTTTTTTGTCACACTAATTGTGACATGAAAATGTCATATTGTCCCATGTCTCTCACACATACAAACGCACGCACGCACGCACGCACGCACGCACGCACGCACGCACGCACGCGTGGAATGATATCCGGCCAAACCAGCTTATGAATGGATGAAATATTAATTTACGTGTCATGCCATCAATCTGGCCCATCCCATATGGGATTATATGACACATTACATAAAGAAAGTACATTACACTGACATCAACAGTCCCTCCCGTTCATATCACATCTTATAACATATCAGATAACTAAATATGCATTCAGTACACATGAACAGAATAATAACACACAAGACAATACTATTTGACATGTAAATGTCCCTCCTTCTCATTGAACAAACCTTGTCAAGAAATGAGAATAAGTAAAAGAATAAATATCATGTTCAAAGAGTAGTTTTAGCTTCTCAGTCATCCAAACACAGACTCATAATTTGCATCTACCTTATTAACCCATTTAGGCCTAGGATTTTTGACTGCTTTAACTATTGAAAAATAGCAGATGTACAGAGCTTGTAGATCTGCTATTTTTTTAAAGTCGTGAAAATGTGTGCAGATCTTTGAATATATGTATTTTTAAAGCAAACGTCCAACTAGGTGTTTTTAATTATTCCGAATCCATTGCAAGCCTTTGTTTTGCACGAAAAACATTCCTTGGGCCAAAATTTTGACCCCATACACCTTGTGAAAAGTGATGACTCATCACTAAACCATAGTTTTTTTGCTTCTGATTTTGGCCCAATGAATGTTTTTCGTGCAAAACAAATGCTGCAATGGATTCAGAATAATTAAAAACACATAGTTAGACCCCTCACATGCTACTTAAAGCATATTTTTGGGAGTGATTTTTTTTCCCCCTTATAGTACAACTTATAGTACAGTGTATAGTAAGTGAATGAGACCCAGAATTACCCTAGCTGTCAAACATTTTGCTAGGGATGTTGGATTTCAATCTTTGTTAGATATGTTACTAGACACCTTTACAAACACATTGGTGAAGACATTGTTTGGTAAGGAATTTATTCCCAGGTTTTATTAATATTCCCTGACTATAACACATTTGTGTGTGTGTGTGTGTGTGTGTGTGTGTGTGTGTGTGTGTGTGTGTGTGTGTGTGTGTGTGTGTGTGTGTGTGTGTGTGTGTGTGTGTGTGTGTGTGTGTGTGTGTGTGTGTGTGTGTGTGTGTGTGTGTGTGTGTGTGTGTGTGTGTGTGTGTGTGTGTGTGTGTGCGCGTGCGTGTGTGCAGAACATCTCTCTGGAGAAGCCCAAGAAGAAAGGGAACAAGATCTTTGGACATTCCAGAACCCTGAGCAGAGTGGAGGCCATGGGGGGACAGGTAGGACCTATCAACCCTTAACACATTCAGAACGCGTACACCTTATTGTGTATCATTATTTTATGCTTTAGCTATTGAAAAATAGCAGATCTACAAGCTCGCAGCGCAGCACTTTTTTTGAAAAAAGTCGTGAAAATGTTTGCAAATCTTTGAATATATGTATTTTCAAAGCAAACGTTTGTAACTCAAATGTTGCTTCTGGGGGGTCCCTGGAGCTAGATATTTTGAGATGAGGATCCGTGGCAAATACATATAGGTTTGGGGGTCCTAGACATGAAAAAGTTTGAGAACCACTGACATAGTAGTCTCTCAAGAACAGACGAACTGAGCTCCAGTTAAATGAAAAGGACCTTTTCTTTGACGATGGCTGGCCAGATTGCTGACATAGAAACATAGGTTTTTCAAAGTCTTAGAAGGATTCAAAAAACACTTATAGAATCGGGTCAAAATTCTAATTTTCACGATTTTTCAAAAATAGCAGATCTACAAGCTCATAGCACGGCACCGAGGCGCTGTGAGCTTGTAGATCTGCTATTTTCCAATAGTCAAAGCATAAAATAATAATACACAATAATGTGCACCCGGTCTTGCGGTCTGCAAAACTCAAATTCCCACAATGCATCGGGAGATAACTCAATCAGGAAGTCTAGTTTTCCATACAGGCCAGTGTTATGAAATTCACAACAATGGATTCAGATCACGTTCATGTTTACAACGAGCCCTTCTCTACCGGCCGTTACAAAAGCACTGATGGCTGCGATTGTTATTTTTCTGTTCCGGGTGAAAGAAAATACAATCGCGAACGAACTTGTTAAAACGTAGTAGGCCTTAGGCTATAGCAGGGGTTTTCAAAGTGGGTGACGGGGCACCCTGGGGTGCCGTGACGGCAGTCCAGGGGTGCCGCGAGATCATTTGATAATATTTGGAATTTATTTGGACACTTGAAAAAATATTTAGTATCATTTTAAACTTGAAGAACAAAGTTATTTTCAGTCAGGGTTAGGGTTAACCCTTTATAAACATAGGAGGATGCACATGAATCAATGACGGAGCGTGTGATCATTTAACAGGGGCCCTGCTTAATCCTTGACCTTGAAAAAAAAAACCTTAGCAGAGAGAGAGAGTTCTGCTTTCAGAGTTTCACCAGTCACACATTGGGACAAAATAAATGTCAGTCTTGTGTTTTTTATTGTATTGCTTTAACCTCTGCATTCATATTCCATTCTGCTGCTCCCTCAGTCACCTCAGTGTTAATATTCAGGCCTAGAATTATTTAAGGCTACAAGATCTGCTATTTTTGGAAAATTGTGATATATTTTTTTGTTGTTGCAAGTCTTTGAATATATATATATATATATCTTTTTAAAAGCGAACATTTGTAACTCAAATATTTGCTTCTGGGGGGGTCCCTGGAACAACATATTTTGAGATCGCGGCAAAACACATGTAGTTTTGGGGGTCCTTGATGTGAAAAAGTTTGAGAACCACTGATTTAGAAGAAGGATTTAGAAAACATTTATAGAATCGGGTCAAAAATATTCAAAGATTTGCACAAATTCATGTTCATGATTTTCCAAAAATAGTGCTGCACTGCGAGCTTGTAGATCTGTTATTTTTTAATGTTTAAAGCATAACATGTTGGTTAAATCTAGAGTGACACATGAGGTTTGTGTTCAGGTTTGTCTAAATGAATAAATATTGTGCTGTTCTTCCAGTTCACCTCCAGTCACCTCAGTACCAGCTCTGGCCACATGGGGGCGTCAGTGCAGTCCATCCCAGGATATGTGTACTCCCAGCTGTCCACTCCTCAGGTCACCACCCCAGAGGTCAAGAAGATCCAACAGGACATCTGTGTGGTTTCACAGAGAGGTAGAAGAACCCTAACCCTAACCCTATACCTAACCCTACCTAACTCTAACCCTAACCCTATACCTAACCCTACCTAACTCTAACTCTAACCCTTATACCTAACCCTAACTAACCCTAACCCTAACCCTATACCTAACCCTTATACCTAACCCTATACCTAACCCTTATTATACCTAACTCTAACTAACCCTAACCCTTATTATACCTAACCCTAACCCCGGAGGTCAAGAAGATCCAACAGGACATCTGTGTGGTTTCACAGAGAGGTAGAATTATTATTATTATTATAGATAACTCTAACCCTATACACTACAGTACCTAACCCTTATTATACCTAACCCTAACCCTGAAGTCAAGAAGATCCAACAGGACATCTGTGTGGTTTCACAGAGAGGTAGAATTAAAACAAACACACAGAATACCAGAACGTAGTCTAAACGCTGTTACAGTTTATGGTTTTATTTCATCATAGCACAACACATGGTGAAGTACTGTAGTTGCAACGACCACCGATGTAGTGAGAAATGAAAACGGCACCACCGGATATTCTAAAATTCTGACAATATTCATTATTCTTTGTTTTAGTCTGTGTTTTTTTCCAAACAAGGAAGTCACGTGACGTTGATCCACTTCCCTTATTGGCTCATACCACAAAACGCAGAGGCGTTGTGAGCTTGTAGATCGGCTATTATCGACAAAGAGGTTTGGTGTGGAGGGGAAAAAGAGCAGACTAAGTACAGAGTGAAAGGTCAAGTTTACTATTAGTATGGACGGTTCAAGTGGTTCAATATCTGATAACAAACTGCAGTTCATTGGAGCGACTTGTAAATGGTCCAGGCAGAAATGCAAACGTTCTGAAAGCACACACTGCCACTCACAGTGACTACTGACCAATCACAGCGTGTCTTTACCAAGACTTCAATTCAACTCAAAGCAGCTTTACTGACATGAGGAGACGAACGTTTACAGGGGAGTCCTGCCTCTGATTGGCTGACAGAACATTCCCCTACTGTGATGCACCAGGAAGTGTGCTTCAGAATTCAAGAAGCTTACCTTTAAGGACAACTCTGTTTTTTTTACAACAAGGGTTCATATTTTAGATAATTTATAGATAAGTGTGTTAAAATGTTTTCATTTACTACTTTCTATCCTTACAGTGATTTTGCAAGTGGCTAAATATCTATTTTTAGACACAATAAGCCCATTCCCAAGATGCACTGCAATCTTTCATGGTCAGATGTGACTTATGGGGGCTGGTTTAAATAGTAACAAAGAAATTGCCGGCTTATTGTGTCTAAAAATACATATTTAGGCACTTGTACGCATGCCCCCCCCAACCACTGAAATCAAAAATACTAAAATCGTTAAAACAATAGAAAGCCGTGAATGAAAACATTTTAACACTCATCTTTTCTTTTCTCTAATTACAATCTAAAATATGAACTCTTGTTGTAAAAAAACAAAGTTGTAATTTTTTGTCACCAACACCCCAGAGCCAGGGGAGGAGTCTATCTGTCATGTTCCTACCTTAGCAGTCGTACGCGTCAGACAGTGGCGTCAGTTCAGAAAAAGCTACGGTATGTGTCTTGCAAGGTGTCTTGCAAGGTGTCTTGCTTTCGCGCGTGCAAGACACCAGTCATGTTGCCATACCTTAGCAACAGGTATGATACATTTATTTTAAGAAGTAGGCCTACATTACATTTTTCCCCCGTTTCTACGGTTTCTTGGGCTGGATATGGCAGCCTGGAACGGTTGTTCAAGTGCAGCTAAACTTGGCATGTTTTAGTAAACGTGCCACAATTAACAATAATGCATTGCACCTGTGCAGCTGACCTGCAGAACCTGGGAATATACCATTCTGTCAAGATGGGGAGAATATAATTATAATACCTTGTTAAAGTGACCATTTTGTTAAATGTTGCATTTGTAGTTATTTTACTGTAATTTAACAACATAATAACCAACACAGATAGACAAAGAGACATTCATGGATTTATATGTATACCCCTGCCATACCCAATTGACGCCCCTGGTCACAGAAAACAGAGGCATTCCTAGCTCAGCAGCCAGCAGGGTCACAGGGGTCACAGGGGTCAAGAGACACTGCGAGCAGACTAGGGCATTTATGAATAGTGATTTTTAGTATTCGAATTATTCGACCTCAAAGTATTGGAATTGTCGAATATTTGACAGGACTGGCCAAACTGTCAAATATTAAGTAAGCAAGAGGCCAACATTGTGAAAATAACGCGAGGCGTTGTGAGCATGTAGATCTGCTATTTTCACAATATTTATCTGTGGAACCGAGTCACATTAAATGTAATACCTACAATTCCAAGTGCTTGTCAGGGTGGGGGTCCCCAGTTCAAATATGTTTATTTTGGGGGTCAAGGCCTAAAAAGGTTTGAGAACCCTTGTTATAGAGAGCATTAACAAATTCATCCACCAGGGGCATTGACAACTCATTCTTATGACTTCCTATCTAGCCAAGCTTTATAAACTATAGATCTTTTTAAAGAGAAAACAAAAAAATAAAAAATAAATAAGCGAATATTCGACTTCGGTGAACAACGTGGAATATTGACTTTGATATTTGAATACGGGTATTTGGTGAATGCCCTGGAGCAGAGTGGTCTAATCAGAGAGTTGTGCCATCGCGGGGTCAGAAACAGCACTGGTCACGTGGTTCGTTGTCACTTTACACCTCATAGACTGAAATGCATTCTGGAAACTTCACGGTGTGTCACTATAGGCCAATAGATGTGTGTGTAGACAGGGGTGTCAATTGGGTATGGCAGGGGTATGCAGCTGCCATACCCTGGGTCCAGGGGGGTCCAGGGGTACGCAGCTGCCATACCCTGGGTCCAGGGGGGAAAATAAAAGTTACTTTTAAATATAAATCCATGAATGTCTCTTTGTCTATCTGTTCTGGTTATTATGTTGTTAAATTACAGTAAAATAACTACAAATGCTAAATGTAACAAAATGGTCACTTTAACAAGTTATTATAATTATATTCTCCCCATCTTGACACAATGGTATATTCCCAGGTTCTGCAGGTCAGCTGCACAGGTGCAATGCATTATTGTTAATTGTGGCACGTTTACTAACATGCCAAGTTTAGCTGCACTTGAACAACCGTTCCAGGCTGCCATATCCAGCCCAAGAAACCGTAGAAACGGGGGGGGGGGGGGGGGGGGGGAATGTAATGTACTTCTTAAAATAAATGTATCATGCCTGTTGCTGAGGTATGGCAACATGACTGGTGTCTTGCATGAAGACACCGGTCATGTTGCCATACCTTTTGTCTGAAGTGACGCCACTGTGTGTAGAATACCTGGAAGTGGAGGGAGCGACGCCTCTCTCTGACTGACAGCAGGTATTTTAGGAATGTGGGCGTGGCTTAGCAGAGGGAGGAGTTTACAGTGTTACTGATCACCTCATACCTGCAGAGACGCAGCCATGAGGAGGAAAGGAAAAGATGTCTGTGAGTGATTTAGATTCTATATATAGTTATACTATAGTGATTTAGATTCTACCTTGGTTTAAATGAGCGTTATTCTACCTTGGTTTAAATGATGAGTGATTTAGATTCTAGCCGAGTGCCACGCTGCGAGCTTTTAGATCTGCTATTTTTCAATGGTTAAGGCATAAAATAATGGTTAAAGTGGTTAAAATCTAACGCGACTCGGGCGCGTTCAGGTATTTGAGAGTTAAATGAGAGTGTTTAGTCTAGAGGAGCAAGAACAGGGGGTCTGCTGTCTACATCAGGGGTCTTCAACGTGTTCAGGCCAAGGACCCCTTCACTGAGAGAGAGAGAGCAGGGACCCCTTCGCTGAGAGAGAGAGAGCAGGGACCCCTTAGTTGAGAGAGAGAGAGAGCAGGGACCCCTTAGTTGAGAGAGAGAGAGAGCAGGGACCCCTTCACTGAGAGAGAGAGAGAGCAGGGACCCCTTAGTTGAGAGAGAGAGAGAGAGAGAGCAGGGACCCCTTAGTTGAGAGAGAGAGAGAGAGAGAGAGCAGGGACCCCTTCACTGAGAGAGAGAGAGAGCAGGGACCCCTTAGTTGAGAGAGAGAGAGAGCAGGGACCCCTTCACTGAGAGAGAGAGAGAGCAGGGACCCCTTAGTTGAGAGAGAGAGAGAGCAGGGACCCCTTAGTTGAGAGAGAGAGAGAGCAGGGACCCCTTAGTTGAGAGAGAGAGAGAGCAGGGACCCCTTAGTTGAGAGAGAGAGAGAGAGAGAGAGCAGGGACCCCTTAGTTGAGAGAGAGAGAGAGCAGGGACCCCTTAGTTGAGAGAGAGAGAGAGAGAGAGAGCAGGGACCCCTTAGTTGAGAGAGAGAGAGAGAGAGAGAGCAGGGACCCCTTCACTGAGAGAGAGAGAGAGCAGGGACCCCTTAGTTGAGAGAGAGAGAGAGAGAGAGAGCAGGGACCCCTTCACTGAGAGAGAGAGAGAGCAGGGACCCCTTAGTTGAGAGAGAGAGAGAGCAGGGACCCCTTAGTTGAGAGAGAGAGAGAGCAGGGACCCCTTCACTGAGAGAGAGAGAGAGCAGGGACCCCTTAGTTGAGAGAGAGAGAGCAGGGACCCCTTAGTTGAGAGAGAGAGAGAGAGAGCAGGGACCCCTTCACTGAGAGAGAGAGAGAGCAGGGACCCCTTAGTTGAGAGAGAGAGAGCAGGGACCCCCTTAGTTGAGAGAGAGAGAGAGCAGGGACCCCTTAGTTGAGAGAGAGAGAGAGCAGGGACCCCTTAGTTGAGAGAGAGAGAGAGCAGGGACCCCTTAGTTGAGAGAGAGAGAGCAGGGACCCCTTAGTTGAGAGAGAGAGAGAGCAGGGACCCCTTCACTGAGAGAGAGAGAGAGCAGGGACCCCTTCACTGAGAGAGAGAGAGAGCAGGGACCCCTTAGTTGAGAGAGAGAGAGAGCAGGGACCCCTTAGTTGAGAGAGAGAGAGAGAGAGCAGGGACCCCTTAGTTGAGAGAGAGAGAGAGCAGGGACCCCTTAGTTGAGAGAGAGAGAGAGAGCAGGGACCCCTTAGTTGAGAGAGAGAGAGAGAGCAGGGACCCCTTAGTTGAGAGAGAGAGAGAGAGCAGGGACCCCTTAGTTGAGAGAGAGGAGAGAGAGAGCAGGGACCCCTTAGTTGAGAGAGAGAGAGAGAGAGCAGGGACCCCTTAGTTGAGAGAGAGAGAGAGAGCAGGGACCCCTTAGTTGAGAGAGAGAGAGCAGGGACCCCTTCACTGAGAGAGAGAGAGAGCAGGGACCCCTTAGTTGAGAGAGAGAGAGAGAGAGAGCAGGGACCCCTTCACTGAGAGAGAGAGAGAGCAGGGACCCCTTAGTTGAGAGAGAGAGAGAGAGCAGGGACCCCTTAGTTGAGAGAGAGAGAGAGAGCAGGGACCCTTAGTTGAGAGAGAGAGAGAGAGCAGGGACCCCTTAGTTGAGAGAGAGAGAGAGAGAGAGCAGGGACCCCTTAGTTGAGAGAGAGAGAGAGAGCAGGGACCCCTTAGTTGAGAGAGAGAGAGAGAGCAGGGACCCCTTAGTTGAGAGAGAGAGAGAGAGCAGGGACCCCTTAGTTGAGAGAGAGAGAGCAGGGACCCCCTTAGTTGAGAGAGAGAGAGAGAGCAGGGACCCCTTCACTGAGAGAGAGAGAGAAAGCAGGGACCCCTTAGTTGAGAGAGAGAGAGCAGGGACCCCTTAGTTGAGAGAGAGAGAGAGAGCAGGGACCCCTTCACTGAGAGAGAGAGAGAGAGCAGGGGACCCCTTCACTGAGAGAGAGAGAGCAGGGACCCCTTCACTGAGAGAGAGAGAGAGAGCAGGGACCCCTTAGTTGAGAGAGAGAGAGAGAGCAGGGACCCCTTCACTGAGAGAGAGAGAGAAAGCAGGGACCCCTTCACTGAAGAGAGAGAGAGAGAGCAGGGACCCCTTAGTTGAGAGAGAGAGAGAGAGCAGGGACCCCTTCACTGAGAGAGAGAGAGAGAGCAGGGACCCCTTCACTGAGAGAGAGAGAGAAAGCAGGGACCCCTTCACTGAGAGAGAGAGAGAGCAGGGGACCCCTTAGTTGAGAGAGAGAGAGAGAGCAGGGACCCCTTCACTGAGAGAGAGAGAGAGCAGGGACCCCTTCACTGAGAGAGAGAGAGCAGGGACCCCTTAGTTGAGAGAGAGAGAGAGCAGGGGACCCCTTAGTTGAGAGAGAGAGAGAGCAGGGACCCCTTAGTTGAGAGAGAGAGAGAGAGCAGGGACCCCTTCACTGAGAGAGAGAGAGAAAGCAGGGACCCCTTCACTGAGAGAGAGAGAGAGCAGGGACCCCTTAGTTGAGAGAGAGAGAGAGCAGGGACCCCTTAGTTGAGAGAGAGAGAGAGAGCAGGGACCCCTCACTGAGAGAGAGAGAGAGAGCAGGGACCCCTTCACTGAGAGAGAGAGAGAGCAGGGACCCCTTCACTGAGAGAGAGAGAGAGAGCAGGACCCCTTCACTGAGAGAGAGAGAGAAAGCAGGGACCCCTTCACTGAGAGAGAGAGAGAAAGCAGGGACCCCTTCGCTGAGAGAGAGAGAGAGAAGCAGGGGACCCCTTCGCTGAGAGAGAGAGAGAGAGAGCAGGGACCCCTTCACTGAGAGAGAGAGAGAAAGCAGGGACCCCTTCACTGAGAGAGAGAGAGAGCAGGGACCCCTTCACTGAGAGAGAGAGAGAAAGCAGGGACCCCTTCACTGAGAGGAGAGAGAGAGCAGGGACCCCTTAGTTGAGAGAGAGAGAGAGCAGGGACCCCTTAGTTGAGAGAGAGAGAGAGAGCAGGGACCCCTTCACTGAGAGAGAGAGAGAGCAGGGACCCCTTCACTGAGAGAGAGAGAGAGCAGGGACCCCTTAGTTGAGAGAGAGAGAGAGCAGGGACCCCTTAGTTGAGAGAGAGAGCAGGGACCCCTTAGTGAGAGAGAGAGAGCAGGGACCCTTAGTTGAGAGAGAGAGAGAGAGCAGGGACCCCCTTCACTGAGAGAGAGAGAGAAAGCAGGGACCCCTTCACTGAGAGAGAGAGAGAGCAGGGACCCCTTAGTTGAGAGAGAGAGAGAGCAGGGACCCCTTAGTTGAGAGAGAGAGAGAGAGCAGGGACCCCTTCACTGAGAGAGAGAGAGAGAGCAGGGACCCCTTCACTGAGAGAGAGAGAGAGCAGGGACCCCTTCACTGAGAGAGAGAGAGAGAGCAGGGACCCCTTCACTGAGAGAGAGAGAGAGAGCAGGGACCCCTTCACTGAGAGAGAGAGAGAAAGCAGGGACCCCTTCGCTGAGAGAGAGAGAGAGAAAGCAGGGACCCCTTCACTGAGAGAGAGAGAGAAAGCAGGGACCCCTTCACTGAGAGAGAGAGAGAGCAGGGACCCCTTCACTGAGAGAGAGAGAGAGAAAGCAGGGACCCCTTCACTGAGAGAGAGAGAGAAAGCAGGGACCCCTTCGCTGAGAGAGAGAGAGAAAGCAGGGACCCCCACTACGTATTGTATAAAGTTATGTTGCAGATTAAACATTTTCATAGATTTCTGAGACAGCTTAGACTTGTTATGACAGCAACATCATGGTTTAATGTGTGTTTTTAGACGACTTTTGAACGACTTTAACCGTCAATACTTAGTCTGCTTTTCTTTTCACTCTAAACCAAACCTCTTTGCCAAGAATAGCTGATCTACAAGCTCACAACGCCGGCGTTGTGAGCTTGTAGATCAGCTATTCTTGGCTATAATGTTCCACACAGATACTAGGGTTGGTGTAGGAAAAATAGAGTTCTTATTTGGAGGCCCCCCTGTAGTAACTCTGAGGACCCCCTAGGGGTCCAAGGACCCCCTGTTGAAGACCCCTGTTCTAGAAGAACAACAAAAAGTCTATAGCAATGATTACTGTTCTATTTATAGAAAAATATCACTTACAGTATCTTTAACAGTGAAGTGTGTGTGTGTGTGTGTGTGTGTGTGTGTGTGTGTGTGTGTGTGTGTGTGTGTGTGTGTGTGTGTGTGTGTGTGTGTGTGTGTGTGTGTGTGTGTGTGTGTGTGTGTGTGTGTGTGTGTGTGTGTGTGTGTGTGTGTGTGTGTGTGTGTGTGTGTGTGTGTGTGTGTGTGTGTGTGTGTGTGTGTGTGTGTGTGTGTGTGTGTGCAGAGAATGATGGGGCCTTTTGGTGAAAATATCTAAAATAGCAGACTTCGGGAGGTCTGCTATTTTCAATGCCTGATTTCTACACATTTCTTGATTTCAACATAATTCAAGATTCAAGATCATTTTATTTGGTCCCGAGGGAAATGTGTCTTGGACGTGCAGGCTGCTGCATGACATACAAGAAAAACAGAGAGAAAGAAAATTAAAAAGAACAGTGCAAAACACACAGTACTGACATACAGTTAAAGCGCATACATTCACATCACATTATTAAGATGCTGCATTGAGTGCTTTCCAGTTCAGGAGAGTTTGGACAAGGCAGTTCTCTTGAATGCTGCCTTCAGGTATGGCATGGAAAGATGCCATTTGCATTTCTTTCACCATAGTAAAAACTGCATTTATGGTCTGGAGAGGACACTTTTTACAGACTGGTGAAAGGGCAGGGGCTCAAGCCCCCTTTGATGTCTGTGTGTGCATGTGCCTGTGTATAACACTGTGGTTCTCTTTGTGTGTGTGTGTGTGTGTGTGTGTGTGTGTGTGTGTGTGTGTGTGTGTGTGTAGTGCACGCCTCCCTGAAGAGCGTCCATGAGATCCTGACGTTGGAGAGAGAGAGACTGAGGCAGGCCTGGATCGCCCCGGAGACCCTCTCCAACACACTCACACAACGGGTACGCACACACACACACACACACACACACACACACACACACACACACACACACACACACACACACACACACACAGGGGTTAAAGTCCTCAGTCCTGGGAAGTGATTTCAGTCTTGAGGATTTCATCAGGGATATTTCTGAGATCAGTGCAGAGCTGCTAAAACAATACATCAATAAATGAGGAGAAGCCATGGATGACACAGTGGTCAAACGCTAGTCAGGTGATCTCCAAACTAACAAGCAGTTATAATGTCAGTATCTGAATTGACCAGACTAGCAATAGAATACAACAGAACTTCAGAAGATACTTCTATAAAATGACACATGGATTGGCACACACACATTCAGTGAAGGCAGTTCAGAACTTGTGGGAAACACCACAGATATTGGTCATTTATTTTATATTGTTATTGTTTTAAATGAGTTTAACCTTGAACCGAAATAATAAACATTCATTCATTCATTCATTCATTCATTCACCATGTTCAAAAATCACATTGGGACATGGTCTGACAATACATGTTGGCTTTAACACACACACACACACACACACACACACACACACACACACAGGTGGAACAGGTTAGGGTGTGTTCAGTGACAGTGCAGAGAATCTGAAGGCTGAAGTTTATAAACGTATCGTCATGAGAAACTGGTTCCTTTCTTTGTTTCTCTACTGTTCCCTGTGTGTGTGTGTGTGTGTGTGTGTGTGTGTGTGTGTGTGTGTGTGTGTGTGTGTGTGTGTGTGTGTGTGTGTGTGTGTGTGTGTGTGTGTGTGTGTGTGTGTGTGTGTGTGTGTGTGTGTGTGTGTGTGTGTGTGTGTGTGTGTGTGTGTGTGTGTGTGTGTGTGTGTGTGTGTGTACATGCTTCTAAAGTCTGGGTCAATCAAAAGGCAGGCCTCCCTATGTTCCCCACCCTGTATCGTTTATTCACATTTTGAAGGGTTTCCATAATAAGCCTTAAATACGCATTAACACATCGGCTGCCCAAAAGCCTTAAATACGCATTAACACATCGGCTGCCCAAAAGGTGGCGCCAGAGCCCCAGCTAAGTGCCCAAAGCCACTTCCATAGAAGAATACAAGGCCCTGTTGCGTCAATGCATGCGCCATGACGTCACTTGGTCACATGAGCGCAGACAGGATGTTATTGTGTAACTTACTGTATGGACCAGTGTTGATCATAACTGTTCATTGCCGATCAAAATTTTGACATTTTGCCGCACGCGGCCACAGTTTTAGCCATAAAACAAACATTAGAGATAAAGGGCGTTAAAGATGGGGAAATGCATTGGAGTATACGGAGAAAAACGGCCGTGCGATGCTCTCAGCGTCGTCTCGAAGCGACTAGCGGCTAATGGGCTACATCCAGGCGCAGCCCCAACCTAACGGTGAGATATAAAGTTATACTGTAATTACAGTAAACACGTCAACCCGTCGTGGGCCTCCAGCGACATCAAAGAGATTGGCGTGTAGACACCTCGTGGGCACCCGCTGTGTTAAGAGGCTTTATGGAAAAAACACTATAGACTTGTTTGACAGCACTATCAGATCAGTGCATGTTGGATTTCTGTTAATGTTTTTCAGACATTTAAACTTTCACTCTGTACTTGGTCTGGTCTTTTCCCCTCTACACCAAAGCTCTTTGCTGAAAAATAGCTGATCTACAGCGTAGTGAGCTTTTAGATCTGCTATTTAAATAGCTGATCTACAGCGTAGTGAGCTTTTAGATCTGCTATTTAAATAGCTGATCTACAGCGTAGTGAGCTTGTAGATCTGCTATTTTCGGCTAATGTCCTCCTCAGAATATGGATGCTAGTTTTTATATCACACATAACGTTGGTGGCCCCCCCTGTAGTAACTCTGAGGACCCCCTGGGGGTCCCGGACCCCCTGTTGAAGACCCTGGTCTAGAACATCCCTAGTGTCCCTCAGCCCAAATATTAGCTGTTGCCAATCAACCAATGTGCTCTGCTTGTCACCCATTGACAGCTTTTTCCCAGATAAATAATCCTTCATTTCAGCAGTAAGAGCTTCAAAATGTCTCTTAAAGGAGTAGTTCACCCCCAAAATGACTTTTTTTCTATTGATTAGTCACGCCATGGAGACTAGAGTTCAATAATATTTTTGTTTTTTTGTCGCATTCCTAAGACAAAAAGTTGATTGAACTCTGAGTACCCCCATTGATTCCGGATGGGGACCCGTTGAAATGGGTCCCCATCCGGAACGAATGGGGGTACATTTATTGTTATCACATTTTTGTCTTAGGAATGTGACAAAAACCCAAAAATGTTATTGAACTCTAGTCTCCATGGCGTGAGTAATCAATAGAAAAAAAATCATTTTGGGGGTGAAGGCCATCCATCCATCCATCCATCCATCCATCCATCCATCCATCCATCCATCCATCCTGACATTATTTCAATAAACTAAAAACACAGGGAACTGTTTAAGAGAGAGAAACGGTATCCAACTCAGACCATCTTCAACGTGGTCATTTCTCAGCGGTCTGGACAACAGGAGTGTTCATGCACCACACTGTAAGACACTGTAAGACTATAAGTAGCAGTAAATAAATAGAATTACAATACTTTATGTCCAGCAGACGTCCACACATAAGCATCGTATCACCATGGATTTGAACATGGCTATTGGGGGAGGAGTAGCGAGGGGTAATTTGAATATTTTATTAGACAGAAATGTAAAACAGTCAAAACACAAAAAGTCCTTGTGGTCTTGTTTCCATTGGGGTCCTTCCTTGGTATTCAATTCATCAACCTATTAAAAAAACATTCAATATCATCACATGTATAAAACACTAGACAGTGAAGGCTCATTCATACTCCAAGGTGAGGTGAGTTGCTCGGTCAGTAAAAACAGATGAGTCAGGGTGAATGGTGAGTTTCTGCTGTCCTGGAATTCTGGTAAATTAATGATCAATGAGGAGACGAGACAACGTATTAGGTGGTAGTGGTGGTCAGGTTTATTTAACATGATATCATTTAACACTCAGTCAGTGGTAAGGTAGTTCTCAGGGACGTGCTGGGCCCTGATTCAGCCCAGGAAAAAGAGTTGGAGAGGCCCTCATTGTGCGCTATAGAGAGATCTCTCTCTATAGCATTATAGCAGCGCTATAGAGAGAGATCTCTCTCTCTAGCGCTGCTGCTACTCAAAGATTTGCCATTTCAGATCATGACAAGTGACAAGCCAGTGGGCCAATTACATGAGTTATATTTAGTTGTTGTCGGGTGGAAACCTTGTATGTCCAAAACCGTTTGTTTTGTATTTATCATTTTAAAAAATGATTTAAACTAGTGAAAACAGCCGATCTACAAGCACACAACGCCTCGCACCGCGAGGCGTTGTGTGCTTGTAGATCTTCTGTTTTCACTACTTTTGTGCGACAGCCTTGTGTGATGAAGCAGGGCTTTGCTTTGCGAAAAAATGTACAAATTTGAAACTTGAGATACAAGTCTTCTTCCTGACAGTGACGATTGACTTTGTTGGCCACCCAGCCCCCAAAATGGAACGAAGGCCGACATTTTATTTTTAATTTTTTTCCTAATGGCTGGCCTGGACCGGACGGGAATGAACCGGCTGTTCGGGAGTTGTCCCGCTTTTCCCAATGGCCAGCACGTCCCTGGTAGTTCTGCACCCAGGCAGGCACAGGTCAGACACATGATTATACTGGACTCAAAGGACCAGCTGAAACATAACAGCTACCCAGACCTAGTGAGACATCTAGGGCTCTATTATGATCCAGGTCTTTGCCTTTTTTTTACTATTTTGAAAAACATTTTTAAATACTTCAAATGCTGATCTACATCTGCATGTTGTGAGCTTGCAGATCAGCTATTTGAAAAATTAAAAACAATATATGTCTATTCACGATATTCCTGGCCCCGCCTCTGGCTTCCTGTTCATATCCTGAAAGAAAATAAAAAACATCATTTGGTTTCCTGTGTCCTTGCATTAAAGTGTCAGTAGAGGCGCTCTGGGCTCTTGGCTCTGAATGAACCGGTGTTGCCATGTCTGCTTATAATAAGCAATTGGTGTCGTTGTTTATTGGGCTTACTTTCTAATATTTTTTAAACCAGTGGTTCCCAAATCTTTTCATATCAAGGACCCCAGATTAACAGATTTGTCCACAGTCGCAGACCCCGTCTGAAAATATGTGGTGCCAGGGACCGCCACACAGATTTGTGTTGTTAAAATGTTTCAAAAATATTCAAATTATTTTCGTTTTTTCTTTCCTCTATATTTTTTAAATAGCAAATATACAAGCTCACAATGTGTCACAATGTGACACATTGTGAGCTTGCTGATCTGCTATTTTCAAATGTAAATGTAAAGTAGTAAAACTGAACCTAGTTAATTCTATTGGGCTTATTATTCATAGACCTGGCCGCTTGTCTCTGGCAATATCTGGCAACAGACAATTCCCTGTCACTTCCTTGGGATCTCTTGTTCTTCGACTTGGGAGGAAGTGAAAAGATGTTTAAAAATGCTCCAGCGCCCTCTGTAAAAGGAAAATGGCAGCCTCCATAGAATGGCCAGGAATATCGTGAATATAGTAAAAAAAGGCAAAGAAGTTTAGATGAGATGAGATGAGATGAGATTCAATTTATTGTCAGTGTACAGTACAAGTACAGTACAGTACAGCGAAAAGTATTTTCACATCTCATCCAGAGTGCAAACATGTCAGCATTAAGGAGTACAGTAATACATAATACAATAAATGCAGAGATGAGCAGTATTAATTAAATGAATAAATAGATAAATATAGAAAGCAATAAATACATTTTGACCATATTGCACATAGCCCTATTGCACATAATGCACAAGTGTTCGACTCATGTCCAGAGGGAATATTAAGGCAAAGGCATAAGAAGTTAAGGCATAAGGCATAAGACCTGGATCATAATAGAGCCCCTAGTCTCTTACAAGCTGTCCTGTATCATGATGTATCATAACAACTAGATATTAATAGAATCAATGACACATAACCTACTGTAATGACGTCACACATAATCAATCACGATGACAATATAATCTTGGGCATTTTACTCACTGCAGTGTGAGTGACCGAATGTTGTAGCTTTCTGACTTTAGAAAACTAAATCACGATGAGTGTCCACTCACTGGATTCCTAATCCCTCTCCTCTCCCCTCCCCTCCCCTCCCCTCCTCTCCTCTCCTCTCCTCTCCCCTCCTCTCCCCCAGACCCCCGGTCCTCTTCGTGAGAGGACCCCCTCCGTGGCAGACTCCATGGCAGAGTACTTTGATGCTCATGAGGTGATCGTGTGTGAAAGCTCCTCTGACAACGAGGCTTCTGACGAGTCTGGACTTAGTGACATCACAACGACCACCACCAACTCTGAGCCTGATGAGGGACATGGTGAGATTAATGTTGTTATTATTATTATTATTATTAGTAGTAGTAGTTTTAACCCATTCAGGCCTAGAAGTATTGAATGCTTTAACCAGTGAAAAATAGCAGATATACAAGCTCACAGCGCGGCACCGAGTGCCGCGTTGCAAGCTTGTACATCTGCTATTTTTTTAAAAGTCGTGAAAATGTGTGAAAATCTTTGAATACATGTATTTTCAAAGCAAACGTTTGTAACAAATTTTGCTTCTGGGGGGTCCCTGGAACTAGATATTTTGAGGTTGAAAAGGTTTGAGAACCACTGACATAGTAGTCTCACTAACTGAGCTCCATATAAGTGAAAAGGACCTTTTCTTTGACGATGGCTGGCCAGATTGCTGACATAGAAACAAGGGTTTTTCAAAAAACTTATAGACACTTATAGTCAAAATTCTAATTTTCGCGATTTTTCAAAAATAGCAGATCTACAAGCTCACAGCGCTGTGAGCTTGTAGATCTGTCCATTGAGGTAAATAAAATCATGTGAAAAAGAGATTCCTTGAGTGCTGACGACTACTTCTTTCCTCATATACTATTTTGAGCCGTGCACCAAAATGTGGAAAGCCTTACCGAAGGCCATGAAGGAGTGTGGATCACTAGCATCCTTTAAAATTGCCCTGAAAAACCACTTACAGGCAGCAGCCGTTCGCAACTGGTAAAACAACTAACCTAGCCCAACCCTACCCTCCCCTGCCCCTTCTTTGTATATACTGTTTGTTTAGACTTACTGTTTTCTTTTTTGTTTTTTCTTTACATATCTACTGCATAGTACTGTGTTCTATTTGTCTGTCATTCAATGTTATATGAGATACTTAAATGGTTTCCTGTGGAAATAAGCTTAGTATTTTCATGGATCTCCTTTTAGTAGACCTTGTACCAGTGAACTGTACCGTCATGAAACTGTACTTTTTCCGATGCAAACTGACAATAAAGTCTTCAATCAATTAATCAAACCTAAAAGCCTTCATCTAACTTGTTGCAGGCTTTCTGCTCTGTTGCAGATAGCTTTCTCTACTAGTCCTCTCCATCATTAAAGTTGCCCAACTCTGAAATACAATGACAAGAGTTCATATTAAAATGTTGTAATCAGAGAAAAGAAGAGATTAATGTTAAAATGTTTTCATTTATTGCTTTCTATATTGTTTTAGCCATTTTAATGATGTTTAATTCAGTGGTTTTGGGGCATGTGTACAAGTGGCTAAATATGTATTTCTAGACACAATAAGCCCATTCCCAAGATGCACCGCAATCTTTCATGGGCAGATGTGACTTATGAAGGCTAGTAGTGTTACTGTAGTGTTACTGTAGTGTTACTGTAGTGTTACTGTAAATGGTAAGGGTGTCGAAAAGTATCGATATGAATCTGTTATCGGTTTTAACATTGACGATGCGACTGCATCGATGTGCATTTACCTGGATCAGTCAAAATATCGCCTGAATCGCTCGATGTATCGATCCTAAAGTTATTAATCGATTCACTGGACTTAAGTATTAAATAACTAAACTACTTACTCAGCGTTTACAGTACGAAAAGGGGGGAAAAAGAAAAGCGCTGCCTGCTCTGTCCTGCGGGAAAATCGCAGATCTACAAGCCCACAGCATGTTGCATTTCGATGGGTTGTAAACTTGTAGATCTAAAATTACACTCGCAACTGTGCGACGCAGCGACTGTAAACCAATCAAGGTGAGAATTCCAGTGGAGAAACGCAATAAGATATTAATTTATTACATTACACTTCTCCCAGTAGAACCGTCAGAATTCCCCGCACTTGTCGACAGCAAAGGTAAAATCACGGGGCATCAGTTTTTATTGCAAAGAGCATTGGTTCTCTAAGTGGGGTCCGGGGACCCCCAGGGGTCCTTGAGGGAGTTCTAGGGGGTCCCCAGCTAAATGATAGGAACCAAATGGACCCTTATGGGTATGCGTAACTCAGGGAGTGTACAAATGGACCCTAATGGGTCCATTTGGTTCCATTTACACTTCAGAGCCTGATGAATGTCAAACTCTTGAACTGTTAGAAATGGGTGTGAGACAGACTTCCAATTCCAAACCGTAGGCTTTGTAGTTTACATTAAGTATTTTTTTTTTGTATCTTCATGTCTGTTTCTATTTAGAATTAACACAACAATGACATTTGATACTAAAATGATTTGTCATCCAGCTTTCTTTACAATCTTTAAACTAATAATAATAAATAAATAATAGTAATAAAGAAATCACTGGCTTATTGTGTCTAAAGACTGGGGATGCTTGGGAGCTTATTGTGTCTAAAGACTGGGGATGTTAGGGAGCTTATTGTGTCTAAAGACTGGGGATGTTAGGGAGCTTATTGTGTCTAAAGACTGGGGATGTTAGGGAGCTTATTGTGTCTAAAGACTGGGGATGTTAGGGAGCTTATTGTGTCTAAAGACTGGGGATGTTAGGGAGCTTATTGTGTCTAAAGACTGGGGATGCTTGGGAGCTCGTTAATTTGTATTGATACTGAGCACCTTATCCATCCTGCTTATTGAGCCAGGCTTTTATCCAGACCACTGTTGAGAGATTTATAATATGTTTTGAAAAGATATGAGACGACTTTCAGAACATAACTTTCTTTTTTTTTTTATTGTCCAGTTGTTGCGACTGAGTTTGTTGCTGACCAACATCTATGAAGATGACAATTGACTAAAACAAATATCATTAAAGGTGTATTCAGTGATAATGAAAGTGGCCGGGGGTCATCTTGTCCCTTACTGGCCTTACAGCGTTTTTTATAGATTATTTACACCATTATAATGTTCTCATTTTGATCATTAGACCCAATCACTGAATATCGGTAGGCCTACGTCTCCAGCTTCAGGATATGTATGATACTGATTTACTACCAGACTGTGGCATTTTATGAGTTTAGTAGTTTACAATCTAGGCATTAAGCAGACGTTCTTAATTCAGAGCGACTGTGGTTCTCAAAACTTTGACCATCATAACTAAACATCATAACATAACTACGGCCATACTCTACCCTGATTGGTCGAGGACTGGCTGGCCACCACTGAAAACTGAATCTAGCTATGCTCGCAACATGGGCCATGGTGGAAGTCCTTATATGGTCAGCACACATTCTAGTGAGGAGAATGAATGGAAAATGTACCAATTATATATTTTTTTGAATGAAATACAATCACTGAATATACCTTTAAATATCATTCGTTAGTGTGCAATAAGTGTTAAATGGCTTTATATTATGAATAGTACTGTAATAATGTCTTGATGGCCTCTTGTCTTGATTGTTTAAACATGACATCATGGGCCGCTATGCTGGATAACAGGCTTGATAAGCCCAAAGATTATTGATACCTGGTACTCAATAAATCTGTTATCGGGTTATCGAGCTACCCTTGTTTAGGGCTCCATCCCTACTAAAGACATATTTAGCCACTTGTACGCATGGCTCCATCAAATATGATTATGTTAATCATTCATATTTCTCTTTCAGTCAGTCAGTGTTGTGCCTGAACGCGCTCACAACGAGTGTTCACAAATTCGTTGATATTTTGGGCGAACGTGAAAGGACCATTTTTTATTTCCGTTTGATGAAGTTGTTGTTGAACGCGTTCATTCTGGCGTTTGTGAACGGCGCTCGTTGGTTCTTTGTATTCACATTGTAATGTAATCATCTTGGCTTTACAGTAAATGTACAGTAAATGTACAGTAAATGTGTATTTAGCGCTGGGCAGTGCTGTGTGTGCCCAGGGGCGTCAATTGGGTATGGCAGGGGTATGGCAACATGCCAAGTTTAGCTGCACTTGAACAACCGTTCCAGGCTGCCATATCCAAAACCTGGGTAAAAAAACTGACAAAACTAATTTTTTTCAGACGTGAAAATAGCCGATCTACATGCTATTTTCACAATAGAAACGTGTTATCCAAAATGTAATGCCTCTTTTCCATGAGGACTGCCATCTTTGCCATACCCTAGCTTTGGCTGAACTGACGCCACTGTGTGCGCACAGTGCAACAGTAATCTTCCAGTTCCAAGTAAAGGCTGACTTAGAATTCGTCGTACGACGTGCTGCATGACGAAAATAGCAGATCTACAAGCTCACAACGTGTCTCTTCCTCTTCCTTCACGTTGTGAGCTTGTAGCTCTGCTATTTTCTGCACACGGAAACTTGCAGGATGTGGGATTTTTCGAAACGTTTGCCTTCACAATAAAAGCTTATCACCATTATGACGATGACAGTGGGAAAGCGTTTCACATTAAAGCACTGCAGTGGGAACAGATTAAACATTGTGGGCTCCTCAATGTTAACTTGGATGAAATCATTTTGACAAATAATAGCTTGCAGCAACGTATTGGGGGGGAAATGGGGGGAAAAAGGAACTAAAAATAAATAAAACATTTTGGAACCATGACCTTTTAGTTCAGAAGTTGGAATTATGAACGATGAATTGAACTATATTATTTTAAAGATGGTGAAGTCAACTTTGAACTATTTCATGTAGAAAGTGAACTTTTCCAACACTGCAGTCAATATTATAGAAGTTAGGAATATGATTATATTCACAATATTAATATTTCTATATTCCAGCCAGCAGCACCATCAGATAGAGGGTTATAAATATGATATTAATAATAATAATATTTCTATATTCCAGCCATCAGTACCATCAGATACAGAGGGTTATAAATATGATATTAATAATAATAATTAATATTTCTATATTCCAGCCAGCAGCACCATCAGATAAGAGGGTTATAAACATAATAATAATAATAATAATAATAATTAATATTTCTATATTCCAGCCAGCAGCACCATCAGGTACAGAGGGTTATAAATATGATATTAATAATATTAATTAATATTTCTATATTCCAGCCAGCAGCACCATCCGGTACAGGGCCAGTGTCTCCAGTGCTCCTGATAAGCCCAGTCCAGTCCCCTCTGATACTGGTAAATATTATGATTATTAAATATGATATTATATATGATATTATATATGATATTATATATACTCTGATACTGGTAAATATTATGATTATAAAATATGATGTTATATATGATTATATATACACTGTTTATTATATATGATTATATACACACTGATACTGGTAAATATTATGATTATTAAATATGATATTATACACACACTGATACTGGTAAATATTATGATTATAAAATATGATGTTATATATGATTATATACACACTGTTTATTATATATGATTATATACACACTGACACTGGTAAATATGATGATTATAAAATATGATATTATATATGATGATTATATATACACTGATACTGGTAAATATGATTATATATACACTGTTTATTATATATGATTATATACACACTGATACTGGTAAATATGATGATTATAAAATATGATATTATATATACACTGACACTGGTAAATATGATGATTATACAATATGATGTTATATACACACTAGGACATTCACGAATAGTGATTTTTAGTATTTGAATCATTCGACCTCAAAATATTCCAATAGTGGAATATTCAACAGGACTCGCCAAACTATCAAATATTAAGTCGGCAAGAGGCAAACATTGTGAAAATAGCAGATCTACATGCTCACCACGCAAGGCGTTGTGAGCATGTAGATCTGCTGACTAGATAACAGTCATATTAGCAGTGTTGTATCGCCCTACAGGGTAGGTAACAGTCATATTAACAGTGTTGTATCGCCCTACAGGGCGGCGTACGGTGCTCCCCGCCCACGGGGCAGATAACGGCCACATCGGGATCATGACCATCCTGTACAACAACATCGGTAAAGACCTGTCGCGTGTCTCCATGCCCGTCGCCCTCAACGAACCCGTCTCTCTGCTGCAGCGCCTCAGTGAGGAGCTAGAGTACTGTGAGCTGCTGGACACTGCTAACCTCACTGACGACCCCTATCAGAGGATGGTAATTAATGTTTAATTACCCTTTAATTAACCTTTAATTAACCTGGAATACTGTGAACTACTGGACACTGCTAACATCACTGACGACCCTTACCAGAGGATGGTAATTAATGTTTAATTAACCTTTAATTACCCTTTAATTAACCTTTAATTAACCTGGAGTACTGTGAGCTGCTGGACACTGCTAACCTCACTGACGACCCCTATCAGAGGATGGTAATTAATACTGTTAATTACCCTTTAATTAACCTTTAATTAACCTTTAATTACCTTTAATTAACCTGGAGTACTGTGAGCTGCTGGACACTGCTAACCTCACTGACGACCCCTATCAGAGGATGGTAATTAATACTGTTAATTACCCTTTAATTAACCTTTAATTAACCTTTAATTACCTTTAATTAACCTGGAGTACTGTGAACTACTGGACACTGCTAACCTCACTGACGACCCTTATCAGAGGATGGTAATTAATGTTTAATTAACCTTTAATTACCCTTTAATTAACCTTTAATTACCTTTAATTAACCTGGAGTACTGTGAGCTGCTGGACACTGCTAACCTCACTGACGACCCCTATCAGAGGATGGTAATTAATGTTTAATTACCCTTTAATTAACCTTTAATTAACCTGGAATACTGTGAACTACTGGACACTGCTAACATCACTGACGACCCCTATCAGAGGATGGTAATTAATGTTTAATTACCCTTTAATTAACCTTTAATTAACCTGGAATACTGTGAACTACTGGACACTGCTAACATCACTGACGACCCTTACCAGAGGATGGTAATTAATGTTTAATTAACCTTTAATTACCCTTTAATTAACCTTTAATTAGTGAACTACTGGACACTGCTAACATCACAGATGATCAGAGGATGGTAATTAACTATTTTACTTACATAGCAGTGTTCTTTATCTCCGTCTACACCTGGTGTTATTATAAACATTATATTTTATATATTTATATATTCTAGGTGTACATCGCAGCCTGGGTTCATTATAAACATTATATTTTATATATTTTATATATTATTATATATTATTATATATTCTAGGTGTACATAGCAGCCTGGTATCATTATAAACATTATTATATTATTTTATATATATATTCTAGGTGTACATAGCAGCCTTCTCCATCTCCGGTTATGCCTGGGCCTCCTGGAGGAATCGCTACAAACCCTTCAACCCTGTTCTGGGAGAAACCTACGAAAACATCCGCGAAGACCGAGGCTTCCGCTTCATCAGCGAACAGGTTAGATCTACAAGATTATACTGTAGATCTACAAACTCAGTGAACAGGTACTAGATCTACAAGCTCAGTGAACAGGTACTAGATCTACAAGCTCAGTGAACAGGTACTAGATATACAAGCTCAGTGAACAGGTCCTCCTGACCTAGGTGTCCTATAGATCTACAGTGTCACGCTGCAAGCTTGTAGATCTGCTGTTTCTGAAAAAATCTTTGAATATGTTTTTTTAAAATATCTTTTTTCAAACCACTGATATAGAAGACATTTAGAGCAGGGGTTTTCAAAGTGGGTGACGGGGCACCCTGGGGTGACGGGGCACCCTGGGGTGACGGGGCACCCTGGGGGGGTGACGGGGCACCCTGGGGTGACGGGGCCCCCTGGGGTGACGGGGCACCCTGGGGTGCTGTGGCGGCAGTCCAGGGGTGCCGTGAGATCATTTGATAATATTTATTTTTGAATTTATTTGGACACTTGAAGAAATATTATTTATTATCATTTTAAACTTGAAGTACAAAGTTATTTCCAGTCAGTTCTAACCAAAATGGCTGTTATCTCAACGTTTTCCTCGCAACATAATCACTAAAATATCGTCACTGTCGGGCAGAAACCTCGTATCTCCCAAGTTTCAAATGTGTACGTCTTTTGGTAAAGCAAAGCCCTGCTTCATCATACAAGACTGTCTCACGAAACTATTGAAAACAGCTGATCTACAAGCACACAACGCCTCGCGATGCGAGGCGTTGTGTGCTTGTATATCTGCTGTTTTCGCTAGTTTAGTACATTTTATAGATGATAAATACACGGTTTTGGACATAGAAGATTTCCACCCGACAACGACGATATGCTATAAATATAAGGTGCTGGGAGTGAAAATTATAATGTAGGGGTGCCTCGGATAAAAAAAATATTCATGAGGTGCCCTGAGACAAAAAGGTTTGGGAACCCCTGATTTAGAGAATAGGGTAAAAAATAAGACACATTTTCAAAAATGGCAGATCTACAGTACAAGCTCACAGCGCACTCTGTGAGCTTGTATATCTGCTATTCTTCAATAGCTAAAGTATAAAATAATGTTTTATGCTTAATAATGCCTAAATTGTAAAGGATATTGTTTAACGTGTGTGTGTGTGTGTGTGTGTGTGTGTGTGTGTGTGTGTGTGTGTGTGTGTGTGTGTGTGTGTGTGTGTGTGTGTGTGTGTGTGTGTGTGTGTGTGTGTGTGTGTGTGTGTGTGTGTGTGTGTGTGTGTGTGTGTGTGTGTGTGTGTGTGTGGTTGTAGGTCAGTCATCATCCACCCATCTCCGCCTGTCACGCACAGTCTGACAACTTCACCTTCTGGCAAGGTAACACACACACACACACACACAGGCGCGCGGGAACTAATAAATCTTAGGGTGGGCTGGGCTGCGGCGCGCGTGTCCGTGCGCGCGCAGTTTTTTTTGCGGGTTTGGGTGATTTTTATTGCAGTTTCGGTCGCTGATTTCCCCCCACGCAATGGTATAGCAAGGAGCCACAGACAGACAGGCAACACACACACACACACACTACAATGCCCACAGCGCAAAGCCCACATCAGAAAAGGGTAAGGGTCTGCACGGCGGCAGACAGTTTTGCAAATAAAGGAGAGATAAAGAGAGAGAGAGAGAGAGAGAGAGAGTACATTATAAAGTCAATCTTCTTACCTTGTTAAAACCTCACTTTATCCTTGATAGCGAATGAACTGTCCATGATGTCATGCAATAATCCCTTGGTAAGTGATGATGTGTTGCAAATGAATGAAGCAAAACACACAGTCCACCACATAAAGTAATCATGTTTCTGTGTTTACATGCCTCCTGCACCGCGCGGGTGCAGGAGGCTGCTTCCGGGTAGAACTACCGTTTCCCTAGCAACCTATAAGCACAACGGTGGGGGCGAAGATTTACTATTCTATAACTCGGTAACGGCGCTGAGTCTGCTCATGCGACTGGAGGGGGCTCAGGGGGGGCTGACCAGCAACCAGGGGGGGCTGTAGCCCCCGTAGCCCCCCCCTTCCCGCGCTACTGCACACACACACACACACACACACACACACACACACACACACACACACACACACACACACACACTCACACTCACACACAGACCTGCATTCATGTTTTAGATGCATATTATATTAAGCTACAGTATAAGCTGTGTCTCTCTCTCTCTCTCTCTCTCCCTCCTCCATAGTAACCCTATGTCTCTCTCTCTCTCTCTCTCTCTCTCTCTCTCTCTCTCTCTCTCTCTCTCTCTCTCTCTCTCTCTCTCTCTTCCATAGTAACCCTATGTCTCTCTCTCTCTCTCCAGACCAGAGGTGGAAACATAAGTTTTGGGGTAAATCAGTGGAGATCCTGTCTAGCAGTCAGGTCAACGTTACGCTGCCCAAGTACGTATTAACCTTTAATATGTTTAATATGTAATAACTAGACAACGTTACTCTGCCCAAGTATGATTTATTATAACCTTTAATATCTTTAATATGTAATATAACTAGACAATGTTACTCTGCCCAAGTATGGATGAGTTTATAACACACATCCATGCAGTGTGTAGTTTAATGTGTTTATAACACACATCCATACAGCTTGTAGTTTAAGTACAGATTTCAGCTCTGGGTAAAAGGGCTTTCCTGGCTCTACATGGAATGTGTGGCTGCGTCTGGTTGGTTCATATCATTGTCACCATCACGTTGGCACAACCGCGGTGATGCTATTCTTGCTATTGCTATTAATGAGTGTGTGAGATGATGAGATGAGATGAGATATACTTTATTGTCCCACGAGGGGAAAATTGTCTTGGGCAAAAGTGCACAAGTGCATCAACGCTTTCTAAAACACACACAGACATTGCACAGTAGACACACAAACAAATTCAGTAACGGCATGTACAGGGTAAAAGAGAATCACAAGATAGAACAGTGTACATAGCAATCTGAGAAAAATAAAAACAAAAGCATTACTAACCCATTTAGGCCTAACCCACAGAACAGGGCCAAATCAGAAATTAGCCCACAAAACAAACATGTTGCTACACACTGTACATGTACTGTAAGCCCCTCCCAAACAGCAAAATGCGTTCCCGGCCTGAATGGGCCAATCATGAAAAGGTTCTACACCAGGGTTTAGAACAACAGAGAGTCCCAAGAGTAAGGTGCTGAGAGTCACAGTGCTGTTCTGTTCAGCAGGGCAATAGAAGTGGGAGAAAAGATAGTTTAAATCGGTTGTATTTACAACGGCACGCCTTAAAGCGTCTCCCAGAGGGGAGCAGCTCGTACTCTGATGCTAATATATGTGTGGGATCAGACCGCACTCTATTTGCCAGACTAACCACTATTTTCTCAAAGATTGATTGTAACGAAGGAGAATCTTTCCTACCAATGACCTTCATGGCAGTTTTTTCCATTTTAGCTATTCTCGATTTAAGCTGGACAGAAAGAGTCCCAAACCAAGCTGCCATGCCATATCTTATAAGGCTGCCTAGCACAGCATCATAGAACCATATCTTATAAGGCTGCCTAGCACAGCATCATAGAACCATATCTTATAAGGCTGCCTAGCACAGCATCATAGAACCATATCTTATAAGGCTGCCTAGCACAGCATCATAGAACCATATCTTATAAGGCTGCCTAGCACAGCATCATAGAACCATATCTTATAAGGATGCCTAGCACAGCATCATAGAACCATATCTTATAAGGCTGCCTAGCACAGCATCATAGAACCATATCTTATAAGGCTGCCTAGCACAGCATCATAGAACCATATCTTATAAGGCTGCCTAGCACAGCATCATAGAACCATATCTTATAAGGCTGCCTAGCACAGCATCATAGAACCATATCTTATAAGGCTGCCTAGCACAGCATCATAGAACCATATCTTATAAGGCTGCCTAGCACAGCATCATAGAACCATATCTTATAAGGATGCCTAGCACAGCATCATAGAACCATATCTTATAAGTCTGCCTAGCACAGCATCATAGAACCATATCTTATAAGGCTGCCTAGCACAGCATCATAGAACCATATCTTATAAGTCTGCCTAGCACAGCATCATAGAACCATATCTTATAAGGCTGCCTAGCACAGCATCATAGAACCATATCTTATAAGGCTGCCTAGCACAGCATCATAGAACCATATCTTATAAGGCTGCCTAGCACAGCATCATAGAACCATATCTTATAAGGATGCCTAGCACAGCATCATAGAACCATATCTTATAAGGATGCCTAGCACAGCATCATAGAACCATATCTTATAAGGCTGCCTAGCACAGCATCATAGAACCATATCTTATAAGGCTGCCTAGCACAGCATCATAGAACCATATCTTATAAGGCTGCCTAGCACAGCATCATAGAACCATATCTTATAAGGATGCCTAGCACAGCATCATAGAACCATATCTTATAAGGCTGCCTAGCACAGCATCATAGAACCATATCTTATAAGGCTGCCTAGCACAGCATCATAGAACCATATCTTATAAGGATGCCTAGCACAGCATCATAGAACCATATCTTATAAGGCTGCCTAGCACAGCATCATAGAACCATATCTTATAAGGCTGCCTAGCACAGCATCATAGAACCATATCTTATAAGGATGCCTAGCACAGCATCATAGAACCATATCTTATAAGGCTGCCTAGCACAGCATCATAGAACCATATCTTATAAGGCTGCCTAGCACAGCATCATAGAACCATATCTTATAAGGATGCCTAGCACAGCATCATAGAACCATATCTTATAAGGCTGCCTAGCACAGCATCATAGAACCATATCTTATAAGGCTGCCTAGCACAGCATCATAGAACCATATCTTATAAGGCTGCCTAGCACAGCATCATAGAACCATATCTTATAAGGCTGCCTAGCACAGCATCATAGAACCATATCTTATAAGGATGCCTAGCACAGCATCATAGAACCATATCTTATAAGGCTGCCTAGCACAGCATCATAGAACCATATCTTATAAGGCTGCCTAGCACAGCATCATAGAACCATATCTTATAAGGCTGCCTAGCACAGCATCATAGAACCATATCTTATAAGGCTGCCTAGCACAGCATCATAGAACCATATCTTATAAGGATGCCTAGCACAGCATCATAGAACCATATCTTATAAGGCTGCCTAGCACAGCATCATAGAACCATATCTTATAAGGCTGCCTAGCACAGCATCATAGAACCATATCTTATAAGGCTGCCTAGCACAGCATCATAGAACCATATCTTATAAGGCTGCCTAGCACAGCATCATAGAACCATATCTTATAAGGCTGCCTAGCACAGCATCATAGAACCATATCTTATAAGGCTGCCTAGCACAGCATCATAGAACGTTGTCATGACTCCCGTGCTCACACCAAAAAGCCTGAGCCTTCGGAGAAAGTGCAATCTTTGTGCCAATTTGGCACACAGATAGTCAACATGGGCATGCCATTTGAGCTGGTTATCCATTTGGATTCCCAGATATTTATATGAGACTACCTGCTCAATTTGGATTCCCCCCATGACCACTGGTTCATGGGAGGAGACACCTTTCAGATCAAAGATCATCTCTTTGGTTTTTGTGACATTTAACATAAGGTGACTCTTTTCACACCAGTCATTGAAGCTGTTTATCTCACTGATGTATCCCTCTAGGCGTTCACCTCCCCACAGCAGGCTAACTATTACAGTATCATCAGAAAATTTAAAGATGTAGTTGTTTGGCAGACTACTCCTGCAATCATCTGTGTAAGCAGTGAAAAGGAAGGGTGAACTCACCCCCCCTTGTGGCACACCTGTGCTACACATCTTTGTGCTTGAGAGCACAGAATTTACCTTGACCTGTTGAGATCTGTTTGTTAACATGGAGTAAAACCATCTGATGATGAACGGATTTACATTCATGTTGTTCAGCTTCATGACAAGTTGTGAAGGTCTGACAGTGTCAAAAGCAGCGCTGAAATCTGCAAAGAGGACACGTGCATATGTTTTGGGTTTCTCCAGGTGCTTACTAATTAAATGGGTTATGCTGGCTACAGCATCCTCCGTGCTGCGCCCAGCCCTGTAAGCAAATTGTAGAGGATCCATGTAGGAAGCCACCTGAGACTTAAATGAATTCACAATGATTCGCTCGAAACATTTCATAACCTCACACGTTAAAGCAATAGGTCTATAGTCTTTGTTCACAGTGGGGCAAGAGACTTTGGGAATAGGAATTATTAATGACTTTTTCCACATATCAGGAACCATGTGTTTGTCCACCGACTGTTGGAAGATAGGGCACCAGGCAGCCGTAAGCTCTTCTGAGCACATCTTTAGTAACGAGGAAGGCATGCCATCAGGCCCTGTTGATTTTTTGTTGCATACCTTACTAAAGACACTCTGAACCTGTTTAGGATCAATGAGAATACGATCAGAAGCATTACACATGATGGAATCAATGTTGAAATCCACAGACTCCTGCACTGAGGCATCGGTGTCGTGTCTGAGAATTCATTCAATTCATTAGCTCTAGCTGATTCATCCAGTGTAACAATAGGATTACGTTTGGTGTTCATGTTCGTTATCTTTTTCATATGGTCCCATAACCCCTTTGTGTTCATTGAGCCGACACTCTCTTCTAGAGCCGCCCTATGCTTACTTCTGGCCAGTGACAGCATTCTGTTTAGCTCCTTTTGGGCAGCAGCCATGCCCCCCCTGTCACCTTTTTTAAAAGCCAGTTTCTTGCTGTTGATACAGGCTTTTACCTCCTTGGTAATGTAGGGCTTGTTGTTGGGGAAGTGAAGAATGGACTTTTTTGGAACAACGTTGTTCACACAGAAGTTTATATAGTCCGATACTGTCTCTGTAGCCTCATTTAATTCCAGGTCGTGGAAAATACTCCAGTCCGTACAAAGAAAACAGCCCTTCAAAGACTCCACACTGTCTTCTGTCCACTGTAACACCGTTTTTTGGACAGGTTTACTGGACTTTAGGACAGATTTGTAGGTGGGCATAAGCTGAACGGTGGAGTGATCAGAGTTTGCAAGAGGAGGGAGGACCTTAGCTCTGTAAGCATTTTTGGAGCGGTGAAAGCGCTCCCAATGAACAGGTATGTCTGTGGGTGGCTGGGTGGCTGGGTGGCTGGGTGGCTGGCTGGCCGTGTCCGTAGTCTGGCAATACCTTGAGTGGCCACACACAAAACACTAGTTAAAGGAGGGGCGCTGTTTTGTGCAGGCCAGGCACACTCACCACTCACTCACAGGCACAGTTTACACTCACTCACTCACTCACATAGGGTACAGCTGCTCAAATTCACCGCTCCACTTCGAACCGAGGTTTGATTTTTTATATTACCATAGCATTTATCTAACACATTCTTTTTCCTTGTACCACATTTAACGTACTGGTGAAACCCGGGCAAAACAGGCTCCAGTCTACAGTGGTTCAGGTCACCTAATACAAAGATAGGAGCTCCCGGGGTGCGTTGCATTTGTGAATGAACACAGTCTGCTAGTCTATTTGCTGCCCTAGCAGCATTTGCACTGGGCGGTACATAGGCAGCACAAATCACAATATTACCGAATTCCCTCGGAAGGTAAAACGGTCTCATAGAGAGACATAGCAGTTCAAGGTCCGGGTCGCAGTACTTTTCTCTGACAGTGTACTGGCTGCACCAACTGTTACTCACATACACGCTAAGTCCTCCTCCTTTAGATTTCCCAGACGTAGCTCCCGATCGGCCCGAGTTGATGAGAAGCCCTCCAGCTCCAGCATGGAGTTCGGTATGTCCTCCCGAAGCCACGTTTCAGTAAACACCAAAATATTAGCCTCCCGGTACTCGTGGCTAAATCTTGTGTGTAAACGAAGCTCGTCCATTTTGCTTCGGAGCGACCGCACGTTGCTCAAGATGATGGAAGGCAGCGGGGGTTTGTTTCCTCTTCTGCGGATGCGTTGCCTGACGCCTCCTTTCCTTCCCCTCTTCCTCCGTCTGGTCCCCCCGGCAGAGCTGCTGGTAACGGTGACATCCCCAGGGAGGTTCACAGGCGGTGTATTCCCTTTCGGCCGGAGGGCGAGCAGAGCCTCCCTTGTGTAGCCTCGGAGCACTGCCGTGTTTATGGGATGAGTTTCATACCCATTTGTGCCCAGGAATTCCCCAATGACCAAAAACAGCACGAGCAGCATCCACAGTGCCGCCATGGTTTCGGGAAAAGTAGTAGTTCACCAACAGTCTGTTCCGTAAGGGTTAGCCAAGCCCCCTGCTACTTTGGGAGCTGAGCAGCACACCTCACCACGCTGGTGTGCAAACCGCTGTGGCTAAAAAACTAACTTTCTTTTGCGTCCCAAAAGAAAAGCTGAGTTAGCCTATGTTCCTCTTAACCTTGTACGATGAGACTGAAGACAAACAACATTAAAAACAACGGTAAAACAATAAAAAACAGATAGATGCAGGCAGCAGCACTAGAGCCCGGGTCGCCACTGAGCAGCGCCACCGTGTGTGTGTGTGTGTGTGTGTGTGTGTGTGTGTGTGTGTGTGTGTGTGTGTGTGTGTGTGTGTGTGTGTGTGTGTGTGTGTGTGTGTGTGTGTGTGTGTGTGTGTGTGTGTGTGTGTGTGTGTGTGTGTGTGTGTGTGTGTGTGTGTGTGTGTGTGTGTGTGTGTGTGTGTGTGTGTGTGTGTGTGCAGATCGCAGATCTACAAGCTGATCTACAAGCTCACAACGCATCGCGTTGCGAGGCGTTGTGAGCTTGTAGATCAGCTATTTTCAGCAAAGAGGTTTGGTGTAGAGGGGGAAAAAGAGCAGACTAAGTACAGAGTGAAAGGTCAAGTTTATTAAGTGTTGACGGTTCAAGTGGTTACATAGAGAGGGGGAGAGTAAAACAGTGAGTCTTAATGAAGCTATCTCTGCTGCCCTCCACAGTCAGAGAGCAGAACTATGTTTTGGACACACTGACTTCAAGGGAGGGGAGGGTAGCATGAGTAGGGTGATGGGGGGGGTTGACTTCAAGGGAGGGGAGGGTAGCATGAAGGCTTCAATCATATACTTACCATTTCATCTCCTCTGCTCTGGGATGGAGATCGTTATTGAGCCGGGCTTTTATCCAGATCACTGTTGAGCGTTTTCTAATATTTCATGGAATGACGTGAGATGACAAAACTGGTATCTTTTTGTCCAGTTGTTGTCTCCACCAGCCGAAGGCAGGAGGAGAGTATGTTTTTGCCCCTGTCCGTCCGTGCGTCCGTCCGTCCGTGCGTGCGTCCGTCCGTCCGTCCGTCCTCCGAGTTTGTTACCAGCTAATCTCCGGCGCCGTTGGCCCGGTCGCTGCCAAAATGAGCACACACACTCCCTGGATGCCAATTCAGAACCTCTGCCCCACATTTTTCAAATGGCCCTGTTCTAGCGCCACCATGAGGCCGATGTTTGCAAAACCCATTTCTGTACACTACTCCTACAGATTTTGTCCAAAAATCACGCAAATCCGTAGACAGTATCTCTACAGTCATGTGATCGACTACAGTCAGCTCGCACTCCCTGGATGCCAATTCAGAACCTCTGCCCCACATTTCTCACATGGGCCTGTTCTAGCGCCAAAAGGAGGCCAAATTTGTGCAAAACTACCTTTTGGCCAGTACTCCTACAGATTTTGTCCAAAAATCACGCAAATCGGTAGACCGTATCTCTATAGTCATGTGATCAACATGGATCTGTCTGATTGTCCATATTCCATCCTGATTGGCTGAGATTGGCTTTCAAAGTTTGTAAGATTGGTCCGTTTTGGACAAAATGCCTCAAATCACAAAGCTAACATGAAATCGCGCACACACGTTCCCACTAGGCCGAGAAAGAAATGCCACTTCAAATTTTTGAAATCAGCCTCATGGTGGCGCTATAACAGGCCAATTCGTGGTTTTACCTATAACTCCACCCATCAGTTTCAAACTTTGTAAGTGTGACTCCCTTTTTACATTGGCCTATTATAGCACCACCAGGACGCGTGGCCTGGTGGAGACATGTGCTCGGAAGAGCACTTCTTCTAGTTGTGACTGTGAGTTTGTGGCTGACCACCATCTATGAAGATGACAATTGACAGAAGTAACAAATATTATCATTAAATATCATTACAACAATCATTCATTGGTGTGCAATAAGTGTTAAATGGCTTGCTTTATATTATGAATAGTACTGTAATAAGTTCTTGATGGCCTCTTGTATTGATTGTTTAAACATGACATCATGGGCCGCTATGCTCCATAACAGGCTTGATAAGACCACAGCTTATTGATACCTGGTGATCAATACATTTGTTATCGGGTTTGTAGCGGACCCTTGTTTCCAGATCCATTCTAGTGGAACAGGCAGTAGTGTGTGTGTGTGTGTGTGTGTGTGTGTGTGTGTGTGTGTGTGTGTGTGTGTGTGTGTGTGTGTGTGTGTGTGTGTGTGTGTGTGTGTGTGTGTGTGTGTGTGTGTGTGTGTGTGTGTGTGTGTGTGTGTGTGTGTGTCTATAGTTACGGGGACCACTACGAGTGGAACAAGGCAGTAATATGTGTGTGTGATGTGTTTGTCTATAGTTACGGGGACCACTATGAGTGGAACAAGGCAGTAATGTGTGTGTGATGTGTTTATCTATAGTTACGGGGACCACTATGAGTGGAACAAGGCAGTAATGTGTGTGTGTGTGTGTGTGATGTGTTTATCTATAGTTACGGGGACCACTACGAGTGGAACAAGGCAGTAATGTGTGTGTGTGTGATGTGTTTGTCTATAGTTACGGGGACCACTATGAGTGGAACAAGCCAGTAATGGGTGTGTGATGTGTTTATCTATAGTTACGGGGACCACTATGAGTGGAACAAGGCGGTGACGTGCATCCACAACGTGCTGAGTCAGCAGCGCTGGTTGGAACATTATGGAGAAGTCATCATCACCAACTCTAAGAGTGATGCCTGCAGCTGCAAGATCACCTTCGTTAAGGTACACACACATTACATACACACACATTACATACACACACACACACACACACACACACACACACACAAGGTGTACAGCGCATCTTGTTCTTTACAAGGGCAGCATAGCTGAATGGTTAGGGAGCCGCCTGGGGAACCAGAGCCCCTGGTTGTCCCAGGTTCCATTCCATAGCTGAATGGTTAGGGAGCCCGCCTGGGGAACCAGAGCCCCTGGTTGTCCCAGGTTCCATTCCATAGCTGAATGGTTAGGGAGCCGCCTGGGGAACCAGAGCCCCTGGTTGTCCCAGGTTCCATTCCATAGCTGAATGGTTAGGGAGCCCGCCTGGGGAACCAGAGCCCCTGGTTGTCCCAGGTTCCATTCCATAGCTGAATGGTTAGGGAGCCGCCTGGGGAACCAGAGCCCCTGGTTGTCCCAGGTTCCATTCCAGGCCAGGATAGCAATGTGGATGTGTGTCCCTGAGCAAGACTCTTAACCCCTAATTGCTCACTCGCTCCTTGTGGGCAGAGAATCAGCTGGGTTGGCCTGAAAAGACTGAATTTCCCTCACAGGAGGAAATGGGTATCTATGAAACATGATGTGTACGTACTCCAGTACTCTGTACTGGAGCCCAGTATGAAACATGACCTGAGGGACTCTACTGGAGCCCAGTATGAAACATGACGTGAGGTACTCTGTACTGGAGCCCAGACTGATGTTAGAACGGATGCGTTTCAGCCAGGCAGTCATCAGCCTAAAGGCTCTTTTCCACCGGCAGCGATGACGATAACGATTTAAAAAAGTGGGTTTTCAATTGAAAGTGGATCGGCAGCATCCACCAAACACCGATAAAGACAACGATAGCCGACAACTACATCGTTAGGATCAACAACGATGTGGTTAAGATCACAGTGATATGGAACTGGGTCTCTGACAAACAGCTCGAGGTGCGCTCTGAGCGAGCGGCTGTTAATTAGCGCCTCTTCACATTGATGTCCGATAACTTTATCGGACATCAATGTGAAGGCATAATTATCGCTGTGATATTTTATGGCTATCGTCATCGTTATCGCTGCCGGTGGAAATGAGCCTTAACACTGATGACGACCCAGCTGAAACGCATCTGTTTGTTCTCTGCTGCTGAAGTTTCATTAAAAAGACTGTTACTTAAGACTTTGTGTGTGGATTATAACTCTTTACCGAATTGTTGTGTTTAACGTTGTCAAGTCAAACGGTGGCGCTGTCGCCTCACAGCTACAAAGTCCTGGGTTTGATTCCCAACCAGTATTAATAGAATTGGAGACAGAATTCCCCCCTACTAGTCAATCCCTCTGGGTTTTAAAGACTATTCTCATACAGTAGCATCATTAGTTCATTACATGCACCTTACAGCCTTTGCATACTAGATTTCGACGAGCAGTTTAAAGTGGTGTGCAATGTCTTAAACAAAGACACTTTCACATGAGTAGGACATTGACTGAACTTGGAAGCAATAGTTTTGGCTTGAGCACACAACTAGATATCAACATACAGTATTAACATTGTGTTAACATTGTGTACTGTTGTGTGTGGTTGTGTGTTGTTGTGTAGTCTCGCTACTGGAGCTCAGACTGCACTAAGAACGAGGTCCAAGGTGTGGTCCTGGACCGCAGTGGAGACGTGGTCCATCGCTTCGGAGGTCTGTGGCACGAGGGCATCTTCTGTGACACGCTGCCCGTCCCACAATGCATCTGGAAACCCAGTGAGTACACTACAATACCCACAATGCATCTGGAAACCCAGTGAGTACACTACAATACCCACAATGCATCTGGAAACCCAGTGAGTACACTACACTACCCACAATGCATCTGGAAACCTAGTGAGTACACTACACTACCCACAATGCATCTGGAAACCCAGTGAGTACACTACACTACCCACAATGCATCTGGAAACCTAGTGAGTACACTACAATACCCACAATGCATCTGGAAACCCAGTGACTATACTACACCAGGGGTTTTCAAAGTGGGTGACGGGGCACCCTGGGGTGACGGGGCACCCTGGGGTGCCGTGACGGCAGTCCAGGGGTGCCGCGAGATCATTTGGTAATATTTGGAATTTATTTGGACTCTTGAAAAAATATTTAGTGTCATTTTAAATCATTTTTGAAGTACAAAGTTATTTTCAGTCAGTTCTAACCAAAATGGCTGTTGTCTCAACATTTTCCTCACAACATAATCACTAAAATATCGTCACTGTCGGGCAGAAACCTCGTATCTCCAAGTTTCAAATGTGTACGTCTTTTGGTAAAGCAAAGCCCTGCTTCATCATACAAGACTGTCGCACAAAACTAGTGGAAACAGCGATGCGAGGCGATGTGTGCTTGTAGATCTGCTGTTTTCACTAGTTTAGTACATTTTATAGATGATAAATACAAAACGAATGGTTTTGGACATACAAGGTTTCCACCCGACAACGACGATATGCTATAAATATAAGGTGCTGGGACTGAAAATTATAATGTAGGGGTGCCTCGGATTAAAACAAATATTTATAGAGTGACCTGAGACAAAAAAGTTTGGGAACCCCTGGTATAGATTCTGTGATGTCACTTCCTGATACTGTGTAAACACTAACTCTGATGTCACTTCCTGTAGACGTGCAGCCAGACGATGCGTTCCAGTTCTATGGTTTCTCTCGTTACGCCAGAGAGATCAACGAGCTGACGCCTGAACTGGACTCACTGCTGCCCCCTACTGACACCCGCTACCGCCCTGACCAGAGGTATGTGTGTTTATGCACACACACACGCCACATGCACACACACACACGCACACAGATGTCATTTATATCAGATATTGTGATGTCATGTAAAACATGACATCACAAGTCAACAGTCTGGCCAGACTGTTGGACTGTTAACACAAAGGCTTGAAAATGAAGCTTTGGTCAAACATGACCAAAGCTTCATTTTCAAGCCTTTGTGTTAAACATTAACATTAACCCTTTACGGGTCACGGTGGCGCAGTTAGTAGTGCTGTCGCCTCACAACTAGAAGGTCCTGGGTACGTTTCCTGCCGGGGGACGCTGTGGTGGAGTTTGCATGTTCTCCCCGTGTCTCCTAGGGTAGATACCCTCACAAAATACCCTCACTAAAAACATGCCTGATGGAGGGGAAAGGAACTGGCTGGAATAACCTGTTCCTTCCACGGCTACGTCCAAACGGTGAAGCTCCCCCCTGTCAGGTGATAAGAAGCGGCTTGCTCACTCCTCATGCACTGAAGGAAGCATGAGCTCAGTTCAGGGCTCTGCCCAGGTTGGCAGAGGGAGAGCAGAAACCAGGATTACAGCTTAGACAGTTGACACTGGGTGAAAAAAATAGGTTAAAAATAAGAAACATTAACCCTTTGTGTTCCACACAGATTAACTTTAACCCTTTGTGTTCCAGATTAACATTAACCCTTTGTGTTCCAGATTAACATTAACCCTTTGTGTTCCAGATTAACATTAACCCTTTGTGTTCCAGATTAACATTAACCCTTTGTGTTCCAGATTAACATTAACCCTTTGTGTTCCAGATTAACATTAACCCTTTGTGTTCCAGATTAACATTAACCCTTTGTGTTCCAGATTAACATTAACCCTTTGTGTTCCAGATTAACATTAACCCTTTGTGTTCCAGACAGATTAACATTAACCCTTTGTGTTCAGATTAACATTAACCCTTTGTGTTCCAGATTAACATTAACCCTTTGCGTTCCAGATTAACATTAACCCTTTGTGTTCCAGATTAACATTAACCCTTTGTGTTCCAGACAGATTAACATTAACCCTTTGTGTTCCAGATTAACATTAACCCTTTGTGTTCCAGATTAACATTAACCCTTTGTGTTCCACACAGATCAACATTAACCCTTTGTGTTCCAGATTAACATTAACCCTTTGTGTTCCACACAGATTAACATTAACCCTTTGTGTTCCAGGCTGCTGGAGGAGGGGCGGTCGGAGGAAGCGGATAAGAAGAAGGATGAGGTGGAGGAGAAACAGAGGGAGAGGAGGAAGGAGATGGCCAAGACAGGAGAGGAGCACATCCCTCGCTTCTTCAGGTAAACATCATTATGACATCACTATGATAGACAGGAGAGGAACACATCCCTCGCTTCTTCAGGTAAACATCATTATGACATCACTATGATAGAGAGGAGAGGAGCACATCCCTCGCTTCTTCAGGTAAACATCATTATGACATCACTATGATAGACAGGAGAGGAACACATCCCTCGCTTCTTCAGGTAAACATCATTATGACATCACTATGATAGAGAGGAGAGGAGCACATCCCTCGCTTCTTCAGGTAAACACATCATTATGACATCACTATGATAGAGAGGAGAGGAACACATCCCTTGCTTCTTCAGGTAAACACATCATTATGACATCACTATGATAGACAGGAGAGGAGCACATCCCTCGCTTCTTCAGGTAAACATCATTATGACATCACTATGATAGAGAGGAGAGGAACACATCCCTCGCTTCTTCAGGTAAACATCATTATGACATCACTATGATAGACAGGAGAGGAGCACATCCCTCGCTTCTTCAGGTAAACATTATTATGACATCACTATGATAGAGAGGAGAGGAGCACATCCCTCGCTTCTTCAGGTAAACATCATTATGACATCACTATGATAGAGAGGAGAGGAGCACATACCTCGCTTCTTCAGGTAAACACATCATTATGACATCACTATGATAGAGAGGAGAGGAACACATCCCTCGCTTCTTCAGGTAAACGTCATTATGACATCATCACTAGGTCACTATGACAGAGAGGGGTGGAGTAATAATTCAAATTGAAAAAGAAGTGGGAACAAAAGTTGCTGTCGGCAGAAACTTCTCATCTCCATATTTTAACTTTTTTTATGATTTTTCTGTAATTTAACTCTTAATAATGTAATGTAATTTAACTGTAATTTACCTCTTAATAATGTAATGTAATTTAACTGTAATTTAACTCTTAATAATGTAATGTAATTTAACTGTAATTTAACTCTTAATAATGTAATGTAATTTAACTCTACTTACAATACAATACAATAATAATAATCTTATATAATATATCTCTACTACTTGTCGCACATAGGTAGCAAAAATATCAGATCTGCAAGCTGAAAACACATTATAATGTCTAATGTCCTGTTTGTCCTTGTGTTTGTATCTCAGCAAAGACCTGGACGAGGCGGGTCGTGAGGTGTGGCTGTCCAACGGAACCTACTGGACGCTCCGTGAAGAACCAGGGTTCTCCAACACCGAGAACCTGGACCTGTGGTAGAACACCACACCTAGCGCTATGCTAACGCTAATCTATAACCTGGACCTGTGGTAGAACAACACCTAGCGCTATGCTAACGCTAATCTAGAACGTATATATCATACTCTATGTTATGTAATGTACGCTCTGTCGCCACCATCTGGACGCCTAGCGCGATGCTATACACCTAGCTAGCATGATGCTAAAGCTAGCTTATACCCCATGCACTCCCAACGCGTCGTCATGCGTTATCTTAGAATCTTTATGGAAGAACTTATCTTTAATGAAAGTGTCACGACGTATAAATTATGATTAGGGTTTGAGTTTCCGGCTCAGCTTCTGTGTTCTCATTTTGTGTAACTTATAATTGTATATTAAATCTTCATGAGGAGTTTTTAAAGGGGATATTTTTTTGGGGAAAAGCTAAAAAATATTTACGTAAACTAGTTTGTTAATTTAAGTGTATTTTGTACTGAATTATGTCATTCTTTCTAACGGTGCAGTTTAAAGGCGTAGTACGTAATTTAACCCCTGTGTTTACACAACAAAAATAAATCAAACGGTACGGTAATCAATCAAAGTGTTTCTGAAGGTAAACAGTACAGCAGTGGCTGATAATAACTGCTGCTGTAAAGGGTTAAAATCACACCTATTGTTTTGTAAACAAACAATAGGTGTTGTACGCCTTTAATGATGCCATCGCACACCGAGATGAGACTCATTCATGCTTGGTTGCACCACAGAAAGAAATATAATAATACAAATAAACTGCAAACCTACAAGCTCACACTCATCCTGGATGTGAGGCGTTGAGAGGTTTGTAGGTCTGATATTTTAGGCACGCAACACCGTCGCGTGACTTGAGCACCAATTAAACAAAGTTATTACCAAACATAAAAGCATAATGAACCTCTCAGTCCTTATGGACCAATCAGAGGAAGAGATGCTGAACCTCTCAGTCCTTATGGACCAATCAGAGGAAGTTTATTATGAAGACCAGCAGGGGTCACTGTTGGCTCTGAGACCATCTCTTAAAGGAATAGTTCAGCTATTCAATTAGATTGAAATTAACCTCATGAAATACCTGGAGGTTTGTTTGTTTTTGTCACAACAACCCAATATTTAACTGATTGACTAAATGAATTGGAGGAAAACAATCTTAAAGGATCCCTGATTAGTAAGCCTTATATTACATTATAATTGACCTCTAGAACTAAAATGTATATTTAAAAACACCATAAATATTTACTTTTTTATTGTAGAAATAGTTAATCTTTCACTCAATGGGACAAACCCTGTCGCAAGTTGATGATGTCATTTGTTGCAACCATTGGGACCATTTCTAAAGTGTTTTTAAGGTTACATTTGAGTATTAATCCTCAGGGATATTCTGAACAAGATGAATTCTATATTTAAAGTGTTAATGATAACTAATCGATAGTAAATGAAGTCCCTTTAGACTGAACTATTCCCTTTAAAGTCCTTTAAGACCTTGAATTATTTCATACCTTAGGTGTTGGAAAATAGCAGATCTACAACCAATCCGGCACTCGCTATTTTTGGAAAACTGTGAACATTTTTGCGAATCTTTGAATACATATTTTTCAAAACTTCTTTAACTCTGCTTCGGGGAACAACATATTTTGAGTTGGGGGTCCGTGGCCAACTACATGTAATTTAGGGGGTCCTTGACATGAACATGTTTGAGCACCACTGATTTAGAAGAAGTGTTTTAGGAGACATTTAATAGAGTCGGGTCAAAAAATTGCAAAATGGCACAAATATTTACACTTTACACCCAAAATGACATGTATTTGGCCACCGCGGACCCCCATCTCAAAACATGTTGTTCCAGGGACCCCCATCTCAAAACATGTTGTTCCAGGGACCCCCATCTCAAAACATGTTGTTCCAGGGACCCCCATCTCAAACATGTTCTTCCAGGGACCCCCCAGAAGCAGAGATTTGAGTTATAGAATTTTGCTTTGAAAAAAAAAATATATATATTCAAAGATTTGCAAATATTTTCTATTTTTTTCAAAAATAGCAGCCGCGCAGCCGTGCTGTGAGCTTGTAGATCTGCTATTCTTCAGTAGCTAAAGTATACAATAATTCCAGTTCTGTTTGAGAACTGATTTATTTTCTATTTTTTAATTGAATCTCACAACCCTCCCCATGTGTTCTATGAAGATGTGTTTATTTGTATGTTTTATTGTTAAGTATTTACAGTTGAATTAAAATGCAGTGATTTCTGGTAGGAGGTCTTGTAACTCCAACGTTTCTGTTCTGTCGCCGCTCGTACGGGGGGGGGGGGGGGGGGGTCACTTTCCTTATCAGTGCATCTTATTGGTTGATGGGTTAATTGGTTGTATCTTATTGGTTGATGGGTTAATTGGTTGTATCTTATTGGTTGATGGGTTAATTGGTTGCATCGTTCATTAAGAGAGTGCTGATTGGCTCATACCTCTGACAGTGGGCGGTGACAGAAAACGAACCGGCGAGTTGCTTAAGCCCCGCCCATCTACTTCCTCTTCCTGTGTGTAGTTTATGGAGTTTGTCCAAACGCATTCTGGAAGGATTGTAATTGTTTAATTAATGAATTAATTAATGAATGCTTTGATGATGAGATGACATGTTGTCTTTGATGAAATCGTTCTATGGTTAATGTTTACTCTACCAGTAAAAATGACTTTTGTTTTTCAGATTTTTGGTTTTGGTTTTGAATAAATGGAGAAAAAATAAACAAAAGGTTTCCCGCTCTTTTTGTTCTAGACTGTAATAGACGGGGGGGGGGGGGGGGGGGGGGGGGATTTATCTCGCTTGTTTTTGAGATATTCAATTGTAGAAAGGCATCCTCGCACCAAGAAAGACAATTGTCAACTTGGCCATGACCATCTTCATCATCACCATTTACTGCTTTCTATTTAATGGGGTATTTCACTTTCATGACAACTTTTTGTTATTGTATGGTCTAATCAGGTTCTTGGGAACACCCAGGACAGTTTTTGAATTTCTTCATTCAGTATTTAGATATTCATTTCCCCCCATTTTGCCCCCTTCCGGGACCTTCCTAAACCCATTATAACTTCAAACTCCATTCTAACCATGATAGATTCAATGATAACAACTGTCCTTTTTTCTGGTGACTCCTGACACCCTCCAAATATGTGAGCAGGTCGTGTTTTGTCGATAACTTGTTTCATTTATGTTTTTATAATCTTTATTGTATTTAATAATTTTCATTCCCCCCCAAAAAATGTATAGAAATCAATGAAAAATGTTTGTTTTGGAAGGTCCTGGAAGGTGTAAAATGGGGGGAAATGAATATCAAATGTCTAAATACTGAATGAAGAAATTCAAAAACTGTCTTGGGTGTTCCCAAAAGCCTGATTAGACCATACAATGACACATTCTTTTTTAAAGTGAAATATCCCTTAAATGGCAAATTACAAAATAAACACATTGTCAGATTTTACCTCATGCATGGACTAAAGCGGCAGTTTTTTATTCACGTACATATGGACGCAATGCGTGCATCAGCACGAGTGTGACTGTGTGATCATTGGATGTTGTCTCAATAACAAGCAGGCGGTCAGACTGGTCACAAGTCAAGACCTGCACCTGCCTTACCTTAACCATCAAAAATGCCTAAAGTGTCTCAAAAAAGAAAAGTTGATGTCGAATGCCGGGTTTTCAACAACAATTGGACTGCTAAGTATTTATTTAGTGAAGTCAGAGGTAAAGCTGTGTGTTTAGTTTGCAGGGAGCACTGCCTTTTGGCCAAGCGGCCCTCCACAATATGTTCTGTTGTTCTTGTTGCCCCATGGAGAAAATACTTGCCCACCCCTGCAATAAGCCCTGCAATAAGCCCTAACCTAACCCTAACCTAACCCTGCAATAAGCCCATTGTCAACATGCACCACAAAGATGTGAATAGGTGTGCAGGTGTAAATACAGTAGTAACAAAGAAATATTGACAGCTTATTGTGTCTAAAAATACCTATTTAGGCACTTGTACGCATGCCCCCACCCACTGAAATCAAAGTCATTAAAATAGAAAGAAGTTAATGAAAACATTTTAACACTCGTCTTTTCTTTTCTCTAACTCCAATCTAAAATATGAACCCTTGTTGTAAAACAAAGTTGTCCTTTAAAGTAATTAATCACTGATATTTAATGTAATAATGCGTTCCAGGTCTGAATGGGTTAAAGATCTTTTATTGACAGGAGATGGTGAGCCTCTTTGCAGTGTGGTTGTTTGTTTACAAATTACCTTGTATTTTCAGCCTTCAAATTTACACAGAAATTGGTGACCTGTAGAATCTCATGAAACCATATTGAACCGTCAGTTGCACAAAGGAATGGCTGTTGTCTTCAATCATGGTTGTTGTTTATTTTGTTAAAAAATAAAGAAAAGGGAAAAAAAGTGTTAGTCATTGACTGTAGACCGATGTGGCATAAGGAAGTCACAGAATTGTGTAGGTCACAGATGGCGGTGGTACACACTACAGGCAGCAGTGAGGTTACACTGGTGCCTGGCGCCCTCTACTGGGCGAGGTCATTCCTGAGATTCTTTTAAATTGGTTTTATTTTTAATGAACTAAAAAACAGAGAGACACACACGCACGCCGTTGTCCTTGTTACCATGGTAACGTCATTGAGGACATTAATTAGATTGTGTTAAAACTAAAAACATTTCTATTATTGAAAACACTGGTATTTGCCTTAAAGGTTGTTTATTTGTTTGGCTTCTAGAGAAAAGGTAACGACTATAAAACTGTAGATCAGTGATTCTCTGTAACAACAAGACACTGTAAACACAACTAACAATGCATTAAGTCAGGGGTCTTCAACAGGGGGTCCTCAGAGTTACTACAGGGGGTCCTCCAAATCTTTGTCTGATAGAAAGAAAAAAATAAAACCTTTTTAGCCAGATCCTTAACCAGATTCTAAGAACTTTGACCAAAAATAGCAGATCTACAAGCTCACAACGCCTCGCAGATCTACAAGCTCACAACGCCTCGCGCTGCGAGGCGTTGTGAGCTTGTAGATCGGCTATTTCCGGCAAAGAGGTTTGGTGTAGAGGGGAAAAAGAGCAGACTAAGTACAGAGTGAAAGGTCAAGTTTATTAAGTATTGACGGTTCAAGTGGTTAAATATCTGAAAACACAAATTGACATGAATCCAAAATACACTGATGATTGTGCTGTCAAACAATGAAACTATATGGAATCTATGAACAGGTTGTGGGGGTCCCTGTTTCATCTCTCTCTCAACTAAGGGGTCCTCGGCCTGAAAACGTTGACGACCTCTAAATTAAGTTCACATTGACTGTCCGGAGGAATCATTTGCACACAACGCCTCGCATTGCTAAGCGTTGTGTGCTTGTAGATCGGCTGTTTTCATTAGTTTTGTGCGACAGTCTTTATGATGAAACAGGGCTGAGATATGAGGTTTCTGCCCAACAGTGACGATATCTTAGTGATTCTGTTGTGAAGAAAACGTTGAGATAACAGCCATTTTAGTTAGAACTGACTGAAAATAACTTTGTACTTCAAGTTTAAAATGATACTAAATATTTTTTCAAGTGTCCAAATAAATTCCAAATATTATCAAATGATCTCGCAGCACCCCTGGACTGCCGTCACGGCACCCCAGGGTGCCCCGTCACCCACTTTGAAAACCCCTGCAGTAGAGAACGTGTATAATAGTTTATTTAGACTGAAATGTAGACCTTGTGCTCCCGTTGAAATACACATTGCATGACAGACCTAACCTAGGCCTTCATCATCATCATCTTCTGAAATTGTTATAATTTTTACTTTTTTGCTATTATTTTTTAAAGGTTTATCAAAGTAGTTAAATGTCCAAGAAGATCAGGTATAAAACAGGGCAGTCAGAGGACCAGAGCTGGGCTGGAACCATACAGCTTGTAGTAAAGCTCATTATTACAGTAAGTTAGAGGACCAGAGCTGGGCTGGAACCATACAGCTTGTAGTAAAGCTCATTATTACAGTAAGTCAGTTCAAACCATCATTACATTAATATGTGAAATACAGCTTGTAGTAAAGCTCATTATTACAGTAAGTTAGAGGACCAGAGCTGGGCTGGAACCATACAGCTTGTAGTAAAGCTCATTATTACAGTAAGTCAGAGGACCAGGGCTGGGCTGGAACCATACAGCTTGTAGTAAAGCTCATTATTACAGTAAGTCAGAGGACCAGAGCTGGGCTGGAACCATACAGCTTGTAGTAAAGCTCATTATTACAGTAAGTCAGAGGACCAGAGCTGGGCTGGAACCATACAGCTTGTAGTAAAGCTCATTATTACAGTAAGTCAGAGGACCAGGGCTGGGCTGGAACCATACAGCTTGTAGTAAAGCTCATTATTACAGTAAGTCAGTTCAAACCATCATTACATTAATATGTGAAATACAGCTTGTAGTAAAGCTCATTATTACAGTAAGTACCATACAGTAAGAACCATACAGCTTGTAGTAAAGCTCATTATTACAGTAAGTACCATACAGTAAGAACCATACAGCTTGTAGTAAAGCTCATTATTACAGTAAGTCAGTTCAAACCATCATTACATTAATATGTGAAATAAACTTGTAGTAAAGCTCATTATTACAGTAAGTCAGTTCAAACCATCATTACATTAATATGTGAAATAAACTTGTAGTAAAGCTCATTATTACAGTAAGTCAGTTCAAACCATCATTACATTAATATGTGAAATACAGCTTGTAGTAAAGCTCATTATTACAGTAAGTCAGTTCAAACCATCATTACATAAATATGTGAAATAAACTTGGAAGTGTCATAAATACGGTTTCGGTTCAAAGCTGCTGCTGAGCCAATCAAAACCAGCTATTATCTACAGAACTACAGAACCCAGAATGCTTTGCAGCAGTGGCGATGATGTAATTCCTCCTCCTGCCACCTGGTGGAGCCAGAGAGAACAGCAGTGTTTCTACTCTTTACTGATGTCACTGAGGCAGCGTCCAATCACATGTCTGCTGCATAAGACAGCGTCCAATCAGCAGTCACTGCATCATCATTACTTTGGCTGCGTCATCTTCTGGGGGGGCGGGGTTTCTGAGGGGGCGGGGCTTCTGAGGGGGCGGGGTTTCTGCAGATCCCTGAAAATCTTAATTCCATTCATCAAAATATACGAATAAATAAACCTTAAAAAGTCTTAGAACTTCCAACGTCTTAAAAATACCACAGGCAGAAACATAACATTTATGATAGTTTTGATTCACACGTTGCTTTGTATCCGGGGATCCTGTGATGTCATGCCGTACTTTTTATTTCTGTTTTATCCATTAGTTTGGTCGTTAAGGTCCACAGAATGAGAGGCCTGCTCTGCCGGAAACATCGCGAAGAAAGGCTATATGGCCTTTTGTATATTCACTGTCCCATCGACTTCGGTCAAACTAGGGTTTTTTTTCATGATTTTGAAATTCAGAATCGTCTGAATCCATTGCAAGCATTTGTTTTGCACGAAAAAACATCCCTTGGGCTAAAAGCGGCCTTATAAAACTGTGAAAAGTGATGACTCATCACTAAAACACAGTGGAGCCATTTTACGCTTTGTACGTCCTCCCGGTGGGGGCTCCTCACTGGGTGAGGTGAGTCAGTAGGATACAACAGTACGTCCTCCTGGTGGGGGCTCCTCACTGGGTGAGGTGAGTCAGTAGGATACAACAGTACGTCCTCCCGGTGGGGGCTCCTAACTGGGTGAGGTGAGTCAGTAGGATACAACAGTACATCCTCCCGGTGGGGGCTCCTCACTGGGTGAGGTGAGTCAGTAGGATACAACAGTACGTCCTCCCGGTGGGGGCTCCTAACTGGGTGAGGTGAGTCAGTAGGATACAACAGTATGTCCTCCCGGTGGGGGCTCCTCACTGGGTGAGGTGAGTCAGTAGGATACAACAGTACGTCCTCCCGGTGGGGGCTCCTCACTGGGTGAGGTGAGTCAGTAGGATACAACAGTACGTCCTCCCGGTGGGGGCTCCTCACTGGCTAATAGGATGCAACAGGCTGTGTGTGGAGGATTTTATCATCATAAGGACTGAATAGGAGACAGTCGGTCAGTCAGTCAGTCACGGTCTCGGTCGGTCGGTCGGTCGGTCGGTCGGTCGGTCGGTCAGTCAGTCACGGTCAGTCGGTCGGTCGGTCAGATCTTGCTGTCCTCCAGGTGAGAGTCGATGTGTCTGATCAGAGCGTCATCAGGATATCCTGAAGGGAAGCTGAGCTGACAGAGAGGACAACTCCTGACTGGGTCTGTCTCCATCCATAACTACACACAGACAGACAGACAGACAGACAGACAGACAGACAGACAGACAGACAGACAGACAGACAGAATATTAAATTATACAACAGGTAGTTCTGACAAAGCAGTCAATCTGATAGGTTGAAATAGCTTTCTACCCGTGGTGATATTGAGCATTATGGAACGGCTCTCATCAAACATACAGTACATAATAATAGTACAGCACAGGGCATTCATCAAATATTCAAATATCAAAGCCACTATTCGACGTTGTTCACCGAAGTGAATTGTTGTTTTCTTTAAAAAATATATAGTTTATAAAGCTTGGCTAGATAGGAAGTCATAAGAAAGAGTTGTCAATGCCCCTGGTGGATGAATTTGTTAATGCTCTATACCAGGGCTTCTCAACCTTTTTAGGCTGTGACCCCCAAAATAAACATATTTGAACTGGGGTTACTTTTATTTTCAGCGTTAAATTGAGAATGTACATTTGGTGTACATGAAACAAAATATAATATCCTACAAAAAAAATCACATGCCAGCAGAAATAGGCTATGCCTCTCAACTGAGTTTTATGTTTTATTTCTAAAAGGTTGACATTTTCTTTAGTAAACATCTGTGATCCTAATATAAAGTTAAACAAAGAAGAAAATTATCATCTGTTAAGGACATTTGATCGTAAAATTATAACTTTGCTTGTAACTTCTTGTAACTTTTTGTATCTCAGTTACTTGACGAGTTACAGAAATATGAATGTAACTCAGTTACCAGCAAGTTACATCAAAATGTAACTTAATTATGTTAACTGAGTTACATGTAACTTTAACTTCCCCAACACTGCATAGGCCTGCATACAGACAGCACCCAACAGCACTGATCGCAATGCTTGCACGCTCTGCTGGCGCACAATTAGGACCAAGTTGGCACCTGGACAGAGTGCAGTCTATTTCACTGTTTCTGCAGACAATGTATTTACACTACATTATTAGACTCAGCTGAAGCTGACATTGTGCCCTGTTTGAGTGATTTCTGGAGGGGAGGGACTTTGACGGCACAGATTGGTTATTTGTTAAACCCACCCCCACCCCCACCACTAATTGGAGGAGCCGTCATTTCGGCTCCAGAAATCACTTATTATAATTTTTTTATCCCACAACCCATTTTTTCACCCAGTGCCAATTGCCTATGTAATCCTGGGCTCTGCTCTCCCTCTGCCAACCTGGGGAGACAACAGACTGACCTCATGCTTCCTATGCATGAGGAGGCCAAGTTGCTTCTTTTCACCTGACAGTGGAGATTTCCCTGGTTTGGACGTAGCGCGTGGAAGGAACACGTTATTCCAACCAGTTCCTTTCCCCTCCATCAGGCGCCCCGGCTGGCCAGGGGGAGGCAGTATAGAGACCAGGATTACTGCATGTTTTTGTGAGGGTATCAACCCTATATGGGGAGAACATGCAAACTCCACACAGAAAGGCCCTATCGCCAACCCCACCTAGGGTGTGGGCCCTAACCCGGAGGGAGGAACACAGCCCAAGCACCCACAGCGTCCCCCGGTGGGAATCGAACCCAGGACCTTCTAGCTCTGAGGTGAAGCGCTAACCACTGCGCCACCGTGCCCCCAGAAATCACTTATTATGAACACAATTCCAGAGAGAGGGGGCGGGGCTTTATGAGTGGGCGTGGCTTACGTTGATGGAGGGCCAGGACTGAGCATGCTCAGTGCGGAGGCGGGGGGGCAGCGGGCAGCAGAGGGGCGTCGGCCCATCGGGGGGCGGGGCCAGAGATGGACACGCCCACTCCTGACAGAGAGATTATTTTGATTTTTAAAAATGTCATTAATTAAAAACATATCTATCAGATAAACCACCAAACTCACTCACTCACTCACACACTCACACACTCACTCTCTAACGCTCTAACGCTCACGCTTATCTACGTTTATCTATTCACTCGCTTCAGCAACTGATCCCAAAGTTCACATGGTATTGGCCATTAGCATTATACCAACGGTGACGGAGCCCGAATTTCATTTCTCCCAAATTAAAGCTGTTTATTAGCGTTTTCTTAGCCTGTTGTCAGGGTTACGGTCCGTTCCTCCAGGCCATGGGATCTGTGGCCCCACACACACACCCCTCTCTCTCACAGTTAGGAATGTGCATTCTCTCTCTCTCTCTCTCTCTCTCTCTCTCTCTCTCTCTCTCTCTCTCTCTCTCTCGCTTTTACCAGGTGCGTTTGATGTGTGTCTCATCTTCCAACGGGTATGAAAAAACTATGTGGAGCAAGCGCATTCATACTTCTATTCACCTAAAAGTTATTTTAAATTATTTGTATCCATCATAAATATACACTCCTCCATGAGCTGCTCCTTACATTATGATGCTCCCACATATTCTCACGCACGCACCAGCTACAGTAACTTTCCCCACAACCCACACTCTGCACATATTTTGGAGCACATATCTTCGAACGGGTAAGGTCTAGTTAATGTATGATCATCATCATCATCACCTCTTCGTCATCAGAGGGGGGAGGGGTCACCAGTGGGCTGGGCTCTGGGTGGTTGTCATGACGACTGAAATGATGCACCTGGAAGAGAGCACATGATTGGTCACTTCAACACACATGGATACAATGTTACTTAGAGAGCTCCTGATTGGTCAGTCCAACACACATGGATACAATGTTACTTAGAGAGCTCCTGATTGGTCAGTCCAACACACATGGACCAGCAGAGGGCGCCACGAGGTTCGCTCACCACTGGCATCACCGCTGGCGATGTCAGTGACATCACCACTGGTGCACACCAGGACATCACCACTGGTGCACACCAGGACATCACCACTGGTGCATACCAGGACATCACCACTGGTGCACACCAGGACATCACCACTGGTGCACACCAGGACATCACCACTGGTGCACACCAGGACATCACCACTGGTGCACACCAGGACATCACCACTGGTGCACACCAGGACATCACCACTGGTGCACACCAGGACATCACCACTGGTGCATACCAGGACATCACCACTGGTGCATACCAGGACATCACCACTGGTGCATACCAGGACATTAATGAAAGGGTTAGGACTTCATGAAGTCGACTCCCACCAGAGAAAGTCGAAGTTGAAAAATAAAATTTGTATTGTATTGTATGTATTTCTTGCAAAAATCACAAGTCGTTAATGCCCCAGTGCATACGCAGCCAAACCCAGTACTTGTGCGCTCTGCTGGTGCAAGTAATTATTACGTTATCAATATGATTAACAATTTATGTGTTACGACTGAACCCTTTTATTTTCCTACTTTAAGAAATATATTATCATTGTTTAAACAATATTTGCATACATTTTAAAACAAACAGACAAATCTAAGACATTCCATGAATATAAAAACATAATATATAATAATTAAGAAGAAGTGAAAATAGCCGATCTACAAGCTCACGACACGACACGAAGCGACATGCTGTGCACTTGCAGATCTGCTATTTTCACTAGTTTGGGAGCCGCCGGCGTAATGGATAAGTTAATAATATAAAGCTCATAATATACATTCACCAGAGGAAAGCCCAGATCTCCAAGTGCGTGATGAGGACTGCTGTTCAGGCTGCTGCCCCCCCTCCTCCTCCCCCCTCCCCCCGCCGTGGGGGTGCGTGCGGAGGCGGGGCGGGCCGGGGCCGGGCCAGGGCCTCTGGAGGGGCCGTGGCCCCCCGGTCTGGGCAGCGTGGATACGGGGTCCCTCAGCAGGCGAGCGGGGGTCCTCTGGAAGGACGCGGGGTCCAGCACCTTTCAGGACGACAAGGGGTTAATTTAAGCGATATCACACCAGAGGGTGTTTGTTGGTTACACTGTTGTTTTTGACAGCAAAGTTTCATTTAGTTTTAGTCATAGTCTTTTGAATACAATGCCATTTAGTTTTAGTCATAGTCTTTTGAATACAATGCCATTTAGTTTTAGTCATAGTCTTTTGAATACAATGCCATTTAGTTTTAGTCTTAAGGCCACTTTTAACCAAACAGATTCGTGGCCGAATCGGCGGCGGAAAGCGTCTGTTGCCGAACGGGAGCTCATCGGTAGGTTTTCGGCAGCGGGTCGGGAACGTTATCGACGGAAAACTGGAAGACTGGACTT
>NC_137813.1:856710-866710 GCF_963921795.1 Nannobrachium achirus | reverse complement strand
ATTTGGCATGGATCGGGGCAACGGTTGCGGAGATATGAGTAGGGCAAAAGTGTGACGTGTGACGTGTGACAGACAGACTGACGGACTGATGGACAGCTGGTCGAGGTTTTGATAGTAACTGCGACCTGACGGTCGCAATAAACTAAAATAAATATTTAAATAACTTCAGGCGGGGGTCCACAGACAGACACATTTATCCGTACATCTGGGGGTCCACAGACAGACACATATACCGTACATCTGGGGGTCCACAGACAGACACATATACCGTACATCTGGGGGTCCTTGAACCACTGGTTTAAACAACCTCATAGAAAGCAAGGATCCCCGTCCAATCACCTGTGTCCGTCTCTCTTCCTGGAGGCGGGTCACTTCCTGCCTTAGCCCCTCCTCCCTGCGACACGCCCCCTCCGCCCGCCGCCGCGCCTCCACAAGCTCCGCCTCCAGACGCTGCAGCCTCGCGTCTGATTGGCCGTTCAGACGCTGCAGCCTGGCGTCTGATTGGGCGTCCAGCGAGCGAGAGCTGTGCAAGCCCCGCCCCTCTGAGAAAACACACACTCTGATTGGATTGAATGTATTTTTTTTTTTAAATGTATACATACTAATTATGTTAAATAATAGAGACTTAACTCACTTAGTGCCAAACGACTTTCAGATCAACTATCTCACTATGGACTTCCCTGACAAGCGACTTTAATTGACTTTTAAAAAATGTTTTTTTTTTGTTTTGTTTTTTGACCCCATTAAATCTAGTAAACATGATTTCAATTGATTTTCCACCCCCATACAACCCCATCTTTCATACAGGGCAGCCATCTTTGCTTACATAACATGTAAAACATAATGGCTATTTTCTCAAGAATGCCTGAACGGATTTCCAATCTGATTTTTTTGTTTGAAAGCTGTGAACAGCCTGCACAAACATGGTGCATGATCTGTGCACTATAAATTACATGGAAGTCTATGGAGACTTATGGTAGGGAGATCCCAAAGAAGGCATATTTAAATGGCAGTAAATGTGTAAAGTCATAGTTAAATGTATTTTTTTCTCTGTCATTTTATTTTGAAGTTTCAGTCGAAATAAAACATAACCTGAAACGGTAGCCTTGTTTTTGAGCCAATCAGTGCCATGCCATCCCCTTGGGCTATGGGATGACGTCCCTTTGGGCTATGGGATGACGTCCCCTTGAACTATGGGATGACGTCCCCTTGGGCTATGGGATGACGTCCCCTTGGGCTATGGGATGACGTCCCTTTGGGCTATGGGATGACGTTAGCCAGAGAATGCTATGTTTGAAAGCATGTTTATGTTGCTTATTTCTGACCTAAAAGGTTTTCAGATACTGTAGGTCTACTGTACATATTATAATGTACTGTTTAAGTTTGATCCTTCTGGCTGTATATATCTATATATATATTAGGGCTGGGATGCGATTAAATTTTTTTATCTAATTAATTACAGGCTTTGTGATTAATTAATCGCAATTAATCGCATTTTAATCGCACATCGATTTTTGACCTGAGAAGCATTTTTTAAGTAAAACACATTTTGTTGTACGAGTGAATCAACAAGTGAGTTTTTTTTATCTAAATTTTGCATCCACTAGGCCAAGCAAAGCGCTCTGATCGGCTACTTCTCCCATTGCGTTTGTTGTCTCTTCTTGGTTGGTGCATCGCTATGATCGATATGCCCGAAACTGAAGGTTCTGAGGTGCAAAAACTAAGTGCGATTAAAATGCGTTAATCTTTTTAATCAGGTTAATTATCGCAATTAATCAGTTAAAGTCCCAGCCTTAATATATATATATATATATATATATATATATATATATATATATAGAGAGAGAGAGAGAGAGAGAGAGAGAGAGAGAGAGAGAGAGAGAGAGAAAGAAAGATTCTTACCTCTGGGAACGTTGAGGCTGGTGTGTAGTTGTGTGTCTCTGTGCTGCGGGTGTGTGTTGTGTGTGTTGTTGTGGTTGTGTAGTTGTGTGTCTCTGTGTCTGACGGCTGACTCCAACGACCTGATCCTCTCTGCATGCTGCTCTGCTAGTGATGTCTGGAACACACACACACACACACACACACACACACACACACACACACACACACACACACACACACACACACACACACACACACACACACACACACACACAGAGCTGGGGACTCACACAATGACTTCAAAGTCGATATTTAATTTCAGCCTCTTTAACGATCTATACTTTATTTATAAGAACCCAGCTAACATTCTGTCAACATCAACTGATGATCTATATATCTGTGAGGAAGCTTGGAAGCGTGTGTGTGTGTGTGTGTGTGTGTGTGTGTGTGTGTGTGTGTGTGTGTGTGTGTGTGTGTGTGTGTGTGTGTGTGTGTAATGTGTGTACCATAGCATCCAGCTCTCTCCTCACATGCTGATGGTTATAGTGTAGTGTATAGTGTAGTGTGTGTGTATAGTGTAGTGTGTGTATAGTGTAGTGTGTGTGTATAGTGTAGTGTGTGTGTATAGTGTAGTGTGTGTAGTGTAATGTGTGTGTATAGTGTAGTGTGTGTGTATAGTGTAGTGTGTAGTGTAATGTGTGTAGTGTAATGTGTGTAGTGTATAGTGTAGTGTAGTGTGTGTATAGTGTAGTGTGTGTGTATAGTGTAGTGTGTGTAGTGTAATGTGTGTGTATAGTGTAGTGTGTGTGTATAGTGTAGTGTGTGTGTATAGTGTAGTGTGTGTGTATAGTGTAGTGTGTGTAGTGTAATGTGTGTGTATAGTGTAGTGTGTGTGTGTATAGTGTAGTGTGTAGTGTAATGTGTGTAGTGTAATGTGTGTAGTGTAGTGTGTGTATAGTGTAGTGTGTGTAGTGTAATGTGTGTACCATAGCATCCAGCTCTCTCCTCATATGGTGATGGTTATAGTGTATTGTGTGTATATAGTCTAGTGTGTGTGTATAGTGTAGTGTGTGTGTATAGTGTAGTGTGTATAGTGTAGTGTGTAGTGTAGTGTGTAGTGTAATGTGTGTAGTGTAGTGTGTAGTGTAATGTGTGTAGTGTAGTGTGTAGTGTAATGTGTGTAGTGTAGTGTGTAGTGTAATGTGTGTAGTGTAGTGTGTAGTGTAATGTGTGTAGTGTAGTGTGTAGTGTAATGTGTGTAGTGTAGTGTGTAGTGTAATGTGTGTACCATAGCATCCAGCTCTCTCCTCACATGCTGATGGTTTTAGTGTAGTGTAGTGTGTGTGTAGTGTAGTGTGTGTATAGTGTAGTGTTTAGTGTATGTGTGTATAGTATAGTGTAGTGTGTGTAGTGTAATGTGTGTACCATAGCATCCAGCTCTCTCCTCACATGGTGATGGTTTTAGTGTAGTGTGTATAGTGTAGTGTAGTGTGTGTATAGTGTAGTGTGTGTGTATAGTGTAGTGTAGTGTAGTGTGTGTAGTGTAGTGTGTAGTGTAATGTGTGTACCATAGCATCCAGCTCTCTCCTCACATGGGGATGGTTTTAGTGTAGTGTGTGTATGTGTGTAGTGTAGTGTGTAGTGTAATGTGTGTAATGTGTGTACCATAGCATCCAGCTCTCTCCTCACATGGTGATGGTTTTAGTATAGTGTGTGTGTATAGTGTAGTGTGTGTATAGTGTAGTGTGTGTATAGTGTAGTGTAGTGTAGTGTAATGTGTGTACCATAGCATCCAGCCCTCTCCTCACATGCTGATGGTTTTAGTGTAGTGTGTGTATAGTGTAGTGTGTGTAGTATAGTGTAGTGTGTAGTGTAATGTGTGTACCATAGCATCCAGCTCTCTCCTCACATGCTGATGGTTTTAGTGTAGTGTGTGTATAGTGTAGTGTGTGTATAGTGTAGTGTGTGTATAGTGTAGTGTAGTGTAGTGTAGTGTAGTGTAGTGTAGTGTAGTGTGTATAGTGTAGTGTAGTGTAGTGTAGTGTAGTGTAGTGTAGTGTAGTGTAGTGTGTATAATGTAGTGTAGTGTAGTGTAGTGTAGTGTAGTGTAGTGTACCATAGTATCCAGGTCTCTCCTCACATGCTGATGGTTTTAGTGTAGTGTGTGTATAGTGTAGTGTGTAGTGTAGTGTGTAGTGTATAGTGTGTAGTGTAATGTGTGTACCATAGTATCCAGGTCTCTCCTCACATGCTGATGGTTTTAGTGTAGTGTGTGTAGTGTAGTGTAGTGTGTATAGTGTAGTGTAGTGTAATGTGTAATGTGTGTACCATAGTATCCAGGTCTCTCCTCACATGCTGATGGTTTTTCTCCTGATGGTTTTTATGGTAGGCCTGAATGACCTCAGATAACCTCTGCTCTCTGACCTTACTCTGCTGTAACTGATGCACACACACACACACACACACACACACACACACACACACACACACACACACACACACACACACACACACACACACACACACACACACACACACACACACACACACACACACACACCATAAGATTGTAGACTTATACTTCTGTCCGTCACCAGTCAACAGGTACCGCTGTGCTCCAAGTGATTCAACCCCCTCTGAAAATTAGGTTTATTTATTGAAGCCACTGTTACTTTGACTTAGAACTTGTGAACTATGCTCAAAACTGTACTTTTAGGAACATTCAGTCCCTTTGCAATTGTTTACTATATTACTTTTTTCTTACAAAGCAATAATCTCTTCTCTGAAGCTTTTGTGACCAGATACACTACACCACTATGATACCCAAGTACCTGTCAACATACTTTATAAACATTAAGGATGTCCATAACCAGTCAAAACCAACAAAGGGTCAAACTCTTTTTTCTGCTATACCACCAAAATGTGGAAAGCCTTACCGAAGGCCATAAAGGAGTGTGGATCACTAGCATCCTTTAAAATTGCCCTGAAAAACCACTTACAGGCAGCAGCCGTTCGCAAATGGTAAAAAACTAACCTAGCCCAACCCTACCCTCCCCTGCCCCTTCTTTGTATACTTATTGTTTGTTTAGACTTACTGTTTTCTTTTTTTTTTGTTCTCTCATTTTATTTTATTTACATATCTACTGCATAGTACTGTGTTCTATTCGTCTGTCATTCAATGTTATATGAGATACTTTAATGGTTTCCTGTGGAAATAAGCTTAGTCTTTTCATGGATCTCCTTTTAGTTGACCTTGTACCAGTGAACTGTACCGTCATGAAACTGTACCTTTTCCTATGCAAACTGACAATAAAGTCTTCAATCAATCAATCAATCAATCAATCAATCAATCAATCAATCAATCAATCAATCAATCAATCAATCAATCAAATTCCTTAAACTTAGCCATGTTTCTATTAAACTGCTCTAATCACAGTCAACAAACTTCTAGTCAGGCCAGGTTCAATCTTTAAGCCCTTGATAATGATTAGTGGATAGTGGTTGATTACTGATGTTTTCAGGTGTGCTTTAGTTGAAAGTGACATTTAGGGCATTGGATTTGGAAAAACACTACACATATTACTTTTGTTGAGCTTTTTACATTGTTCTTGTATGATTGAGTTTACTATGAAAAGCAGCACTTCTTGTCCACGTGTCTGTGTATCTCTGAACGTCACGCCTGACACTGTGGTTCCCCTGACACATCACTGTTACATCACAGCTGATATCACCTACAGTATGTAAAGGTCCATATAGGGTGTGCCAAATGTAGTTCTAAGAGCGGCCATTTCTTGGGTAAACACAGCCTTACACAGGTGTTCTGATTAGACTATAGCATTAGTGCTATGCAATCAAACAATTGAAACACCTGTGTTTTGACCCAAGAAATGGCCGTTAAGGACTACAATGTTTTTGTTTTTATATATTTGTATGCTAATTGTTGATCTTTTTGTATGTAATCTCGTCAGCATTGCAAATGAGGGTGAACCTCAATGCTCTTTTCGAGAATAAATAAAGGTTTCAATCAATCAATCAAAACAATGACGTAGCCGCTGGCACACACTATATGGGTATAACCCAGAATCCCTTTTATGCCCATATGAAGATCCCTAATGTCATCGATATAGTATATGATTGAAGACTTTATCGTCAGTTTGGATAGGAAAAGTTACAGTTTCATGACGGCACAGTTCACTGGTACAAGGTCAACTAAAAGGAGATTCTAGTAAGTCCTAAGTTTCACGGACGGACCAGATTTGAATAAAGTCGTTTGAGACAAACTTTATTCAAATCAGTTCTGTCCCTGTCAGTAGGTCAGATAAGGCACATCACTGTCCCTGTCAGTAGGTCAGATAAGGCACATCACTGTCCCTGTCAGTAGGTCAGATAAGGCACATCACTGTCCCTGTCAGTAGGTCAGATAAGGCACATCACTGTCCCTGTCAGTAGGTCAGATAAGGCACATCACGGTCCCTGTCAGTAGGTCAGATAAGGCACATCACGGTCAAGGTCAAGGTCAAGGTAAACTTTATTATCCCGTTCAGGGAAATTCATTTGGTCCAAAGGTGCGAGTACAAAAAACATCCAACATCCAACATTAAATACTGACAATACAATCTGCTGTACTTAAAAGTGCTTAAAACATGTTCCTACAGGCTATAACCGCTATCTATCTGCTGACTTTTTTATTTAGAAGTCTGATTGCAGAGGGAACAAAGGAATTACCAAACCTAGATGTGGTAATGTTCCTTTGCAGCATCCTTCCATTGCCTCGGCGACTGCGTTCGAATTTGCTGTGTAAGGGATGAGCAGGGTCACTGAGGATGCGCTCAGCCTTGCTCACAATTAGGTCCTCACATAATTGCCCTTCAGAAGTTTGATTGCACCCGATGACCCTGCTCGCCATCTTGATCATGCGCTGCAGTTTTGCTTGGTCCTGAATTCGCATGTTTCCAAACACACATATCAGTCCAAATGACAGGATGCTCTGGAGGACAGATTCATAGAACATCTGCAGGATGCAACGGTCTACATGAAATGAGTTTAGTCTCCGTAAAAAAAACATTCTCTGGTGCATTTTTTTAACCTTAGCTTTAGCACACTCGTCAAACTTCAGTTTGTCATCAAATTCTATGCCTAAATATTTATAGGTCTTGACCCTTTTCAATAGGTTCCTTGTTTACAAGGGTGGGTGGGACTACTTCTCCACTCCTCCTAAAGTCTATGACCATTTCTTTTGTTTTGGTCACATTAACCTGGAGAAAGTGATCCGAGCACCATGTTGTGAAGTGCTCCACCTCCTCATCAAATCTGCCTATGCATTCATCATCAGATTTAAGGAACCCCACCAGGGCTGTGTCGTCAGCGTACTTGAAGAATGTCTGGGTGGAACCTAAGGCTGGACATTCGTTGGTGTACAGTATGTACAGTAAAGAAGACAAGACACAGCCCTGGGGGGCACCTGTGTTGATCATCTTTGACATAGATACAGCTGTATTAAAGCGGACCTGCTGAGAACGATTTAAAAGAAAATCATTTATCCACATAATAAGTCTTGGATTCACATCATAGTCCATCAGCCTGCTCACCAGCAGGTGGGGCTGGATGGTGTTGAACGCACTGCTGAAGTCAATGAACACTATTTTCACATAACTGTGATCTTTTTGCAAATGTTCTAGTATGCTGTTGGTCATTGTCAGCAGTGCGTCATCAACCCCCGGCTCTGCCTGGTAAGCAAACTGATAAGGATCTAGACGGGAGGAGACTTCTTTAAGGAGATGTTTGGAAACAATCTTTTCAAGACATTTCATGGGCACAGAGGTTAGCGCAACAGGGCGCAGGTCGTTCATCTCTTTTGGCCTGTTGTTTTTGGACACAGGTATAATAATAATTATCCCTGTGTCCACGGAGCGCTGAAACAGCTTCTGAAAAGGAGAAGCGAGTGAGTTGGCACAAGATCTCAGGACCTTACAGCTAATGCCATCAGGACCCTGAGATTTATTTACATCAGCACGTACGTTTCCGTATCGCACTACACCAGGGGTTATCGAAGTGGGTGACGGGGCACCCTGGGGTGACGTGACGGCAGTCCAGGGGTGCCGCAAGATCATTTGCTAATATTTGGAATTTATTTGGAAAAAGAAATATTTAGTATCATTTTAAACTTGAAGTACAAAGTTATTTTCAATCAGTTCTAACCAAAATGGCTGTTATCTCAACGTTTTCCTCGCAACATAATCACTGAAATATCGTCACTGTCGGGCAGAAACCTCGTATCTCCAAGTTTCAACGCCTCGCGATGCGAGGCATTGTGTGCTTGTAGATCTGCTGTTTTCACTAGTTTTTACATTTTATAGATGATAAATACAAAACGAACGGTTTTGGACATACAAGGTTTCCACCCGACAACGACGATATGCTATAAATATAAGGTGCTGGGAGTGAAAATTATAATGTAGGGGTGCCTCGGATTAAAAAAATATTCATGGGGTGCCGTGTGTGTGTGTGTGTGCGTGCGTGCGTGCGTGCGTGCGTGCGTGCGTGCGTGCGTGCGTGTGTGTGTGTGTGTGTGTGTGTGTGTGTGCACCTCTCTGCTCAGGCCGTTGATCCTCTGCTGAAGGAAGCTGATCTGTGATTGGATGAGGCTGGTTTCCATGACGACAGGTTCACAGGAACAGCCGTGGTTCCTTTTCCCTTCTAACTCGCCCATCATCTGAGAGAGAGAGAGAGAGAGAGAGAGAGAGAGAGAGAGAGAGAGAGAGAGAGAGAGAGAGAGAGAGAGAGAGAGACATAGAGAGAGAGAGAGAGAGAGAGAGAGAGAGAGAGAGAGAGAGAGGAGAGAGAGAGAGAGAGAGAGAGAGAGAGAGAGAGAGAGAGAGAGAGAGAGAGAGAGAGAGAGAGAGAGAGACTAAGCATGTGTCACCCATCCCTCTTTCTGTGTTTGAATGGTACCAAAAATCCAGTTTACTCAAAATAGAGCTGCAAGACCAGCTCTGCTCATTTAGTACTGAAACAATGCATAATGAATTGTCATGGATGAAAGTGAATGGAAGACTAGCATGTAGCTTGATTCTGTTCATTAACAACATATACTTTACATAACGCTGTTTCTGAGTTATTGCTTGCTAGTGATAGCTATAACTGATATGGCACCAGGCAAGCCCTGAGAGGTGCTTTCACCCAGGTTAAGCCCAAGAGTGAAGCTTTGACGAACAAGAAAAAAAAGGTTATGTACAGAGCAATCGAGTATTGGAACTTGGACTTCCAAATTATGTTGTTTTAATTCACAGCAAAGCTGTTTTTAAAAATAGATTGAGAGGAGCTGTAATTCAGAGAGAGGTTGTTTTAGATTGTGTATGGATTGTTGTGGTTGTCAGTCTGATGTGCATTTTGAGTTGTGCATGGATCAATTATTATAATCTGTTAGGCCTAGAATTATTGAATGCTTTAGCTATTGAAAAATAGCAGATATACAAGCTCACAGCGCGGCACCGAGTGCCGCGCTGCAAGCTTGTAGATCTGCTATTTTTGAAAAAGTTGTGAAAATGTGGGCAAAACTTGTGAATATATGTATTTTTTAAAGCGAAAGTTTGTAACTCAAATTTTGCTTCTGGGGGGTCCCTGGAACTAAATATTTTGAGATGGGGGTCCGTGGACAAATAATTTTGGGGGTCCTTCACATGAAAAGGTTTGAGAACCACTGACATAGTAGTCTCTCAAGAACAGACTAACTGAGCTCCAGTTCAGTGAAAAGGACCTTTTCTTTGACGATGGCTGGCCAGATTGCTGACATAGAAACAGGTTTTTTCAAAAAATCTTAGAAGGATTCAAAATTCACTTATAGAATCGGGTCAAAATTAAATATTTCACGTTTTTTTCAAAAATAGCAGATCTACAAGCTCGCAGCTGTGAGCTTGTAGATCTGCTATTTTTCCAATAGTTAAAGCATAACAATAATACACAATAATGTGTAACCGTTCTGAATGGGTCAAATCTAACCCTAACCCGTTCTGAATGGGTCAAATCGTTCTGAATGGGTCAAATCTAACCCTAACCCGTTCTGAATGGGTCAAATCGTTCTGAATGGGTCAAATCGTTCTGAATGGGTCAAATCGTTCTG
>NC_137813.1:826710-851710 GCF_963921795.1 Nannobrachium achirus | reverse complement strand
GAGCGCACATGTTACCAACAGGAGCCTGTATGAGGGAATACCAAGGGTAAGCGAGAAAATTGCCACCAGAAGAATGAGACTTGCAGGACACTGCCAAAGACACCAGGAGCTTCCAGCCAGCAAATTAGTACTGTGGGAGCCAACACATGGGCACCGGTCGCGAGGACGTCCTACAAAAACATACGTGGACGTACAGATGTATGGAGAACCGAGATGACTGGAAACAACGATGGAGGGCTCGTCTGAGGACGACCTAGATAGATAGATAGATAATACTGTATGTCTTAACACTGATAGCCTGATAAATCAGTCCGCACAACACCACCCCCTGTTGGTGGGTGGCAGCCAGGCAAGGCACCTGAGGCATTACAGTACCATAAAGATGTACAATGCCCTGCCAAAATATCCTTTAGGATTCTGATAGAGAATCCTATAAGAATCCTTTACAGTTTTGGAACAGATCCTATTGGATATTTTCTTATAGGATTATCCTATAAGAAAATATCCAATAGGATCTGTTCCAAAACTGTAAAGGATTCTAATAGGATTCTTAATGGGATTTTCTAAAGGATTATTATCCTATAAGAAAATATCCAATAGGATCTGTTCCAAAACTGTAAAGGATTCTTATAGGATTCTTAATGGGATTTTCTAAATCACAGCATGTCTACACTCATGTCATCAACATGGATCAGGAAGATTTGGGAAAAACACATTTTTGCCCTATTTGTGGAGATAAGCCACCTACGGTCGCTTATCTCCCGATTAGGGAGTCTTACTGGTATAATACATTCTATTGTATGTTCCATTTCATATGATACATTCTATTGTATGTTCCATTTCATATGATACATTCTATTGTATGTTCCATTTCATATGATACATTCTATTGTATGTTCCATTTCATATGATACATTCTATTGTATGTTCCATTTCATATGATACATGATCGTGAACATGTTCTCCCATGGTTCTCCCCACCGGGGGAAATGGATGTGCTATGGCAGCGTGCCGCATCCAGTTGGGGTTACCGCGGGGCACTTCACGAGCGTCGATACCGCGACGCTGCACAGCCGCCCGCGTCCAGTGTGTCCTCTCTTTAGTCTTGTGTAGCCGCCCCGTACAGGAAGTGATGTCACAACTCGCTGACATCACACTGACATCACTTCCTGTACAGAATACGTACGTACGTACGTACGTACGTACGTACACTCAAGCGACAAGGTTCTTCAGGGTAAATGCGACCTTCGGTTGCAATAACATAACAATAACCATGACATCCTCACTACTGTAATGTTATGTACAGTAATATAACATAACAATAACCATGACATCCACACTACTGTAATGTTATGTACAGTAATAACATAACAATAACCATGACATCCTCACTACTGTAATGTTATGTACAGTAATATAACATAACAATAACCATGACATCCACACTACTGTAATGTTATGTACAGTAATAATATAACAATAACCATGACATCCTCACTACTGTAATGTTATTGCGACCGTAAGGTTGCAGTTTAGTATGAAAACCTCCACCGGCCGTCCGTCCGTCCGTCCGTCCGTCCGTCCGTCCGTCCGTCCGTCACACACGTCACACCTTTGCCCTGCTCAATGTATACGTGTAACGCCTGATACTGAGGTGATGTGTCACTGTGACATCACAGATACTGAGGTGATGTGTCACTGTGACATCACAGGTGAGATCGCAGTGATGTCAGATACTCAGAGCAGGGATCTCCATATTTAGGCATAAACAGGTGACATCACAGTGATGTCAGATACTCAGAGCAGGTATCTCCATATATGGGCATAAAATGGATTCTGTTAGGGATCTCCATACTGTATATGGGCATAAAAGGGATTAGTGATGTCAGATACTCAGAGCAGGGATCTCCATATATGGGCATAAAAGGGATTAGTGATGTCAGATACTCAGAGCAGGGATCTCCATATATGGGCATAAAAGGGATTCAGATGGAGATTCAACTTCAATGAGTAACAATGGCAAACTGTCAACTGCCCGTATGTTCTTGATAATTGGTAAAACAAACTTTTGGCCTATTTGTGGCTTATCATCACATCCAACCATCTTAAGATACTCAGCTAGTGGGGAATGCTCTCTTCCCTGGTGAGAATTGCCCCTTTATATAGGGCTTGTTTGTGTATTGTATGACATCACGCCACATCATCAGCTGTGGACTCTGTGATGTCATCGTATCTCCATATATGGCCATCTCCGTATATGGAGATATAAGTCGTCCATGCCGTCCATGTATGGGCTGGTGAGGTCAGACTTTGTGTGATGGGTAGGTTATCTCCATATATGGAGATTCAACATTCCAGGTGTAACTATGGCTGCCCGTATGACGTGAGAGGTGGAGGCTGTGATATTTGTGGAGATAAGCGACCAACGGTCGCTTATCTCCCGATTAGGGAGTCTTACTGGTGTACAGTAATATAACATAACAATAACCATGACATCCACACTACTGTAATGCTATGTACAGTAATATAACATAACAATAACCATGACATCCACACTACTGTAATGTTATGTACAGTAATATAACATAACATAACAATAACCATGACATCCACACTACTGTAATGTTATTGCGACCGTAGGTCGCATTTACTATCAAACCCTGCACAAAGTGTAAGTCCGTCTGTCTGTCAGTCTGTCTGTCACACCTCACACGTCACACTCTTGCCCTGCTCATATCTCCGCAACCGTTGCCCCGATCCATGCCAGATTTTGCACACACCTTCCTTACCTGCCAAACTACAACCTCCAAGGACCCCCGGAGCTCCAGGGACCCCCAGGTCCCTGGGGGACCCCCAGATGTAAAAAATGACCAAATGTGCTAAACTGACCAAATGACCACCCCCACGGGGCTGCTCACGGGGAATTCCCGGGGACCACCCACTCCTGGTGCTCCAGAACGGATGCAAAAGTGGTGGCGCCCCCAGTGGAGGACCCCCTACACTGCAGCTCACATAAAATGCCGTAACTCCGGCTAGGAGCGACCGGGACAGCCGGGGCCGGTACCTATTCGTCCGCCTTGCCGGCGCGGAGTCCCCACCCCTCATTTCTCACATGGCCCTCTTCTAGCGCCACCATGAGGCCGATTCTTGCAAAACACATTTTTGGACACTGCTCCTACAATTTTTGCCCTAAAATCACGCAAATCGGTACACAGTATGTCTACACTCATCCCATCAACATGAATCTCTCCCATATAGCGCCACCTCCAGGCCGATTTTTAAAAACACATTTTTGGACACTGCTCCTACAGATTTTGCCCTAAAATCACGAAAATCACTACACAGTATGTCTACACTCATGTCATCAACATGGATCAGGAAGATTTTGGCAAAACACATTTTTGCCCTATTTGTGGAGATAAGTGACCTACGGTCGCTTATCTCCCGATTAGGGAGTGTTACTGGTGTACAGTAATATAACATAACAATAACCATGACATCCACACTACTGTAATGTTATGTACAGTAATATAACATAACAATAACCATGACATCCTCACTACTGTAATGTTATGTACAGTAATAACATAACAATAACCATGACATCCACACTACTGTAATGTTATGTACAGTAATAGAACACATAACATAACAATAACCATGACATCCTGCTATAATGTTATGTAACATGATGCCATCCAGACTGTATTGTATTGTAACATATTAATAACATGATGCCATCCAGACTGTATTGTATTGTAACATATAATAACATGATGACTGTATTGTATTGTAACATAATTGTATTGTAACATATAATAACATGATGACTGTATTGTATTGAAACAGAATAACAGTAATAATCCTGACTTACAGGAGGTGAAGAGCGTCGTTCCAAGCCGTGCAGAATCTGAACACAACATTCATGGATGCTCTGAGAGACCAGACCAGCTGCTCTGCTCTGTGTGCGTGGGTGCGTGGGTGCGTGCTAGTGGTAAGGCGTGCGTGTCCCTCGCTTCCACGTAAAGGATGGATGGGGCAGAGAGAGAGAGAGAGAGAGAGAGAGAGAGAGAGAGAGAGAGAGAGAGAGAGAGAGAGAGAGAGAGAGAGGAGGGAGGGGGCTGATGTGAAACAGTATTTATATGTTACACTCTTTATGTCTGTCTGTCTGTCTGTCTGTCTGTCTGTCTGTCTGTCTGTCTGTCTGTCTGTCTGTCTGTCTATTCATTCTATTCTACTCAAATTATTGTATTCTATTGTATTGTATTCTCTTCTATTCCAGATGGATGTAAACAGAGTATTCTCATTCACAGTCTCAGTGCCCCCTCTAGTGGTCGTTTCTCTACAGATACACACATAGTTAAAGGGGAAGACCACCCATTTTCAATATTGAACAATGTCATTAATACACCTTAGAGGAGTTGTGTGGAAAAAGAAAAAAGTTCCCCTCTTCTGTGTTGCCTAGAACTGGAGGATTGATTTTGGGGTTTGTATTGTAAAGTACAACTTGATGACATCACACCATTGTACTTTACAATACAAACCCCCAAATCAATCCTCCAGTTCTAGGCAATACAGAAGGGGGGGACTTTTGTTCTATTTCCACACAACTCCTCTAAGTTATATTAATGACATAGTTCAATATTGAAAATGGGTGGTCTTCCCCTTTAAAGGCCTAATAACCCTAAATATGCCCTAAATAACACCTGGCTCATTCTCCTACTTCTATTGATCCCAGAGGACTGTCCAGTGTCCATTAGGCAGATTGACCCCCGTTTCCCCAGCAGAACCCAGCAGCTCTCATAGCACAGAGTGGAGCCCACAAGAACCCAGCAGCTCTCATAGCACAGAGTGGAGCCCACAAAGCCTATCACTTTTACACTATTTGGTTTGTGTTTTTTGCGGTCAAAAGTGTGTTTTCTTTTTTCCAATCTCTTATTATAGTTTACACACGCATCCATGCCATCGTTGTCCCACACCAGCCACCACACACACGCATCCATGCCATCGTTGTCCCACACCAGCCACCACACACATGCATCCATGCCATCGTTGTCCCACACCAGCCACCACACTCTGCTAAACAGATGTTATGATGTCAAGTGTTTTGCCAAAGTCCAGGAAAAGATGTGCTGTGATTGGCCAGTATACAGTTGATTTGATTGGCAGCTGTGCCGAATGCTCACCCCAGAACATGATTTATGAGAGTGTGGGACAACCAAGGCATGGATGTGTTTGTAATGACAACTAATAATAGTATAGTTACCTACTCCGCCCGCGAGGGAAATTCAAATATCGCAGCCCAACCCAGTTGCTTTTTTTCAGCTTAACCCAGCTGAACCCAGTGCTGCCCACAAGGAGCGCGAGGGGAGCAGTGATAGCTGGAGCGGGGAATCGTACCTGCAACCTCTGGGGCCTCTGGAGTCCTAGGTATGGACACTAACCACTCAGCCATCACTGCTCTAAACTAGTAACATTCATGACAATTATAAATAAATGAAGAGTCTTCTGCGCACAACGTTAAACTGCATCCAACGGTGGAGTCTGGATGAGGGTACATCTAACCAGTGTCACCTCCAGGTATGGACCTATAGAACATAATGAGGGTACATCTAACCAGTGTTACCTCCAGGTATGGACCTATAGAACATAATGAGGGTACATCTAACCAGTGTTACTTACAGGTATGGACCTATAGAACATAATGAGGGTACATCTAACCAGTGTCACCTCCAGGTATGGACCTATAGAACAGAATGAGGGTACATCTAACTAGTGTCACCTCCAGGTATGGACCTATAGAACATAATGAGGGTACATCTAACCAATGTTACTTTATGGACCTATAGAACATAATGAGGGTACATCTAACCAGTGTCACCTCCAGGTATGGACCTATAGAACATAATGAGGGTACATCTAACCAGTGTTACTTACAGGTATGGACCTATAGAACATAATGAGGGTACATCTAACCAGTGTCTCCTCCAGGTATGGACCTAGTAATGAGGGTACATCTAACTAGTGTCACCTCCAGGTATGGACCTATAGAACATAATGAGGGTACATCTAACCAGTGTTACTTTATGGACCTATAGAACAGAATGAGGGTACATCTAACCAGTGTTACTTTATGGACCTATAGAACAGAATGAGGGTACATCTAACCAGTGTTACCTCCAGGTATGGACCTATAGAACATAATGAGGGTACATCTAACCAGTGTCACCTACAGGTATGGACCTATAGAACAGAATGAGGGTACATCTAACCGGTGTCACCTCCAGGTGTGGACCAATAGAACATAATGAGGGTACATCTAACCAGTGTTACCTCCAGGTATGGACCTATAGAACATAATGAGGGTACATCTAACCAGTGTCTCCTCCAGGTATGGACCTATAGAACATAATGAGGGTACATCTAACCAGTGTTACTTTATGGACCTATAGAACATAATGAGGGTACATCTAACCAGTGTTACTTAGGTATGGACCTATAGGACAGAATGTCCATATATGGTCATTTCAGTCCAGAATGAACAGGTTTTATCAAAAACTAAATGTGTGTCCCCATGTCCATATATGGTCATTTCAGTCCAGAATGAACAGGTTTTATCAAAAACAAAATGTCTGTCCCATGTGTGTCCCCTCATGTCCATATATGGTTATTTCAGTCCAGATTGAACAGGTTTTATCTGTCCCGTACCTCCAGAATATGTGTGCCTAGAACTGGAGGATTGATTTTGGGGTTTGTATTGTAAAGTACAACTTGATGACATCACACCATTGTACTTTACAATACAAACCCCCAAATCAATCCTCCAGTTCTAGGCAATACAGAAGGGGGGGACTTTTGTTCTATTTCCACACAACTCCTCTAAGTTATATTAATGACATAGTTCAATATTGAAAATGGGTGGTCTTCCCCTTTAAAGGCCTAATAACCCTAAATATGCCCTAAATAACACCTGGCTCATTCTCCTACTTCTATTGATCCCAGAGGACTGTCCAGTGTCCATTAGGCAGATTGACCCCCGTTTCCCCAGCAGAACCCAGCAGCTCTCATAGCACAGAGTGGAGCCCACAAGAACCCAGCAGCTCTCATAGCACAGAGTGGAGCCCACAAGAACCCAGCAGCTCTCATAGCACAGAGTGGAGCCCACAAAGCCTATCACTTTTACACTATTTGGTTTGTGTTTTTTGCGGTCAAAAGTGTGTTTTCTTTTTTCCAATCTCTTATTATAGTTTACACACGCATCCATGCCATCGTTGTCCCACACCAGCCACCACACACACGCATCCATGCCATCGTTGTCCCACACCAGCCACCACACACACGCATCCATGCCATCGTTGTCCCACACCAGCCACCGCACTCTGCTAAACAGATGTTATGATGTCAAGTGTTTTGCCAAAGTCCAGGAAAAGATGTGCTGTGATTGGCCAGTATACAGTTGATTTGATTGGCAGCTGTGCCGAATGCTCACTCCAGAACATGATTTATGAGAGTGTGGGACAACCAAGGCATGGATGTGTTTGTAATGACAACTAATAATAGTATAGTTACCTACTCCTCCCGCGAGGGAAATTCAAATATCGCAGCCCAACCCAGTTGCTTTTTTTCAGCTTAACCCAGCTGAACCCAGTGCTGCCCACAAGGAGCGCGAGGGGAGCAGTGATAGCTGGAGCGGGGAATCGTACCTGCAACCTCTGGGGCCTCTGGAGTCCTAGGTATGGACACTAACCACTCAGCCAAACTAGTAACATTCATGACAATTATAAATAATAAATGAAGAGTCTTCTGCGCACGGCGTTAAACTGCATCCAACGGTGGAGTCTGGATGAGGGTACATCTAACCAGTGTCACCTCCAGGTATGGACCTATAGAACATAATGAGGGTACATCTAACCAGTGTTACTTTATGGACCTATATAACATAATGAGGGTACATCTAACCAGTGTTACCTCCAGGTATGGACCTATAGAACATAATGAGGGTACATCTAACCAGTGTTACTTACAGGTATGGACCTATAGAACATAATGAGGGTACATCTAACCAGTGTTACTTTATGGACCTATAGAACATAATGAGGGTACATCTAACCAGTGTCACCTCCAGGTATGGACCTATAGAACATAATGAGGGTACATCTAACCAGTGTTACTTACAGGTATGGACCTATAGAACAGAATGAGGGTACATCTAACCAGTGTCACCTCCAGGTATGGACCTATAGAACATAATGAGGGTACATCTAACCAGTGTCTCCTCCAGGTATGGACCTATAGAACAGAATGAGGGTACATCTAACCAGTGTCTCCTCCAGGTATGGACCAATAGAACATAATGAGGGTACATCTAACCAGTGTTACTTAGGTATGGACCTATAGGACAGAATGTCCATATATGGTCATTTTCAGTCCAGAATGCCCGGTCTGATGATTGGATGATTAAAAATGTCCAATGAGACCATACTTTGAGGATTGGTCAAGCTTCACATGACAATTCGGCCCTCCAGATAAAATCATTCATTCATTCAGAATTGAAAGAATGCAAATAAGCTATCCCTAAATGTGAAAAAAATTGAATTTTGTTCTTTTTGCTGGCAACAAAAAATATTGTAAAGATGACTGTAAAATTATTATAAATGATACTGAGATAATACAAGTTACCTCTGTCAAATTCGTAGGAGTTCTAGTTGACGATAAAATCAACTGGAAAGAACACATCAATCTTGTTTGTAATAAAGTGGCTAGATCACTCTGTGTCATCAGGAAAATTAGTAGTTTGATAAATCAAAAATGTCTACTTACTTTATATTATAGCTTGATTCATCCTCACTTAACATACTGCAATATTGTCTGGGCAAGTAGGCCTACATATGATTCATATCTCCACAGTATTTATCTACTTCAGAAAAGATTTGTCAGAACCGCTACTCATTCAAAACGACTTGACCACTCTACTCCACTTTTTAATAAGCTAAAACTTTTCACTATCTTCCAGATCAACACCTATCAAATGTGCAATTTTATTTATAAGATCAAATATAACCCCAACTCCATTCCAAAACCTTTTAGTAACTACTTTCAAACAAATTCTCAAATTCACAATTATAACACCAGACAGGCTACAGACCTTCACCCCCCTTTTTACCACACTAGTCAAGGTCAATTTTCCCTAAAATACAGAGGTACTACCCTGTGGGACAAGTACTCCAAGGGTATACAACTCTCATCATTGAATGTATATAAGAATACATTGAGGGTTGTACTGGTTAAAGGGCCTACACCATGCTTTTAAAACTATATTTTTTGTATAAATATATGCTCAAAATTGAGTGTTAGACAGGTTTTAACCCTCAACAAACACTCTGACCATTCTTTTTGTTTGTTCTAGCTCTACTATAATGAGGCTCTCCAGCTGCAATACCAAAACGGCCTCTGTTTGCTCAGGGGCGCATCTAGTGGGGTTTTTCCACCCCTCCCCCCTCCCCTCCTCTTCACTCCTCCCCGGACCCCATGTTGACAACAAATAATGTTAATATTGGGCCAATACAAAAATAGGATAATGTTGCAGCTCTGATTATAGCCTACTGTAGGCCTATGTTGTATGTTATAGGCCTACTGTCAAATGACACAGGGCGACCGTTGCTAGACCAGACATTACAGAAAGTTAATCTACATTAGACAATCAACCCCACCTGCATTGTATTTATGTATAAAAAAAAAAGAAAAAAAAAAAAGAAATGTTTTGAAAAAAAATGTTTGAGAAAAAAAAGAAGTTTTTTGAAAAAAAAAAGTTTTTTGAAAAAAAAAGTTTTTAAAAAAAAAAGAAGTTTTTGAAAAAAAGTTTTTTGAAAAAAAAAAGTTTTTGAAAAAAAAGAGTTTTTGAAAAAAAAGGTTTTGGAAAAAAAAAAGTTTTTGAAAAAAAAAGTTTTTTGAAAAAAAGTTTTTGAAAAAAAAGTTTTTTGAAAAAAAAAAAAAAAGTTTTTGAAAAAAAAAGTTTTTGAAAAAAAAAGTTTTTTGAAAAAAAGTTTTTGAAAAAAAAGTTTTTTGAAAAAAAAAAAAAAAGTTTTTGAAAAAAAGTTTTTTGAAAAAAAGTTTTTTGAAAAAAAAAAGTTTTGGAAAAAAAAAGTTTTTTGAAAAAAAGTTTTTGAAAAAAAAATGTTTTGACTCTGAAAAAAAAAAAACGGGAATCCGTGTGACGTCACACGGATCAACTCTCAGAACAGCACTGTTCTGAGAACCCGTGGAAAGCTTTTCATCTCTGTCTTCCCAAAACCAGAGAAAGACACAATGGTCAGAAATAGGACTTTGTGAGGATAGAAGGTGCCAGTGGGACCCCAAAAAAAGGTTTTAAAATAGAAAAAGTGAAAATTCATGGTGTAGGTCCTTTAACCAATAATCTTGTTATGGATTTTTAGATATTGTTTTTTTCCCCCTTTCTATCAGGTTTTAATTATTTTTGTATGTATATGTATGTATCTTTATATGTATGTATTATATTTGTTGTATGCATATATGTAAGTATGTGTATAACAAATAACATGTATTTGCAATACATGTTATTTCATATGTTTGTTGTATAGGTAGAGGTAGAGGTAGAGGTATAGGTATATAGGTATATAGTATAGGTAGAGGCCTCGTATAAGCCCTTTGGGCTTCTTGCCTCCTCACTTTAATTGTTTTATATTTCTGTGGAATATTTGTTGTATTTTAAAATGTGCTGAATAAAATCAAATAATAAAAAAAGTATAGATCACAGAGTTCATAGCTCCAGAACACATAGAATAAAAGTTCACTGCTTCACTTCGAACCGAGGTTTTATTTTTTTATTTTTTTATTGCTATTTGTTATGTCCATGAATTGAATACCAAGTACCATAAAAGGACTTGGGATGTTCCTTTTAGGACCATAAACGGACTTGGGATGTTCCTTTTAGGCAGGGTGTTTAACTGTACTTTTATACATTTCTATTGTATTGACTATATAAGAACATAAGAAAATCTGCGAACTAAATCGTTACCAAGACATTTGTAAGTTTGTGTGTAATAATATGTACTAAAAGGTTGAAATTCAACTCCTGGGGGAAACCTCATAAAAAAATATTTGTGTTTGTGTCCCATTAACTTTACTATACAGGAAAAAAATACAAAAAATAAATATGCTTTAAGTATCATGTGAGGGGTCAAACTAGGGGTTTTCCATGATGCTGAATCCATTGCAAGCATTTGTTTTGCACTAAAAACATTCAGTGGGCTACAAATGACCCCCACAAAACGGTGAAAAGTGATGATTCATCACTAAACCATCGTTTTGTGGGTCCGTTTTTAGCCCAAGGAGTATTTTTCGTGCAAAACAAATGCTTGCAATGGATTCAGCATCATGAAAAACCCCTAGTTTGACCCCTCACATGATACTTAAAGCATATTTATTTGTTGTATTTTTTTCCTGTATAGTAAATTAATGGGACACAAACACAAATCCGTTTTTTATGAGGTTTCCCCCAGGAGTTGAATTTCAACCTTTTAGTCCATATTATTACACACCTTTAGAAACACATTGGTGAAGAAATATATAAATATATATATATATATATATAATGGCTGGGACTTTAACTGTTTAATTGCGATTAATTAATTACAGAAAATTAACGTGATTAAAAAAATTACACATTTTAATCGCACCTTCAGTTGGGGCATACCGATCATAGCGATGCACCAACCAAGAAGAGACAACAAACACAAAGGGAGAAGTAGCCGATCAGAGCGTTTTGCTTGGCCCAGTGGATGAGAAATGTTGATTTAAAAAACTCACTCGTTGATTCACCCATACAACAAAATGTGTTTTACTTGAAAACAATGCGGGTCAAATATTAATATGCGATTAAAATGCGATTAATTGCGATTAATTAATCGTAATTAAATCACAAAGCCTGTAATTATTTCGATTATTTTTTTTAATCGCATTCCAGCCCTAATATATATATATACCGGCTATATATATATACCGGCTATAGGTATATATATATATATATGTAACAGTGTTAATAAATACTTATTTTTACACACACACACACACACACACACACACACACACACACACACACACACACACACACACACACACACACACACACACACACACACACTTGGGTCTATTTTTAGCAGGAGACTGGTCACGTGGCAGGAGGATGACGTCACTAATGTTGTTGTTAGTGGAGAGAGAGAGGTAGAGAGACAGACATACACAGAGAGAGAGAGAGAGAGAGAGAGAGAGAGAGAGAGAGAGAGAGAGAGAGAGAGAGAGAGACACAGAGACACACAGAGAGACGGAGAGAGAGGTAGAGAGACATAGACATACACAGAGAGAGAGAGAGAGAGAGAGAGAGAGAGAGAGAGAGAGAGAGAGAGAGAGAGAGAGAGAGAGACACAGAGAGACAGAGAGAGAGAGAGAGGTAGAGAGACATAGACATACACAGAGAGAGAGAGAGAGAGAGAGAGAGAGAGAGAGAGAGAGAGACAGAGAGACAGAGAGACAGAGAGAGAGGTAGAGAGACATATAGACATACACAAGAGAGAGAGAGAGAGAGAGAGAGAGAGAGAGAGAGAGAGAGAGAGAGAGTGGTAGAGAGACACTCAGTCAGAGCAGCATTGAGGCTGTAACGGTTTTTTTCCCTGCGTGAGAAAAGAGAGAGAATAAAAAGAGGATAAAACAAACGGACAGAACGAAGCGTCCAGGAAACAGACGACAAGAGAGGAAGCGTCCATCATCAGACAGACAGACAGACAGACAGACAGACAGACAGACTGACTGACAGGTAAGACTGTTAGACAGACAGACAGACTGCTAGCCTCTTAGCCTGCTTCTCCATTCATGTGGATGGAGAAACAGGCTAACTGCTAAGCTAGCCTGGAAACTGATGTCAGATCATCATTGTCATTATTATTATACTGAACTTTATGTCTGTCTGTCTGTCTGTGTGTGTGTGTGTGTGTGTGTGTGTGTGTGTGTGTGTGTGTGCGTGCGTGCGTGTGCGCGCGCGCGCGCGCGCGCGTGCGTGCGTGTAGACAGACAGACAGACAGACAGACAGCTGTGTGTACATACATATCAATGCAGTCAGTAGTGACTCATACTGTCATTGTGTGCGTGTGCGTGCGTGCGTGCGTGTGCGTGTGTGTGTGTGTGTGCGTACAGCAGATTTAGCAAATGACAGACAATGTCAGTCAAGGTTAATTTATTCAGACTACAAATTAAACAAGTTTAATTTATTCATGCTGTTGTTTCAGTCACAGTGTGTGTGATTACACAACGCATGGATTCAGCTCTACAGCAGAGTGGTTCCTCACAGTAGAAGGTCCTGGGTTCGATTCCCGTCGGGGGACACTGTGGGTGCTGGGGGCGTGTTCTCTCCTCCGCGTCATCAGCGCCCATGGGGTTGGCGATAGGGCCTTTCTTTGTGGAGTTTGCATGTTCTCCCTGTGTCTCCTAGGGTAGATAGATACCCTCACAAAAAACATGCAGTAATCCTGGTCTCTATACTGCCTCCCCCTGGCCAGCCGGGGCGCCTGATGGAGGGGAAAGGAACTGGTTGGAATAACGTGTTCCTTCCATGCGCTGCGTCCAACCGTGGGAAGCTCCCCCTGTCAGGTGATAAGTGAGCGGCCTGCTCACTCCTCATGCACTGAAGGAAGTGTGAGCTCAGTTCAGGACTCTCCCCAGGTTGGCAGAGGGAGAGCAGAGCCCAGGATTACAGCTTGGCACTGGGTGAACAATGGGTTACAAAATCGTGGTATAAAAGACTCAGATTTAAAATACATTCAAAGCTATCAGCTCTGTTGTATGTAGTAGGTCTAGATGTTTCATACTGTATGTACAGTAGGTCTAGATGTTTCATACTGTATGTACAGTAGGTCTAGATGTTTCATACTGTATGTGCAGTAGGTCTAGATGTTTCATACTGTATGTACAGTAGGTCTAGATGTTTCATACTGTATGTGCAGTAGGTCTAGATGTTTCATACTGTATGTGCAGTAGGTCTAGATGTTTCATACTGTATGTGCAGTAGGTCTAGATGTTTCATACTGTATGTACAGTAGGTCTAGATGTTTCATACTGTATGTGCAGTAGGTCTAGATGTTTCATACTGTATGTGCAGTAGGTCTAGATGTTTCATACTGTATGTGCAGTAGGTCTAGATGTTTCATACTGTATGTACAGTAGGTCTAGATGTTTCATACTGTATGTACAGTAGGTCTAGATGTTTCATACTGTATGTGCAGTAGGTCTAGATGTTTCATACTGTATGTACAGTAGGTCTAGATGTTTCATACTGTATTTACAGTAGGTCTAGATGTTTCATACTGTATGTACAGTAGGTCTAGATGTTTCATACTGTATGTACAGTAGGTCTAGATGTTTCATACTGTATGTGCAGTAGGTCTAGATGTTTCATACTGTATGTACAGTAGGTTTAGATGTTTCATATTGTATGTGCAGTAGGTCTAGATGTTTCATACTGTATGTACAGTAGGTCTAGATGTTTCATACTGTATGTGCAGTAGGTCTAGATGTTTCATACTGTATGTGCAGTAGGTCTAGATGTTTCATACTGTATGTACAGTAGGTCTAGATGTTTCATACTGTATGTACAGTAGATGTTTCATACTGTATGTACAGTAGGTCTAGATGTTTCATACTGTATGTACAGTAGGTCTAGATGTTTCATACTGTATGTGCAGTAGGTCTAGATGTTTCATACTGTATGTACAGTAGGTCTAGATGTTTCATACTGTATGTACAGTAGGTCTAGATGTTTCATACTGTATGTACAGTAGGTCTAGATGTTTCATACTGTATGTACAGTAGATGTTTCATACTGTATGTACAGTAGGTCTAGATGTTTCATACTGTATGTACAGTAGGTCTAGATGTTTCATACTGTATGTACAGTAGGTCTAGATGTTTCATACTGTATGTACAGTAGGTCTAGATGTTTCATACTGTATGTGCAGTAGGTCTACTCTAGATGTTTCATACTGTATGTACACTAGGTCTAGATGTTTCATACTGTATGTACAGTAGGTCTAGATGTTTCATACTGTATGTACAGTAGGTCTAGATGTTTCATACTCTATGTGAAGTAAGTCTAGATGTCAATCCATGGTTTATAGTCCTTAGGGTGGTTGTGTTTCTAGCCTTCTTTTATCACAACAGTTCACAAATCTTGCTGCTGTGTTCACACATTGTTGTATTTCTCCCAGTAGGTATGGGAGGTTTTCATCATTGGTCATGTTTTCCAACTCACTTGGGGTGTGTGTGATCTGTGGGAAATAGGTGTCTCTGATGTCTTGGTACAGTGGGCAGGTGGTTAGTATGTGTCTCTGATGTCTTGGTACAGTGGACAGTTGGTCAGTATGTGTCTCTGATGTCTTGGTATAGTGCAGTGGGCAGGTGGTCAGTATGTGTCTCTGATGTCTTGGTTCAGTGGACAGGTGGTCAGTATGTGTCTCTGATGTCTTGGTATAGTGGGCAGGTGGTCAGTATGTGTCTCTGATGTCTTGGTATAGTGGGCAGGTGGTCAGTATGTGTCTCTGATGTCTTGGTATAGTGGGCAGGTGGTCGGTATGTGTCTCTGATGTCTTGGTATAGTGGGCAGGTGGTCAGTATGTGTCTCTGATGTCTTGGTATAGTGGGCAGGTGGTCTGTATGTGTCTCTGATGTCTTGGTATAGTGGGCAGGTGGTCAGTATGTGTCTCTGATGTCTTGGTATAGTGGGCAGGTGGTCAGTATGTGTCTCTGATGTCTTGGTATAGTGGGCAGGTGGTCGGTATGTGTCTCTGATGTCTTGGTATAGTGGGCAGGTGGTCAGTATGTGTCTCTGATGTCTTGGTATAGTGGGCAGGTGGTCAGTATGTGTCTCTAATGTCTTGGTATAATGGGCAGGTGGTCAGTATGTGTCTCTGATGTCTTGGTATAGTGGGCAGGTGGTTAGTAGCCTGGGTGCCATAGCGTGGCCGTGTGTGTAGCCGTGTATGTATGTATGTATGTATGTATTTGTGTCTGTACAGTATGTAGCCTGAGTACCCCTGGGTGACCAGAGAGGTGCTGTTGAGTCTAGCAGTGCCCTGAGCATCAACTGCAATACCAGTGGCGGCCTGAGTGAGCAAGTATGGCTCACACTCTCTCTCTCTCTCACCCCCCCCCCCCCCCCCCCACCCCCACACACCTGAGTCTGCATGATGCGTCCTCAAGAACGGTGCGCTGCAATGTGAAGCTACCGTCCATGAACAAGGAAGTGGTGTCGCTTCTGCTGGGATGAAAATAACAAGGATCAGTCTGCAACGTCACTATTAAGATACCAAGGATGTGCTAGTGACGTTCCTGTTGTGCGATGATTACAGACGGCGTTACGCTGTGACGTTTCAAAGACAGTCACACACACTGCTTTGGTTGTGTATTGGAACACAGTAAAACTTTATATTCACTCTAAATTCTGACAAGATACTCTTCTTCTGTGACATGGCGTTTTATATCTCCCAAAGCCCCATAGCCAACAGCGCCCCCGGGAGGCACATGACATTACAGTTGAATGAAGTGTACTCCAGGGAGTTCAGGCAAAGGATAATCTTGGTCAATGTGAATGCTGGTCAATGGGACCAGGAAACTGTTTTCAGAAACAGTTCAAATCAAATGGATTGCAGTGTGAATGGACTGTCTGTTTCAACCACTATGTTGTGTGCAGTGGGTGCATAGTCTGTCTTCCCTTGAGTGCAGGGTCCGTCTGTGGCGTCCTTGCAAGGCCTCAAACTGGAACCTCAAGGCAGTATTGGGTCGTTACTGATAGAACTGGTACTGTGATGGTGATGAAACACTGTGTTTACTGATAGAACTGGTACTATGATGGTGATGAAACACTGTGTTTACTGATAGAACTGGTACTGTGATGATGATGATGAAACACTGTGTTTACTGATAGAACTGGTACTGTGATGATGATGAAACACTGTGTTTACTGATAGAACTGGTACTGTGATGGTGATGAAACACTGTGTTTACTGATAGAACTGGTACTGTGATGGTGATGAAACACTGTGTTTACTGATAGAACTGGTACTGTGATGATGATGAAACACTGTGTTTACTGATAGAACTGGTACTGTGATGGTGATGAAACACTGTGTTTACTGATAGAACTGGTACTGTGATGATGATGATGATGAAACACTGTGTTTACTGATAGAACTGGTACTGTGATGATGATGATGAAACACTGTGTTTACTGATAGAACTGGTACTGTGATGGTGATGAAACACTGTGTTTACTGATAGAACTGGTACTGTGATGATGATGAAACACTGTGTTTACTGATAGAACTGGTACTGTGATGATGATGAAACACTGTGTTTACTGATAGAACTGGTACTGTGATGGTGATGAAACACTGTGTTTACTGATAGAACTGGTACTGTGATGATGATGAAACACTGTGTTTACTGATAGAACTGGTACTGTGATGCTGATGAAACACTGTGTTTACTGATAGAACTGGTACTGTGATGGTGATGAAACACTGTGTTTACTGATAGAACTGGTACTGTGATGATGATGAAACACTGTGTTTACTGATAGAACTGGTACTGTGATGATGATGAAACACTGTGTTTACTGATAGAACTGGTACTGTGATGGTGATGAAACACTGTGTATACTGATAGAACTGGTACTGTGATGATGATGAAACACTGTGTTTACTGATAGAACTGGTACTGTGATGCTGATGAAACACTGTGTTTACTGATAGAACTGGTACTGTGATGGTGATGAAACACTGTGTTTACTGATAGAACAGGTACTGTGATGATGATGAAACACTGTGTTTACTGATAGAACTGGTACTGTGATGGTGATGAAACACTGTGTTTACTGATAGAACTGGTACTGTGATGCTGATGAAACACTGTGTTTACTGATAGAACTGGTACTGTGATGGTGATGAAACACTGTGTTTACTGATAGAACTGGTACTGTGATGGTGATGAAACACTGTGTTTACTGATAGAACTGGTACTGTGATGATGATGAAACACTGTGTTTACTGATAGAACTGGTACTGTGATGGTGATGAAACACTGTGTTTACTGATAGAACTGGTACTGTGATGGTGATGAAACACTGTGTTTACTGATAGAACTGGTACTGTGATGATGATGAAACACTGTGTTTACTGATAGAACAGGTACTGTGATGATGATGAAACACTGTGTTTACTGATAGAACTGGTACTGTGATGATGATGAAACACTGTGTTTACTGATAGAACTGGTACTGTGATGATGATGAAACACTGTGTTTACTGATAGAACTGGTACTGTGATGCTGATGAAACACTGTGTTTACTGATAGAACTGGTACTGTGATGCTGATGAAACACTGTGTTTACTGAGGATAGAACTGGTACTGTGATGATGATGAAACACTGTGTTTACTGATAGAACTGGTACTGTGATGGTGATGAAACACTGTGTTTACTGATAGAACTGGTACTGTGATGGTGATGAAACACTGTGTTTACTGATAGAACTGGTACTGTGATGATGATGATGAAACACTGTGTTTACTGAGGATGGAACTGGTACTGTGATGATGATGAAACACTGTGTTTACTGATAGAACTGGTACTGTGATGATGATGAAACACTGTGTTTACTGATAGAACTGGTACTGTGATGATGATGAAACACTGTGTTTACTGATAGAACTGGTACTGTGATGCTGATGAAACACTGTGTTTACTGATAGAACTGGTACTGTGATGGTGATGAAACACTGTGTTTACTGATAGAACTGGTACTGTGATGATGATGAAACACTGTGTTTACTGATAGAACTGGTACTGTGATGATGATGATGAAACACTGTGTTTACTGATAGAACTGGTACTGTGATGGTGATGAAACACTGTGTTTACTGATAGAACTGGTACTGTGATGCTGATGAAACACTGTGTTTACTGATAGAACTGGTACTGTGATGATGATGAAACACTGTGTTTACTGATAGAACTGGTACTGTGATGGTGATGAAACACTGTGTTTACTGATAGAACTGGTACTGTGATGGTGATGAAACACTGTGTTTACTGATAGAACTGGTACTGTGATGCTGATGAAACACTGTGTTTACTGATAGAACTGGTACTGTGATGGTGATGAAACACTGTGTTTACTGAGGATGGAACTGGTACTGTGATGGTGATGAAACACTGTGTTTACTGATAGAACTGGTACTGTGATGGTGATGAAACACTGTGTTTACTGATAGAACTGGTACTGTGATGGTGATGAAACACTGTGTTTACTGATAGAACTGGTACTGTGATGGTGATGAAACACTGTGTTTACTGAGGATGGAACTGGTACTGTGATGGTGATGAAACACTGTGTTTACTGATAGAACTGGTACTGTGATGATGATGAAACACTGTGTTTACTGATAGAACTGGTACTGTGATGGTGATGAAACACTGTGTTTACTGAGGATGGAACTGATACTGTGATGCTGATGAAACACTGTGTTTACTGATATAACTGGTACTGTGATGATGATGAAACACTGTGTTTACTGATAGAACTGGTACTGTGATGATGATGAAACACTGTGTTTACTGATAGAACTGGTACTGTGATGATGATGAAACACTGTGTTTACTGATAGAACTGGTACTGTGATGATGATGAAACACTGTGTTTACTGAGGATGGAACTGGTACTGTGATGCTGATGAAACACTGTGTTTACTGATAGAACTGGTACTGTGATGGTGATGAAACACTGTGTTTACTGATAGAACTGGTACTGTGATGGTGATGAAACACTGTGTTTACTGATAGAACTGGTACTGTGATGATGATGAAACACTGTGTTTACTGATAGAACTGGTACTGTGATGCTGATGAAACACTGTGTTTACTGATAGAACTGGTACTGTGATGGTGATGAAACACTGTGTTTACTGAGGATGGAACTGGTACTGTGATGGTGATGAAACACTGTGTTTACTGATAGAACTGGTACTGTGATGGTGATGAAACACTGTGTTTACTGATAGAACTGGTACTGTGATGATGATGAAACACTGTGTTTACTGATAGAACTGGTACTGTGATGCTGATGAAACACTGTGTTTACTGATAGAACTGGTACTGTGATGGTGATGAAACACTGTGTTTACTGAGGATGGAACTGGTACTGTGATGGTGATGAAACACTGTGTTTACTGATAGAACTGGTACTGTGATGGTGATGAAACACTGTGTTTACTGATAGAACTGGTACTGTGATGCTGATGAAACACTGTGTTTACTGATAGAACTGGTACTGTGATGATGATGAAACACTGTGTTTACTGATAGAACTGGTACTGTGATGGTGATGAAACACTGTGTTTACTGAGGATGGAACTGGTACTGTGATGCTGATGAAACACTGTGTTTACTGATAGAACTGGTACTGTGATGATGATGAAACACTGTGTTTACTGATAGAACTGGTACTGTGATGATGATGATGAAACACTGTGTTTACTGAGGATGGAACTGGTACTGTGATGCTGATGAAACACTGTGTTTACTGATAGAACTGGTACTGTGATGGTGATGAAACACTGTGTTTACTGATAGAACTGGTACTGTGATGCTGATGAAACACTGTGTTTACTGATAGAACTGGTACTGTGATGGTGATGAAATACTGTGTTTACTGATAGAACTGGTACTGTGATGGTGATGAAACACTGTGTTTACTGATAGAACTGGTACTGTGATGATGATGAAACACTGTGTTTACTGAGGTGAGGATAGAACTGGTACTGTGATGCTGATGAAACACTGTGTTTACTGATAGAACTGGTACTGTGATGGTGATGAAACACTGTGTTTACTGATAGAACTGGTACTGTGATGGTGATGAAACACTGTGTTTACTGATAGAACTGGTACTGTGATGGTGATGAAACACTGTGTTTACTGATAGAACTGGTACTGTGATGGTGATGAAACACTGTGTTTACTGATAGAACTGGTACTGTGATGATGATGAAACACTGTGTTTACTGATAGAACTGGTACTGTGATGATGATGAAACACTGTGTTTACTGAGGATGGAACTGGTACTGTGATGGTGATGAAACACTGTGTTTACTGATAGAACTGGTACTGTGATGATGATGAAACACTGTGTTTACTGATAGAACTGGTACTGTGATGGTGATGAAACACTGTGTTTACTGATATAACTGGTACTGTGATGCTGATGAAACACTGTGTTTACTGATAGAACTGGTACTGTGATGGTGATGAAACACTGTGTTTACTGATAGAACTGGTACTGTGATGGTGATGAAACACTGTGTTTACTGATAGAACTGGTACTGTGATGATGATGAAACACTGTGTTTACTGAGGTGAGGATAGAACTGGTACTGTGATGCTGATGAAACACTGTGTTTACTGATAGAACTGGTACTGTGATGGTGATGAAACACTGTGTTTACTGATAGAACTGGTACTGTGATGGTGATGAAACACTGTGTTTACTGATAGAACTGGTACTGTGATGGTGATGAAACACTGTGTTTACTGATAGAACTGGTACTGTGATGCTGATGAAACACTGTGTTTACTGATAGAACTGGTACTGTGATGATGATGAAACACTGTGTTTACTGAGGATGGAACTGGTACTGTGATGGTGATGAAACACTGTGTTTACTGATAGAACTGGTACTGTGATGGTGATGAAACACTGTGTTTACTGATAGAACTGGTACTGTGATGATGATGAAACACTGTGTTTACTGATAGAACTGGTACTGTGATGCTGATGAAACACTGTGTTTACTGATAGAACTGGTACTGTGATGGTGATGAAACACTGTGTTTACTGAGGATGGAACTGGTACTGTGATGGTGATGAAACACTGTGTTTACTGATAGAACTGGTACTGTGATGGTGATGAAACACTGTGTTTACTGATAGAACTGGTATTGTGATGCTGATGAAACACTGTGTTTACTGATAGAACTGGTACTGTGATGATGATGAAACACTGTGTTTACTGATAGAACTGGTACTGTGATGGTGATGAAACACTGTGTTTACTGAGGATGGAACTGGTACTGTGATGCTGATGAAACACTGTGTTTACTGATAGAACTGGTACTGTGATGATGATGAAACACTGTGTTTACTGATAGAACTGGTACTGTGATGATGATGATGAAACACTGTGTTTACTGAGGATGGAACTGGTACTGTGATGCTGATGAAACACTGTGTTTACTGATAGAACTGGTACTGTGATGGTGATGAAACACTGTGTTTACTGATAGAACTGGTACTGTGATGCTGATGAAACACTGTGTTTACTGATAGAACTGGTACTGTGATGGTGATGAAACACTGTGTTTACTGATAGAACTGGTACTGTGATGGTGATGAAACACTGTGTTTACTGATAGAACTGGTACTGTGATGATGATGAAACACTGTGTTTACTGAGGTGAGGATAGAACTGGTACTGTGATGCTGATGAAACACTGTGTTTACTGATAGAACTGGTACTGTGATGGTGATGAAACACTGTGTTTACTGATAGAACTGGTACTGTGATGGTGATGAAACACTGTGTTTACTGATAGAACTGGTACTGTGATGGTGATGAAACACTGTGTTTACTGATAGAACTGGTACTGTGATGGTGATGAAACACTGTGTTTACTGATAGAACTGGTACTGTGATGATGATGAAACACTGTGTTTACTGATAGAACTGGTACTGTGATGATGATGAAACACTGTGTTTACTGAGGATGGAACTGGTACTGTGATGGTGATGAAACACTGTGTTTACTGATAGAACTGGTACTGTGATGATGATGAAACACTGTGTTTACTGATAGAACTGGTACTGTGATGGTGATGAAACACTGTGTTTACTGATATAACTGGTACTGTGATGCTGATGAAACACTGTTTACTGATAGAACTGGTACTGTGATGGTGATGAAACACTGTGTTTACTGATAGAACTGGTACTGTGATGGTGATGAAACACTGTGTTTACTGATAGAACTGGTACTGTGATGATGATGAAACACTGTGTTTACTGAGGTGAGGATAGAACTGGTACTGTGATGCTGATGAAACACTGTGTTTACTGATAGAACTGGTACTGTGATGGTGATGAAACACTGTGTTTACTGATAGAACTGGTACTGTGATGGTGATGAAACACTGTGTTTACTGATAGAACTGGTACTGTGATGGTGATGAAACACTGTGTTTACTGATAGAACTGGTACTGTGATGGTGATGAAACACTGTGTTTACTGATAGAACTGGTACTGTGATGATGATGAAACACTGTGTTTACTGATAGAACTGGTACTGTGATGGTGATGAAACACTGTGTTTACTGATAGAACTGGTACTGTGATGATGATGAAACACTGTGTTTACTGATAGAACTGGTACTGTGATGATGATGAAACACTGTGTTTACTGATAAAACTGGTACTGTGATGGTAGAGGGATGAAACGGTGCCCTTTGCCTTCTTAACTTTAGACCAGGGCTGGGCAACCTTGGGCACGGTGCCAACATTCATGGCACAGGGGAGGGTGATCGCTGGCACACTGGCACAATGTGAGAGCATTTATATTTTACAATCATATATTTTCTCTTACATGGCCAATTAAATGAAGTCACCATATTTTCAACAAATGACATCCTGCACATAATTCTACATAAATTAAAACTGTGAACTCTGACTGGGGAGGGAGTCAGGGTGATAGGAGGGTTATTGATCTGAGTCTAATGATCCTTATAACAATGTCCTGACAATCACAATATGTCAGAATGTTTGATGGGGTGTCATTAAAATGTATGTTGACATTAATGACATGGCACACTGACTGTCTAGAAACTAAAAGCATGGCATTTCATTTCTAAAAGGTTGAGGCTCCATATCTCCTAGCCGAGGAGGACAGGACCTGGGAGCAGGTGCTGAGGTTATGACTTATTGTTCTCTGTTCATCTTTCCTGCTTCCTTCACTGCCCTCTGGTGGTAGTGATGCTGAAGAGCAGAGCTCTGCCCCCCACAGAGTAGAGTTCTCAAATTCTTTCCAAACCCGACCAGAACCGACCCAAGGCCGGGTAGGGCCTTGGGCTGGCCCAGTTAGGGCCGGGTAGGGCCTTGGGCCGGCCCAGTTAGGGCCGGGTAGGGCCTTGGGCCGGCCCAGTTAGGGCCGGGCCTTAATTTTCAGGCCCATTGGTAACACAGAGTCCTGCCTGCACTCCACAGAGACCAGTGGTTCCTAAACTGTTTAGCTTGTGACCCAAAAGAGAAATTGGGCGGCGGGCTTTCGCAGCCCGCTGTTGACATGTTGACATGTTGACATGTTGACATGTTGACCTGACTCTGTATTAAACCTGAATCCAGCAGTGAAATCTATTTGTCCTGTTTTTACCCAGGATCCAAACTAGTGAAAACAGCTGATCTACAAGCTCACAACGCGTCGCTCCGCCACATTGTGACCCCTGGTCTACAAGCTCACAACGCGTCGCTCCGCCACATTGTGACCCCTGATCTACAAGCTCACAACGCGTCGCTCCAGGCAAACATATGCATTGTGCGCAGCGACACGTTTTGAGCTTGTAGATCTGCTATTTTTGCTATTTTTGAATTGGGATTTTTATAAAAACAGGATAAAATGTATTTAATTGTTGTTTCATTTTGTTGTCATGGCAACACCTCCTGGTTGCTAGGCAACACTTCCTGCTCATCTCCGGGGTGGGAGGGGGAGGGGCCAGAGGTATTTTAGGAAACCTTAGTGTGTGTGTGTGTGTGTGTGTGTGTGTGGGGGGGGGGGGGGGGGGGGGCAGAGGATGGAGAGACGCTCCAGTTCTATTTTTGTCTGCCGTGTGTGTG
>NC_137813.1:809210-819210 GCF_963921795.1 Nannobrachium achirus | reverse complement strand
AACTGTCAGTACATCAACAGCAATATAACAAATGTAAATGAATATCTATCTATTAAATAAAAAAACTAATAATCTGTAAAAAAAAAAAAAGAGGTTTCTAAAAACCTAAAAACAAATGCTAACTAGCTTCATGTATGGTCATTGATTTTTGTTGTTCTAAGTGCAACAGGGAGTTTATTCCACAACTTGGGGGCCAGGAGGGCAAACTGTCTCAAACGAGTGGATTTTTGCCCTGGGGTTTTTAGCGAGGGTTCTGTCAACATCCCTGTGTTGGTTGATCTAAGCGCACGGGTGGGGGTGTAGGGGTTGATCAGGTTTTGGAGGTATGGAGGAGCCATACCTTTGGCTGCTTTGAAGGTCAGCATCAGAGTTTTGTATTCCGTGCGGGCCGCAACCGGAAGCCAGTGGAGGCTGCGGAGAAGGGGAGAGACATGTGAGAACTTAGGCTGGTTGAAGACCAGTCGTGCCGCGGCATTTTGGATCAGTTAGAGAGGTTTAAGTGCACATGCTGGGAGACCAGTGAGGAGAGAGTTACAATAGTCAAGTTTTGATATGACAGATGTCTGGATGAGGAGCTGGGCTGCCTCCTGGGTGAGGAAGGGTCTGATTTTACGGATGTTATAGAGTGTGAACCTACAGGACCGGGTGACTGATGCAATGTGTGCCTTGAATGATAGCTGGCTGTCCAGGACCACACCAAGGTTTCTAGCGTTAGGAACCGAAGTCACCAATGCATTATCTATGGAAATAGTGAGATCTTGCATGGGGCAAGACTTAGCTGGGAAGAAGAGTAGCTCTGTCTTGTCCGGGTTCAGCTTGAGGTGGTGGGCTGACCACAGATATAAAGAGCTAGATGCCTCGTTCGCCTCTGCAGTTAATTGGAGCTTTGTGCAAAAGTTCTAGCCCGGACTTCCTGGAAAAACCAAGGGAACGCTGTCAGTCAAAGTGACTACTGGCCAATCACAGCGTGTCTTTTCCGTGACTTATCCAAGGACCACAATTCATTTCAACAGAGCCAGTTCCCATGTTGCGCTGCTCAGCTGTTCTTACAGGCTGCATACGTAAAGACCAGCCCCCACCTGCCTCTGATTGGCTTACCGACCGTATGTGTGACGCACGCGGAAGCAATGAACACGGAAGTGACGAAGATTCCCTTGGTTGCTAGATGCATACGCCCCCTAGCCGAAGGAGGCGTCTAGCTTTATATGTCTGTGGGGCTGACATCCACTGTGAGATGTCGGCCAGACATGCAGCAATGCGTTCTTCCACCTGGTGGCAGAAGGAGGGAAGGACAAAAACAGTTGAGTGTCATCAGCATAGCAGTGATAGGATAGGCTGTGAGCAGAGATGACAGCACCAAGGGATTTAGTGTACAGGGAGAAAAGCAGAGGGCCAAGTATGGATCCGGTCCGGTCCGACAGGTAGGAGGAGAACCACTTTAGTGCCGTCCCGGTGATGCCTAGGTCAGCAAGGGTGTCCAGGAGCAGCTGATGATTCACTGTGTCGAATGCTGCTGATATAACCAGAAGAATCAGGACTGCAGAGTGGGAGGCAGCCTGGGCAGCATGGAGTGCTTCTGTGACTGCTAGGAGTGCCGTTTCTGTGGAATGGGCCGGTTTAAAACCTGACTGGTTGGGATCCAGCAGGTTGTTCTGTGAGAGATGGAGAGAAAGCTGGTTAGAGACCACACGTTCAAGGGTTTTTGAAAGAAAGGATAGGAAGGATACCGGTCTGTAGTTCTTGACGTCCGAGGGGTCAAGAGTTGGTTTCTTGAGGAGTGGTGATACTCTGGCTGCCTTAAAGGACCTACACCATGAATTTTCACTTTTTCTATTTTAAAACCTTTTTTTGGGGTCCCACTGGCACCTTCTATCCTCACAAAGTCCTATTTCTGACCGTTGTGTCTTTCTATGGTTTTGGGAAGACAGAGATGAAAAGCTTTCCACGGGTTCTCAGAACAGTGCTGTTCTGAGAGTTGATCCGTGTGACGTCACACGGATTCCCGTAAAAAAAAAAAAAAAAGAAAATTCAAAAAATGTTTTTTTTCAAAAACAGTTTTTTTTTTCAAAACAGTTTTTTTTTCAAAAAAATATTTTTTCCAAAAAAAAATTTTCAATTTTTTTTTTCAAAACATTTTTTTTTTCAAAACATTTTTTTTTTCAAAAAACTTTTTTTTTCAAAAAACTTTTTTTTTCAAAAAACTTTTTTTTTTCAAATTTTTTTTTTCAAAAACTTTTTTTTTCAAAAACTTTTTTTTTTCAAAAAACTTTTCTTTTTTTTCAAAAACTTTTTTTTTCAAAAACTTTTTTTTTCAAAAAACTTTTCTTTTTTTTCAAAAACTTTTTTTTTCAAAAACTTTTTTTTTCAAAAAACTTCTTTTTTTTCAAAAAACATTTTTTTTTTTTTACTTTTTTTTAAATACATAAATACAATGCAGGTGGGGTTGATTGTCTAATGTAGATTAACTTTCTGTAATGTCTGGTCTAGCAACGGTCGCCCTGTGTCATTTGACAGTAGGCCTATAACATACAACATAGGCCTACAGTAGGCTATAATCAGAGCTGCAACATTATCCTATTTTTGTATTGGCCCAATATTAACATTATTTGTTGTCAACGTGGGGTCCGGGGAGGAGTGAAGAGGAGGGGAGGGGTGGAAAAACCCCACTAGATGCGCCCCTGAGCAAACAGAGGCCGTTTTGGTATTGCAGCTGGAGAGCCTCATTATAGTAGAGCTAGAACAAACAAAAAGAATAGTCAGAGTGTTTGTTGAGGGTTAAAACCTGTCTAAGACTCAATTTTGAGCATATATTTATACAAAAAATATAGTTTTAAAAGCATGGTGTAGGCCCTTTAAAGGCAGATGGGACACAGCCTGAAGTTACAGAGCTGTTGATGATAGCGGTTATGAAGGGAAGTAGGTCAGGTGCAATCGTCTGGTAGATTGGAGAAGGGATTGGGTCGAGGGCGCAGGTGGTAGGTCTCGAGGAGGTCAAACAACAGCATCAGATCTTTAATTTCTCTCCTCTCCTCTCTAGGTGTATCAGATGCTATATAACCTCTCCTCTCCTCTCTCTAGGTGTATCAGATGCTATATAACCTCTCCTCTCATCTCTAGGTGTATCAGAAGGTGAGGTGACCATCATGGACAGTATGGTAGAAGACAGAGAGGAGCGTCTTCATAAAGACCTGGTCCTCCTCAAACAGCAGCATCAGATCCAGAAACAGCTTCTGTTCCAGGAGTTCCAGAAGCAACATGACGTTCTGACCAGACAACACCAGGTCCAACTGGAACAGCACCTTAGGGTGAGTGCAGCACCTAACCCTATACTAACCCTAACAGCACCTTAGGGTGAGTCTGACCATCTGGAACAGCACCTTAGGGTGAGTGCAGCACCTAACCCTAACCCTAACAGCACCTTAGGGTGAGTCTGACCAGACAACGCCAGGTCCAACTGGAACAGCACCTTAGGGTGAGGGGGGGGGGGGGGGGGGGGGGGTCCAACTGGAACAGCACCTTAGGGTGTGTCTGACCAGACAACACCAGGTCCAACTGGAACAGCACCTTAGGGTGAGTGCAGCACCTAACCCTAACCCTAACAGCACCTTAGGGTGAGTCTGACCATCTGGAACAGCACCTTAGGGTGAGTGCAGCACCTAACCCTAACCCTAACAGCACCTTAGGGTGAGTCTGACCAGACAACGCCAGGTCCAACTGGAACAGCACCTTAGGGTGAGGGGGGGGGGGGGGGGGGTCTAACTGGAACAGCACCTTAGGGTGAGTCTGACCATCTGGAACAGCACCTCAGGGTGAGAGGGGGGGGGGGGGGGGGGGGGGGGGGGGTCCAACTGGAACTGCACCTCAGGGTGAGAGGGGGGGGGTATGGAGCCAGATCAGTCTCAATAATCATGAATGTGTGTCTCCAGTTTTGTAATTTGTGTGCCCACATTTTGAACTCACATGCCCAGATTTGAAACCCACAAGGTCAGATTCGTGTGTGTTTTGTATCTGTGATTTGTGTCTGTGTTTTGTGTTTGTGTTTTGTATCTGTGATTTGTATCTGTGATTTGTATCTGTGATTTGTATCTGGGATTTGTATCTGGGATTTGTATCTGGGATTTGTATCTGGGATTTGTATCTGGGATTTGTATCTGTGTTTTGTATCTGTGTTTTGTGTTTGTGTTTTGTATCTGTGATTTGTATCTGTGATTTGTATCTGTGTTTTGTATCTGTGTTTTGTATCTGTGTTTTGTATTTGTGATTTGTATTTGTGATTTGTATCTGTGATTTGTATCTGTGATTTGTATTATTATTTGTTATTTGCATCTCTGATTTTTATCTGTGATTCAAATCCACAAAATACAAACACAAAACACAGATACAAAACACAGATACAAAACGCAGATACAAATCACAGATACAAATCACAAATACAAAACACAAACACAAAACACAAATCACGGATACAAATCTTTTTGAGACTCTTCTGACTGTGGGCGTAGACAAACGTCATCATTGGCTGAGGAACCCAATTCCTCAGCCAATCACACCTTTTGCCTCCTCCCATTGGCATGGTTGCCATGTTTGCTAAAAGTAAGTTATCTGGACTTTCTTATCTATAAGTTCAGCTATACATGAATATATCCATACCATATCTTGTCTTACACAATCAGTCAATGGTGAATGGACTAATTGCGACTGTCAGGTCGCAGTTACTATCAAAACCTCGACCAGGTGTCCGTCTGTCAGTCTGTCAGTCTGTCAGTCAGTCCGTCAGTCTGTCACACGTCACACTTTTGCCCTGCTCATATCTCCGCAAACGTTGCACCGATCCATGCCAAATTTTGCACACACTCCTTGCCTGCCAAACCACAACCTCAATTAACACATGGCCCTCTTTTAGCGCCACTATGACGCCGATTCCTGCAGAACCCATATTTTGGACACTGCGCCTACAATTTTTGCCCTAAAATCACGCAAGTCGGTACACAGTATGTCTACACTCATCTCATCAACATGGATCTGTCCCATCTAGCGCCACCTTCAGGCCGATTTTTTAAAACACATTTTTGGACACTACTCCTACAGATTTTGCCCTAAAATCACGCAAATCGCTACACAGTATGTCTACACTCATGTCATCAACATGGATCTGTCCCATATAGCGCCACCATCAGGCCGATTTTTTCAAACACATTTTTGGACACTGCTCCTACAAATTTTTACCTAAAATCACACAAATCGGTACACACTTGCTCTACACTCATGTCATCAACATGGATCTGTCCCATTTAGCGCCACCTTCAGGACGATTTTTTAAAACACATTTTTGGACACTGCTCCTACACATTTTGCCCTAAAATCACACAAATCACTACACACTTGCTCTAAACTCACGTCATCAACATGGATCTGTCCCATTTAGCGCCACCTTCAGGCCGATTTTTTCAAACACATTTTTGGACACTACTCCTACAGATTTTGCCCTAAAATCACGCAAATCGCTACACAGTATATCTACACTCATATCATCAACATGGATCTGTCCCATATAGCGCCACCATCTGGCCGATTTTTTCAAACACATTTTTGGACACTGCTCCTACAGATTTTGCCCTAAAATCATGCAAATCGGTACACAGTATGTCTACACTCATCTCATCAACATGGATCTGTCCCATATAGTGCCACTATCAGGCCGATTTTTTTCAAACACATTTTTGGACACTGAGCTCCTACACATTTTGGCCTAAAATCACGCTGCGACCTGACGGTCGCTTATTTTCCGATTAGGGAGTCTTACTGGTACATTATTTTTATGTACTAAATACATATGCACACAGACGTTGTAGAGCAGGGGTATTCAACTAAATTGTCCAGGGGGCCACATTGACAGAAACCCAAGGGGCCGGGGGCCGCACTAAAGGTGGTTGCACACTGCTGCGTTTTTCGGGCCGAATATCGGAGTGAATTTCGGAGCACGCAAATAAAAAAATCAACCTCACGTTATGTCAATCACGTTTGCACACTGCCGCCCGTTTCGCGCACCACTCGGTCCCTTGCTCTCTCTATCTCTCTCTCTCTCCTTTCGCATTTCGCAACGAAAAACACAGCAATATGCAACCACCTTAACGCCCCCCCCCCCCCAGCTATTGTACACTTGAAACAACGGCACGACCACATTTTCACTACATTTTCACAAACAACCACATTTTCATCAAACTACATTGCAAAGCAGAATACTTTTCAAGTAGAATACTTTTCATGTTAATGTGCTTAATTTCTGTTCAACAAGTTGACAACTGTAAACATGCTTTCTTGGTAAAACCTAGTGCTAACTACATCACACTAGTGATGGCCAACCTGGCATTGATGTCGACCTTATTGACAGTGCACAGTCTGCACACACAATTGCCTTCTTTGATGCTTTAACGATGCTTAACGAGGATCAGGTGGGTCGCAGACACACACACACACTCCACTCTGCTGCAGTGCTCTGACTGGAGTCACTTCACTTGAATATGATGGAATATGATTAGGGATTAGCCTACTGTGATTATGGTAAAATGAAGCTCACGTTTCATATCGCGCAAACCATACCTATAACGTTCATTAGCCTCCACAAAAAAACGATTTTGGGATTTTCTTTTCTTTTTTTTTCAAAATCTTTTTTTTTTTTTTTTTTTTTTTCAAAATTGCTCCAGGGGCCACAAGGAAGGTCGCCGCGGGCCACATTTGGCCCGCGGGCCGCCAGTTGAATACCCATGTTGTAGAGGCTATATGCAGATAACTCTTATGGGCCGCTGCTGCACTCCCGTTTCGGTGGCAGCAATGATAGTGGCTATACAGTATTCATATTTGATTTGTTTTTCAAGGGGCCCCACCATGTTTTTCAAAATATATATCTTATATAAATATTGGTCCATAATACGGTTTTATACAGGTTTTAGCCTTAAAACAACCACTCGGATATTTAAATGTCATGTTCTGTCTGTCTGTAATTCCAAGCCGTTTCAAATGCACTATCAAAATGCCCTTTGTTGGCAACGGGGCACTGTCTTTGGGCTAAAATTGGAACGATACAGAGAAGATTAGCATAATGAAGGCACCATGCTAATCTTCTCTGTATCGTTCCAATTTTATCACCACTTTACCCAAAAAATGTGTTTGAAAAAATCGGACAGATGGTGGCGCTATATGGGACAGATCCATGTTGATGACATGAGTGTAGACATAATGTGTAGCGATTTGCGTGATTTTTAGGGCAAAATCTGTAGGAGTAGTGTCCAAAAATGTGTTTTAAAAAATCGGCCTGAAGGTGGCGCTAAATGGGACAGATCCATGTTGATGACATGAGTGTAGAGCAAGTGTGTACCGATTTGTGTGATTTCAGGGCAAAATTTGTAGGAGCAGTGTCCAAAAATGTGTTTGAAAAAATCGGCCTGATGGTGGCGCTATATGGGACAGATCCATGTTGATGACATGAGTGTAGACATACTGTGTAGCGTTTTGCGTGATTTTAGGGCAAAATCTGTAGGAGCAGTGTCCAAAAATGTGTTTGAAAAAATCGGCCTGAAGGTGGCGCTAAATGGGACAGATCCATGTTGATAACATGAGTTTAGAGCAAGTGTGTAGGGATTTGTGTGATTTTAGGGCAAAATGTGTAGGAGCAGTGTCCAAAAATGTGTTTGAAAGAATCGGCCTGATGGTGGCGCTATATGGGACAGATCCATGTTGATGATATGAGTGTAGACATACTGTGTAGCGATTTGCGTGATTTTAGGGCAAAATGTGTAGGAGCAGTGTCCAAAAATGTGTTTTAAAAAATCGTCCTGAAGGTGGCGCTAAATGGGACAGATCCATGTTGATGACATGAGTGTAGAGCAAGTGTGTACCGATTTGTGTGATTTTAGGGCAAAATTTGTAGGAGCAGTGTCCAAAAATGTGTTTGAAAAAATTGGCCTGATGGTGGCGCTATATGGGACAGATCCATGTTGATGACATGAGTGTAGACATACTGTGTAGCGATTTGCGTGATTTTAGGGCAAAATCTGTAGGAGTAGTGTCCAAAAATGTGTTTGAAAAAATCGTCCTGAAGGTGGCGCTAAATGGGACAGATCCATGTTGATGACGTGAGTGTAGAGCAAGTGTGTACCGATTTGTGTGATTTTAGGGCAAAATGTGTAGGAGCAGTGTCCAAAAATGTGTTTGAAAAAATCGGCCTGATGGTGGCGCTATATGGGACAGATCCATGTTGATGACATGAGTGTAGACATACTGTGTACCGACTTGCGTGATTTTAGGGCAAAATTTGTAGGCGCAGTGTCCAAAATATGGGTTCTGCAGGAATCGGCCTCATAGTGGCGCTAAAAGAGGGCCATGTGATAATTGAGGTTGTGGTTTGGCAGGCAAGGAGTGTGTGCAAAATTTGGCATGGATCGGTGCAACGTTTGCGGAGATATGAGCAGGGCAAAAGTGTGACGTGTGACAGACTGACGGACTGACTGACAGACTGACAGACTGACAGACGGACACCTGGTCGAGGTTTTGATAGTAACTGACGGTCGCAATTAGTCCATTCACCATTGACTGATTGTATAAGACAAGATATGGTATATTCATGTATAGCTGAACTTATAGATAAGAAAGTCCAGATAACTTACTTTTAGCAAACATGGCAACCATGCCAATGGGAGGAGGCAAAAGGTGTGATTGGCTGAGGAATTGGGTTCCTCAGCCAATGATGACGTTTGTCTACGCCCACAGTCAGAAGAGTCTCAAAAAGATTTGTATCCGTGATTTGTGTTTTGTGTTTGTGTTTTGTATTTGTGATTTGTATCTGTGATTTGTATCTGTGTTTTGTATCTGTGTTTTGTATCTGTGTTATTTTGTGGATTTGAATCACAGATAAAAATCAGAGATGCAAATAACAAATAATAATACAAATCACAGATACAAATCACAGATACAAATCACAAATACAAAACACAAATACAAAACACAGATACAAAACACAGATACAAAACACAGATACAAAACACAGATACAAATCACAGATACAAAACACAAACACAAAACACAGATACAAATCCCAGATACAAATCCCAGATACAAATCACAGATACAAATCACAGATACAAATCACAAAACACAAACACAAAACACAGATACAAATCACAGATACAAAACACACAAGATTCTGACCTTGTGAGTTTCAAATCTGGGCATGTGAGTTCAAAATGTGGGCACACAAATTACAAAACTGGAGACACACATTCATGATTATTGAGACTGATCTGGCTCCATAGGGGGGGGGGGGTCCAACTGGAACAGCACCTCAGGGTGAGAGGGGGGGGGGGGGGTCCAACTGGAACAGCACCTCAGGGTGAGAGTGGGGGGGGGCACCCTGTGTTTTGATGGATTGAATATGTTATGCGTGTTTCCTAAACCCACCAGGCTTGAGTTAAGACCCGCCTCGCGGAAACGCCAGAACTTCTAGGAGTGGCTGAAACCCTTGCCGGACACATGGAGGGTGGATGAAGAAAGTCAGACCTAGTAAAGACATGAAGACAATCTTAAAACTTGTACTGAGAAAAGCCTGCATTTGCACAATGCACAGCTATTAATTTGTCACTACAGTGCTCAAAATAAACTGTGCTAAAAAAAGAATAATAATCAATTGAAACTTACTTTGTACTGTGCTTAAAAAAGGGAAAACTTTGTAACTTTGCTGAAGAGAAAAACGTTGCCTACTGAGAAAGCTATTAATTTGTCACTACTGTGCTCAAAATAAAAACTACTGATTATCAGTTAAATTGTTATAGTTTGGATGTGGCTTTGGCCTTATTCTGCGTGTATTATTGTAATGGATCGGTAGGTAGTAGGTACAGTAATGCTTTGCACTAAGAGCACTAAGTCTAACGTTCATAAGCACTTTCTTAAGATTATTGAGAGGGGCGTCTCTGTGAGGCGGGTCTTAACTCAATCCTGGTGGGTTTAG
>NC_137813.1:792500-809010 GCF_963921795.1 Nannobrachium achirus | reverse complement strand
AAGAGAGCGCTAGCGCTGAACATTACTGGTACTGCACCTTAAATATACTATAACTATACTAGAACTATAGTTAATGTCATCAATACATCACTGGTACTCGCAGCTTAAATATACTATAACTATACTAGAACTATAGTTAATGTCATCAATACGTTCAGAAAGAGAGCGCTAGCACTGGACATTACTGGTACTGCAGCTTAAATACTGTACCTTATCAATACCTTATCAATACATCACTGGTACTACACCTTATCAATACATCATCAATACATCACTGGTACTGCACTATAGTTATCTTCACGCCAGCCTTGCAGCAGGGAAGAGCAGAAGGCGAGTTCCGTAGGCGGGGCTGAAGTGCAGATAACCACCATAAGGCACGCCCCTCCAGTGTAATATTGAGATTATACAACACAAAGAAAACACGTCAACTTCATTGTAATTAAGATATTCTCTCTCTCCCTGGCTCTCTATGTCTCTCGCCCAGTGTCCAGTGCTCCAGCCTCCGGTCCCAGTTCTCCCAGCTCCTCCAGCACCACCATCTGTGAGAACGGAAACACCGGCTCTGTGCCTAACATCCACTCTGAGGTAATAGAACTACCCTATGTTCTGAGGTAATAAACTACCCTATGTTCTGAGGTAATAGAACTACCCTATGTTCTGAGGTAATAAACTACCCTATGTTCTCTAACATCCACTCTGAGGTAATAAACTACCCTATGCTCTGTGCCTAACATCCACTCTGAGGTAATAAACTACCCTATGCTCTGTAACATCCACTCTGAGGTAATAGAACTACTCCTATGCTCTGTGCCTAACATCCACTCTGAGGTAATAAACTACCCTATGTTCTCTAGCATCCACTCTGAGGTAATAAACTACCCTATGCTCTGTGAGGTAATAGAACTACCCTATGTTCTCTAGCATCCACTCTGAGGTAATAAACTACCCTATGCTCTGTGAGGTAATAGAACTACCCTATGTTCTCTAACATCCACTCTGAGGTAATAAACTACCCTATGCTCTGTAACATCCACTCTGAGGTAATAGAACTACCCTATGTTCTCTAACATCCACTCTGAGGTAATAAAACTACCCTATGTTCTCTAACATCCACTCTGAGGTAATAAACTACCCTATGCTCTGTAACATCCACTCTGAGGTAATAGAACTACCCTATGTTCTCTAACATCCACTCTGAGGTAATAAAACTGCCCTATGCTCTGTAACATCCACTCTGAGGTAATAAACTACCCTATGCTCTGTGAGGTAATAAACTACCCTATGTTCTCTAACATCCACTCTGAGGTAATAAACTACCCTATGATCTGTGCCTAACATCCACTCTGAGGTAATAAACTACCCTATGCTCTGTAACATCCACTCTGAGGTAATAGAACTACCCTATGTTCTCTAACATCCACTCTGAGGTAATAAAACTGCCCTATGCTCTGTGAGGTAATAGAACTACCCTATGTTCTCTAACATCTACTCTGAGGTAATAGAACTACCCTATGCTCTGTGCCCTAACATCCACTCTGAGGTAATAAACTACCCTATGCTCTGTGAGGTAATAGAACTACCCTATGCTCTCTAACATCCACTCTGAGGTAATAAACTACCCTATGCTGAAATAATTATTATTGAGAATTTTTAGAAAAAAATATTTTACAAAAAACATACTTAATTGTGGAAAGTGATTCCCAGCGATCTATTTTCCAATGAGCATGTGTGTTTGTACATGAAACGTTTGGTGACGCTCCAGTTTTGTTTTCATCTGGTTCCTGATGTTTCGCGGCTCAGCCGTTCCTAAGCGTTACGTATGAGAAAACCCGCCCATCTGCCTCTGATTGGCCGACCGAATTTCCGCTTCTGTGACGCATAGGGAAGAATTCTGTAAGATTATATATTTTTTTTTAGACCAACACCCAGAGCCTTTCTATGTCTATGGTTACACGTGAAGAGGAGTCTACCTTTCTATGTCTATGGTTACACGTGAAGAGGAGTCTACCTTCTATGTCTATGGTTACACGTGAAGAGGGTGTCTACCTTTCTATGTCTATGGTTACACGTGAAGAGGTGTCTACCTTTCTATGTCTATGGTTACACGTGAAGAGGTGTCTACCTTTCTATGTCTATGGTTACACGTGAAGAGGTGTCTACCTTTCTATGTCTATGGTTACACGTGAAGAGGAGTCTACCTTTCTATGTCTATGGTTACACGTGAAGAGGTGTCTACCTTCTATGTCTATGGTTACACGTGGCTCCATTGAGGCGTTTATATCTTATCTGTGAATGAGCTGTCAGACTGAGAGCATTATCATCATATAGAGTAATGCATTATGGGAATTGTAGTCCCTACATCACTCCCGGTGATCTCTCTCTCTCTCTCTCTCTCTCTCTCTCTCTCTCTCTCTCTCTCTCTCTCTCTCTCTCTCTCTCTCTGTGTAGTTGAGGTCTCTCCACCAGACGGTCTCTCCTCTCTACACGTCTCCCTCTCTTCCCAACATCTCCTGGGTCTGCAGCAAACACACACTCTGTGAGTACACACACACACACACACACACACACACACACACACACACACACACACACACCACACACACACACACACACACACACACACACACACACACACACAGATGGTTGTTCATTCCAGAGACAAGCTTTATGTTCTGTCCATTATTATTATGATCAACTCCTCTCACACAGCACTCCATAAAGAGTAGATCATTTTTATTTAAACTCAGCACAAAAAGAAACTTGATTCGTTCCATTATATCTCCCCTTTAATAATACCATAATGTATTGTGTTTTATATCATTTTTATCGTTGATTCGTCACCTTTACAACGAGGTACAGCTTGTAAGCATTGGGCATTCGAGGAATGAGCTACACATCCAAACGTGTGGGTAGCGCCGACCAAAACTTTGCCAAAATGGCCTGCAATACTGTTCTGCTGGCATTTACTCTTGTTTTGGGCTCCCCTGACACTGAGCTTGAAATTAACGAAGTGTAAAAATTGCCAATATGTGTTGTTTTTTATTTTCCTTATTACTGTGGGAGAGTGCAATCATTCAATGCTCCAAGCAACAAAGGTGAACACAGTATTGCAGGCCTGCCAGGACTTTTTGTGCATGGGTTTTCTGACTGTTGGAGGGGCGCTACTTGGTTGTGTTGCTCATTCCACGAATGCCAGATCCTTACAAGCTGTACCTCGTTGTAAAGGTGAAGAAGCAAAAATAAGAATGATATCAAACACAATACCATTTAGTAGGGGTGTAACGATACATTTTAATAGCGATTCGATACATATCACGATACATGGTTGACGATACGATACATGGACGATATTTGTTCATTCATGGCGATACGATACGATTCGATTCAATGATTTAAAATCGATATAGTAACTATTTAGCAAAGACATTAAATATGTGTAAAAGGTGTGGCTAGTGCAGGTTTTTAAGGGAAACATGTATTATTATTGATATAAATAAGTAAACACAGTGATTATCTGCCAAATACATGGACATTGTATATTGACAAACCTGCACCTTGACATGAACCCAGAGATCACACACATTTATCGATAGACCAGTGTAGCTATATGGAAAGGAAAAGTAAGTAAACCCCTCCTTTTCATTATTTCTTCTTAAAAATGCTAAATACAATGCACAAGTAGGTAGTATCGATACAATCGATTCTTTGCACTGCCGATTCGATACGATACAAAATAAAACGATACGATTCGATTTTAGCTGTTTTCATTTCGATATACTTCGATTTTTTAAGTTAAAAACGATATTTCGATACAGTTACTATATCGTTACACCCCTACCATTTAGCATAATTAAAGGGGAGATATAATGGACCGAATGTGGCAAATTTTGCGTCGGCGCTACCCAAACGTTTGGCTGTGTAGCTCATGCCTCGAATGCCTGATGCTTACAAGCTGTACCTCGTTGTAAAGGTGACGAATTAACGATAAAAAAGATATAACACAATACAAATTGGTATTATTAAAGGGGAGATATAATGGACCGAAGTCAAGTTTCCTTTCTTTTTGTGCTGAGTCTAGATTGTGATATTAAAGCTACGGCTAGGGTAATGTGCACAACATTAATATCCTTTAATATCACGATTCAAATACCTACTCTTATGGAGAGCAGTTGTGGATAGCATGTTTGTGTGTGTGTGTGTGTGTGTGTGTGTGTGTGTGTGTGTGTGTGTGTGTGTGTGTGTGTTTAAAGCTACATGTTGTCAGTAACCATGGTAACCCCCCCCCCCCCTCCAGCCCCCCCAGAAGCTCTCGGCCCAGCAGGAGGCGGAGCTTAAAGCCATCCAATCGATGCGGGCGGGCGGGCCTCTGACCGGGAACTTCCTGTCCTCCACCGCATCACTTCCTGCAGGTAACTGTGATGCCCCACGTACTAGAGATGGTATAGTCTGGGTGGTTAGGGAGGTGCCACCTAAGGCTACGGTCACACAGTCGGCTCTTCGGCTCCTGAGAGGCTCGTACTCGCGCCTGGTGTAATTCCATATCCTATCATCCTCGGCTGTTCCTGTGAACCCCGAGCTGCATTATGGGAGAGTCAACATGGCGCTGGTCAGAAGGACGTGTAGTTCTTTTGACTAGCGCGATTTGCAGAAGGACAGATCAAGGAATACCCTACAGTACTCAACATGAGAACAATAATCATGGGCGTTTCAATGGGGTGCCAACATTTGCATTTCTATGGGAGAAAGGTGTGAAAATCGATGCCAGGTAGCAGGAATGTGCATGAGTGTGATGACTCAGATGAGGGAGAACTGTATAAATGGGTGCTATAGCCCTCACACACTTATATCAATGCCCATAAACATGCATGTGCAATAACAATAATATGAATTCCACAGTAGGCCTATCCAGCAAATATAAACATTAGTGCACAACCTGAAACTATAGACCATGTCTCCTATTTCAATGTATTACTATTAATTATTTTTTCCCCTGTTGTTTTATTTTTGTGACTGCTTTTTTATTTGTCCCCTTTTGTTACTGACAATTCTGTTCTTTTCGTCTCTTTCAATGTTATATGAGTACAAGTAGGCTACAAGTGGTTCCTTTGTAAATTAGCCTAAAAGCTACAATGATATCCTTTTAGTTGGGCTTGTACCAGTGATTTGTACTGTCATGAACTGTACTGTTTCCTATGCAACCTTCAATCAATCAATCAAACCAAATATGAACCCCAGCTCTGGGGGGGAATAAGCAAAAATAGCCAATCTACAAGCTCACAACGTGTCGCTCTGCGTCGCGTTGTGAGCTTGTAGATTGTCTACTTTTTTGTTAAGATTTATATAAATAAAGCAGTCAAAGAAACGTGGGTCCGTTTTTACTGAGAATAGAGGGTTTAATAGGCTATATGTGATTTCCATCATTAATTATTAATGACAGATCCACATGGTTATTTATGACAATAACATAGATGTTTAGTTTTTATTTGTTTTTTGTAGCCCACGTTTGTGTGTGATCATGTGTAACTGAGTTAATAAAAATATATATTTTGGATAGTAATATCATTCTGCTGTTCTTCCTAATATGCTCACATAAGCTATTCAGTGGGGAGAAAGAGTGGAAATTGGTCTGGCAATTCAACAACAATAAGGATGTTTACATTTATTGAAACACTCATGCATGTGTCTGGCCGTTTGTTTTGAGTTAGTTTCCATACATTCCCTCTGTATTTGGGGAGCTGGGTGACTGAAAGAAAACTACAAGGTAAAATCCAGCTCCACAGGACGTTCTGTCCCATTGGATAGTGAGCATCACTGCCGGGTGATAGTAGAGCAGTGCTGAACCATGAACCCCCGGCTCGTGGCCGAAACGCTCGGCCGGAAACGCCTCCGACGCGTCCCCGGTGGAGCGCGATACGTCATGTCCGTATTTTCCCTTAACATGGGAGTGAATGGGGGTTAGGAGCCGAAGAGCAGACTGTGTGACCGTGCCCTAACTCTCTCCCTGCAGGTGAGCAGGGTGGGGCCTCATTGGCTGATTGCCTGATGGCCTATGGAGTGCACCTGGGCCCGGTGCCTCCAGTAGGCTATAAAAGGCCTCCCCTCTCTAGTCTGCATGTGAGGTCCAGAGGAAGCAGATGTGTTCCTTCCAGCTCCTGTGTGCTCTCCACCATGCCCCTGTTATGCATCCTGAGTTCTGTTTGACCTTACTTTCCATGCAACACCTTGCATTACACCATGTCTCACACACCCACACCTACACTACTGATCACTGACTCCACACTCCATTGGATCCTTACTGTTAAGTTTGCTGACATGCTCCTTAGTTCCTGTTCTAGGCCTTTACTTTAATAAATATACTATTGTTATACTTTTGACAACGTCTCCTCTCCCCTTCGTTTGTTACTGCTTGAGCCAGCTGTGACATAACACATCAGGGTTCTCCATATATGGGCATGAAAGGGACACAGACAGACAGACAGACAGACAGACAGACAGACAGACAGACAGACAGACAGACAGACAGACAGACTTTTGGCCTACGGACAGACCTGGGCGGAACCCCCGTTGCTCTCCCCAGGTTGGCAGAGGGAGTGTAGCGCCCAGGATTACGTTGGATAATGGGTTACACAATCATGGGATAAAAATGTACAATAAAAAAAATAGATAACGGTTTTGAGATCACAATGAAATAAAGCTGTAAAGATATTATAGTATGTTCCATGTTTGATATTATTGCATTATTCATGTTTAATTAGAAATATTATATTATGTCATGTTTAATCGCGACCGAAGGTTGCGCTTTACCATGAGAAATGTCACAGCTTGTCCGTGTCTGTGTAGACGTGTGTGTACACATGTTATGGGTTGTTTCCCTTGACACATCACTTTGACATCACCTATGTAATAGTCCATATATGGGTATTCCCCAGAATCCCTTTTATGCCCATATATGAAGATCCCTGATGTCATCGATATATATCACTGGCCAGATGGCCAAGACATGGCCCATATCTGTGTGGCTGGTTCAGATAGGGATCTCCATGTATGGGCATAAAATATATTGTATGTTGTGATGTCATGGGAACCACTCTAACAGAAACATGGAGATCCCTGATGTCATCAATATTAAGCCCACATCTAACAGGACTTCATATGGGAATGCCCATATATGGAGGAAGACAGCCCATATCTTTGTGGCTGGTTCAGACAGGGATCTCCATGTATGGGCATAAAAGGGATGTACTATATACAGTACAAGGATCTCCATGTATGGGCATAAAAGGGATGTACTGTATACAGTACAAGGATCTCCATGTACCATGATGTCGCCCTGAGGCGTCTTACTAGTTACTTGTATAAAGATATTCAAGTACATCTTGAATATTTCATGTTTAATGATATATTATGTGTATTTTGTGTGTATTCTATGTGTATTTATGTGTATTTTGTGCGTATTGTGTGTATTTATGTGTATTTTATGTGTATTTGTTCTAAGGGGCGGTGCTTGATGTGGACACGTCCCCGGCTCCGCCCACCCTTAGCTCCTCCCACTCCTCTCTGACTCCGCCTTCTCTGCTGCAACACGTCCTACTGCTGGAACAGAGAAAACACACTGGTAACACAACTAACACACACCAATGATACAATGTACACAACATAACTACACACTGATAATACACTGTAACACACACCAATGATACAATGTACACAACATAACTACACACTGATAACACACTGTAACACACACCAATGATACAATGTACACAACATAACTACACACTGGTAACACAACTAACACACACCAATGATACAATGTACACAACATAACTACACACTGGTAACACAACTAACACACACCAATGGTACAATGTACACAACATAACACACACCAATGATACAATGTACACAACATAACTACACACTGGTAACACAACTAACACACACCAATGATACAATGTACACAACATAACATAAACCAATGATACAATGTACACAACATAACATAAACCAATGATACAATGTACACAACATAACATAAACCAATGATACAATGTACACAACATAACACACACCAATGATACAATGTACACAACATAACACACACCAATGATACAATGTACACAACATAACACACACCAATGATACAATATACACAACATAACACACACCAATGATACAATGTACACAACATAACACACACCAATGATACAATATACACAACATAACTACACACAGGTAACACAATGTACACAACATAACACACACTGGTAACACAATGTACACAACATAACAAACAGGGTCCAGATCCAATAAGCAGTCAGCAAGGCAGAGGTACCAGAAGGTACCAGAGGTACCAGAAGGTACCAGAAGGTACCAGAAGGTACCAGAGGTACCAGAAGGTACCAGAAGGGGCAAACATCGTAGTCTAGGAGAAAACAAACAGAGGTCAGTCAGGGTTAGGGTTGAGACACTCCTTGAAGGCTTGAATGCAAAACGATCTGGCAAGAGCTGAGAGCTGGTTGGAGACTGCAGGCTTAAATACTGTTCACACAGGGAGGACCCACACCTAGACACACCCACACCTAGACACACCCACACCTAGACACACCCACACCTAGACACACCCACACCTAGACACACCCACACCTAGACACACCCACACCTAGACACACCCACACCTAGACACACCCACACCTAGACACACCCACACCTAGACACACCCACACCTAGACACACCCACACCTAGACACACCCACACCTAGACACACCCACATCTAGACACACCCACACCTAGACACACCCACACCTAGACACACCCACACCTAGACACACCCACACCTAGACACACCCACACCTAGACACACCCACACCTAGACACACCCACATCTAGACACAACCACACCTAGACACACCCACACCTAGACACACCCACATCTAGACACAACCACATCTAGACACACCCACACCTAGACACACCCACACCTAGACACACCCACATCTAGACACAACCACATCTAGACACACCCACACCTAGACACACCCACATCTAGACACACCCACACCGGTCAGACTGTGACACCAATGATACAAACTTCTCTCTCTCTCTCTCTCTCTCTCTCTCTCTCTCTCTCTCTCTCTCTCTCTCTCTCTCTCTCTCTCTGCGTCTCTATGTCTCTCTCTCAGTTCCAGTGTTCAGTCAGTCGGTCTTGTCGCCGGGGGAACGAGGAGGGGGCGGGGCTTGTCGTGCGGTCAAACTTCCTCGTCACCGACCGCTGTCTCGTACCCAGAGTGCACCTCTTCCCCAGACGCCACGCACACACCGCCACTACCAGGTAATACACGCACGCACGCACGCGCGCACGCACGCACGCACGCACGCACGCACGCACGCACACACACACACACACACACACACACACACACACACACACACACACACACACACACACACACACACACACACACACACACACACACACACACATGGAGGTTGTCCAGGGTGTTTTAGGGAAGGAGAAGAGTCTACAGACGTGTCAACTTCACACATCCTGCTACAAGACAGTTGATTGGCAGGGGATTGGCAGCAGTGGCGTCAGTTCAGCTAAAGCTAGGGTCTGGCAAAGATGAGTCCTCATGGAAAAGAGGCTTTACATTTTGTATAACACGGTTCTATTGTGAAAACAGCAGATCTACATGCTCACAACGCCTCGCAGCGTGAGGCGTTGTGAGCATGTAGATCTGCTATTTTCACAATGTCTGAAAAAAACGAGTTTTGTCAGTTTTTTTTACACAGGTTTCTATGGTTTCTTGGGCTGGATATGGCAGCCTGGAACGGTTGTTCAAGTGCAGCTAAACTTGGCATGTTATTAAACGTGCCACAATTAACAATAATGCATTGCACCTGTGCAGCTGACCTGCAGAACCTGGGAATATACCATTCTGTCAAGATGGAGAGAATACAAGTGTGGAGAATATAATTATAATACCTTGTTAAAGTGACCATTTTGTTACATTTTGCATTTGTAGTTATTTTACTGTAATTTAACAACATAATAACCAGCGCAGATAGACAAAGAGACATTCATGGATTTATATTTAAAAGTAACTTTTATCTTCCCCCCCTGGACCCAGGGTATGGCAGCTGCATACCCCTGCCATACCCAACTGACGCCCCTGATTGGCAGAACATTGAGCTTGTAGATCAGCTATTTTTGTTATTTGTATGACCTTCTCTGACTGGCCTTTGTGAGTTTCAGCTGAAGTTCTGCTCCATCCTCCATAAACATTAGAAAGACAAGCAGGGAAATATATAATATATATTATAATAATAATAACAAAGCAGTGGAAGAAAATGCATTTGCAGGAAATGTTCAGGAAAAGATCAGTAAATACTGAGTTGAAACGGAACATGTAGGGTTTTTCAAAGTGGGTGACGGGGCACCCTGGGGTGCTGTGACGGCAGTCCAGGGGTGCCGCCAGATAATTGATAATATTTGGAATTAACGTGAAGAACAAAGTTATTTTCAGTCAGTTCTAACAAAATGTAGATTATCTCAACGTTTTCCTCGCAACATAATCACTAAAATATCGTCACTGTCTGGCAGAAACCTCGTATATCCAAGTTTCAAATGTTTTCGTCTTTTGGTAAAGCAAAGCCCTGCTTCATCATACAAGACTGTCGCACAAAACTAGCGAAAACAGCAGATCTACAAGCACACAACGCCTCGCATCGCGAGGCGTTGTGTGCTTGTAGATCTGCTGTTTTCACTAGTTTAGTACATTTTATAGATGATAAATACAAAACGAACGGTTTTGGACATACAAGGTTTCCACCCGACAACGACGATATGCTATAAATATAAGGTGCTGGGAGTGAAAATTATAATGTAGGGGTGCCTCGGACACAAACACCAGGGTTATTAACTCTTTAACTGCCTCCCCTTGATGACGTTGATACGAGTCGTCTCTCTCATAACGTTTCCATAACGTTGACCAAAAAATGCATCCGTCTGTCAGATTCTGTCCAAGGGGGCGGAGCTTGCCATGCCACCGCCCACCCACCCAGAGGAGACGGAGGAGGAGCTAACGGAGACCAATCACATGCAGGAGGAGGAGCTAACGGAGACCAATCACATGCAGGAGGACGACAGAGAGGAGGGGCTTCACAGGTAGCCTGTTAGCATGCTAATGCTAATGTTTTTAGCGTAATAATAACCTTTATTAGTCATTGGAAACAATGTGTCAACCCGTTAGCATGCTAATGCTATGCTAATGCTTCTAGCATAGTAACCTTTATGACTTGACCCGCCTCTATTAATTAATCTTTCGACCAATCAGGTTGCAGAAGGAGGGCTCGGACGACGCGGCCCCTCCCCCGGAGGAGTGCGGGGGCGTGCACGTGAGGGGCGTGCACGTGAAGGGAGAGAGCACGGAGAGCGAGCTGGACGAAGACGAGGAGGAGGAGGAGGGAGGAAGATACTCACAGGTCTGTCTGTCTGTCCATGTTTATTATTAGAGCAGGGGTCTTCAACGTTCTACACTAGAGCTCTTTGCCAAAAATAGCCGATCTGCAAGCTCAGAACGCCTCGCAGCACGAGGCGTTCTGAGCTTGTAGATCTGCTAATTTTGGGAAAGTGGTTAATTTAAAAAGGGAGACAAAAAGTTTCTATCACACAAAGATTTGGAGGTCCCCCTGTAGTAACTCTGAGGACCCCCTAGGGGTCCCGGACCCCCTGTTGAAGACCCCTGTATTAGAGGGTTAGGATCAGGTCCCGAGGGAAATGAGTCTTGGACACACAGGCTGCTACATCAGGGGTCTTCAACAGGGGGTCCGGGACCCCTAGGGGGTCCTCATAGTTACTACAGGGGTTCCTCCAAATTTTTGTGTGCAAGAAACTTTTTTCTCCTTTTTTATATGAACCGCCTGCACCCTAGTGTCCTTATTCTGAGAACTTTAGCCAAAAATAGCAGATTTACAAGCTCGAGGCATTGTGAGCTTGTAGATCGTCTATTTTTGGAAAAGAGGTTTGGTGTAGAGGGGAACAAGAGTATATAGTGAAAGGTCAACTGAATTGACAGTTCAGGTTAAATATCTGAAAACACAAATTGACATGAATCCAAAATACACTGACGATTGTGCTGTCAAACAATGAAACTATATGGAATCTATGAACAGGTTGTGGGTTTTACCGTCAAGACCATCCCGAAACTCCCTACTCATTGTCCCTGTTTCAGCACCATACAGACAGACAGCTCATTGTCCCTGTTTCAGCACCATACAGATGGAGAGCTCCTTATTCATGTTTCAGCACCATACAGATGGACAGCTCCTTATTCATGTTTCAGCACCATACAGAAGGACAGCTCCTTATTCATGTTTCAGCACCATACAAATGGACAGCTCCGTATTCGTGTGTGTGTGTGTGTGTGTGTGTGTGTGTGTGTGTGTGTGTGTGTGTGTGTGTGTGTGTGTGTGTGCTACATAACATACAAGACAAACAATACAAGTCTTCATCAAGTCCTTCAAACCAGTATTCAGAAAAAAAAAGTCTTCTTTGTGCCACCACAACTGAGATGGGATGGATGCCTCCATAAATCTGAGCTTTACCGTCAAGACGATCCCAAAACTCCTTACTCATTGTCCCTATTTCAGCACTATGCTTAAGGACATCTCCTTATTCATGTTTCAGCACCATACAGATGGACATCTCCTTATTCATGTTTCAGCACCATACAGAAGGACAGCTCCTTACTCATGTTTCAGCACCATACAGAAGGACAGCTCCTTACTCATGTTTCAGCACCATGCAGACAGAAGGACAGCTCCTTATTCATGTTTCAGCACCATACAGAAGGACATCTCCTTATTCATGTTTCAGCACCATACAGAAGGACAGCTCCTTATTCATGTTTCAGCACCGTACAGAAGGACAGCTCCTTATTCATGTTTCAGCACCATACAGAAGGACAGCTCCTTATTCATGTTTCAGCACCGTACAGAAGGACAGCTCCTTATTCATGTTTCAGCACCGTACAGAAGGACAGCTCCTTATTCATTGTCCATGTTTCACCTATAGAGGATATTTATTTATTTTATTTATTTGTTTATTTGAAAAGGATCCCCATTAGCTGATACCGTAGCAATCCGCTAGTCTTCCTGGGGTCCATACAAAGATATATTACAAATACAGTTTTAAAAAGCAATACAATAATAAAATAAAAAACAACAACAACACAATAAAACTACAACAACATTAAATTGCATTAATTCACATCAGTACATTAACTCAATTACTGCCGGGCGCCGCAAGGTGCCGCTAGAGTGCCAGCCATTCTCCCGTAGACATTCACTATCACATCCGGGTCCCCAGCCTGAGCTGGCTTGGCTATACACTGGAATGAGTGCTATGCTAGCGAGCCGGAGGAAGTTAGCTTTCAGTTAGCAATCGGCTATGTAATTTTTTAGAAGACCGATCTAAAGTTATTCAGCCGCCAAAAAAACTTTTCTGCTGGCCTCGGAACACAATCCGGAGAAAATCCGCTGTAAAGATGTGTTTTTCTATTGGAGTGGGCGGCGTGGCGCGGCCTTTTTTTCCCATTACGGGCCATGTAAACAGAATCGCGGCCTTGTGCTAGGATGCTAAATTAGACCGGGGCTTCGTTGATGCCTCCGATTATTTAATTCATTTTACTAAAGGAACCGGAAAATGTCGGTTCTAGCAATCCTTAATACGTCTTGCTGAAACAGCGTTTTTTTGGGGGGGCTCTAAACTTTTTTCTAAACCATTTTCAATGGAATAAATCATCGGGACAAGTAGAATGGCTCGTTGTGAAGCGGTGGAGGAGCCAGAACCACCCACGTCGCTACTAGCAGCTCAGGGTAAGCGAAATAGATTCAAAAATTAGTATGGGAATGGAAAAAAGAACCGAAATTATTCGGTTCGAGCACTAAATGAGTTAATATGAAATAACTTTTACAATTTAATTTATCCTGAAGCTATTTCTAACTGCTTTCCAGTAAATACCTCAGCACTTTTTTCTTAAAGGCTGATTTATTTTGAGTTAGACGAATGCTCAAGGGTAATTTGTTCCAATAGTCTATGGCTCTATAAATTACAGTTTTTTTCATTGAATTAGTGTTTGAACTAGGTACAATAATATGCTCATTAGCAGCATATCTAGTATTGTAAGAATGTCTGTTATTACAATAATCTACCTGGTCAAACAGGAACAAGGGAGTCTTTGAATTAATAATACAACAGAGAAATGTTGCCAAGCCTGAAGAAATCCTTTGCTCAATGGTGAGCCATGAGAGTCTGGAGTGCATCTTTTCAATACTAGTTCTCATAGAACAGCCCAGGACAAGCCTAGCCGCCCTGTTTTGTGCAACCTGTAATTTAGCGAGATTTGTCTTAGATGCACATGACCATACTGTTGAACAATAATCTAAGTGACACAAAATTAAAGATTTTGAAACTTGTCCCAGGATACTAGAAGGTACATAAGATGAACACTTTCTAGTGACTGCAATACCTCTCCCCATTTTACTAACTATTGTATTTATATGCTCAGTCCACGATAATTGACTGTCCAGGACAACGCCCAGCAATTTAGTGCTGTCTACTTGTTGTATGGGCTCACCAGCTATAGATAAATTAAGTTTAGGTGTATCTGCCAATTTGTGTCGTGTCCCGAAGACAATACTTTTAGTTTTGGATATATTTAAGACTAACTTGTTTGTATTTATCCAATCATGTACTATTTTCAATTCCCTAGACAAAACTTGATTTAATTCTAGGCATGAACTTGCAGTATAATGTACAGTGGAATCATCTGCGTACATCGTTATACCTGCATTATTCACAGCAGAGGGCAAGTCATTAGTAAAAATTGAAAACAGGAGAGGTCCTAGACAACTTCCCTGAGGAATCCCACATGATAACATACTATCTTCAGATAAGCTCCCATTATAAAAGACCTTTTGTGTTCTAGAAGAAAGATAACTCTTCATCAGAGTAATCGCAGTTTGATTAAAACCATAACACATAAGTTTATCAAGTAGAATGTCATAATCAATAACGTCAAATGCGGCGCTGAAATCTAACAAGACCGCACCTGCAATTTTTGAGTCGTCAATCCCCCTAAACCACTCATCAGTCATTTGAATAAGAGCTGTAGCAGTCGAGTGACCCTTTCTATAGGCATGTTGATATTTGGTAGTCAGACCATTGTAGTTAAAATAATCCTGTACCTGAACATGAATAATTCTCTCCATAACTTTGCTAAGTGCAGGGAGAATACTTATAGGTCGACTATTTGGACCACAGAAAGGTAACCTACTATCCTTAAGGAGAGGAATGATTTTTCCCTCTTTCCACATTGTAGGGTACACCCCACATAGCAGACATCTATTAAATATATGACACAAGGGGCCTGAAATGTGATCTGCAGCAATATTTAACACCTTACTGTCTAGATTGTCTGCACCTGTACACCCATATTCAGGAAGAGATTTCAGCAGTTTTTTTACATCACTCACGACTACACAATTGAAATGAAACATGCAACTTTTACCATACATTATTTCATTATTTATCAGGTCGCAATGATTGTGATCCGTGCCACTTAGATTCTGCCTCAGATTGTTCACCTTATTGATAAAAAAGTTATTAAAATAGTTAGCAATATCCTGGGGCTTTGTTAAAAAAAACCCATCAGATTCCACAAATGAGGCACAAGCATTTGTCTTTCTTCCCATAATTTCATTCAATGTATTCCAGAGTTTCTTACCATCATACTTAACACAATTAATTTTCTGCTGATAATATTCTTTCTTCTTCCTTTTGTTCAATTTTGTTACTTGATTCCTTAGTTTACAGTATTTTAACCTGTCGTCCAATAAACCAGATTTTACTGCCACCGCTTTAGCATCATCTCTCTGTCTCATTAAATTCTTTAGAGGTAAATCTATCCATAGGGCAGTTTTAGTTTTAGCTGTGAACTTTTTCATAGGAGCGTGTCTATTAAGAATTTCCATAATTATATTCATAAAAGCAGTAAGGGAAACCTCTGGATCGTCATTACTGTACACCGCATCCCAATTAACATTTTTAACATCCCCCACAAAATGATCATTGTCAAATCTATTATATAACCTTCTATAAACAACTCTGGCCCTTGCTTTAGGAATTTTCGCCTTTCTACTGAAAGCAACTACATTGTGGTCAGTATAACCTACTGGTACAGATATTGGATTAGAACATAGCTCAGGGACATTAGTATATATATGGTCAATACATGTAGAGGAAATATGACCTGCTTGATTAGTGAAAACTCTTGTAGGCAAGGAAACAATTTGTGATAAATTACACACACTCATTAGTGATAATATATTGTTCTTCCTTGGACAGTTACTGGCTAACCAGTCAATATTCATATCACAAAGCAAATACATTTCAGTTTTAACATCAGATACTCTTTCCATCATCTCACATAGCTGAGTGAGATAACT
>NC_137813.1:770000-790000 GCF_963921795.1 Nannobrachium achirus | reverse complement strand
ATTGCGGGACGATATTTTCTGGCCCCCACCTTAATATGAATGTTTAATGTTAGTGCGGCCCGCGAGTTTTATATGAATGGCACTTTTACAGTGTTGTATGCAGAGCTGACGAGCTACCAATCACGGTGGGGAGTGAAAGTTACAGCAGCGTTGCCCTGGAGATTTTTCTTCCGTGCCTGGCTAGGCAAAATGCGGACATTCGTCCCAGTGCGCTGTGTTCACAACACTTCCAAAAAGTGTTTTAAGTTGCTGTCCAGTGTCTCTCTCTGAATAAATCAAAGTGATGCGTACGCGGCGAGACAAAAGAAAAGTAAGGAGTTCATTAATGTGGTCTGCTGCGTCTGCAGTCTGAATCAGATCAGATCTATGTTAGCGTAGGCTACAATCAGACTGAACGTGTCGCGCGTCCTAACCCCATCCACTCCCTGTTAAATGGAAAAAAGGAAACGCAGCTTGGATAACATGCCAGTGGATGGGGGTTACCCGCGAGTCGGCGCGACACGTTCTGTCTGATTGTAGCCTACATTATTGTTGTCGTGGGGAAAGACTTCCGATGTGATTTATCCAACCAGAATGCACTGACTGTGCCGTGTGCCCTGCCGGCATCGTAACGAGTGCACTGTTCTCCGTGCAACGCCTAAACACGTGAATATATTCCACAGCCCCAAACATGTCTTTTTCAAAGCCTGCAGTGAAGAGAAAGGTTGATGATGAGCACAGACAATTCCAGGAAAGGTGGGAGATGCAATATTTCTTTGTTGAGCACAGGAGCATCCCGACGTGTCTTATTTGCGAGAAAGTTGCGGTGAACAAGGAATACAGTGGCGTACGTGAGGGGCATGCAACCCCCGCAAATGCGCGGGGGGGGGGCCTCCTGCAGAGGGGGCCCAGCAGAGGGGGCCCAGCAGAGGGGGCCCAGCAGAGGGGGCCCCCACACAGCACAGTGAGCACAAATGCTCCACACTGCTCCAGTCAGGCCCATTCCCACTGGGGATAACAGATAAAAAAATCTCTTTCTCCAGATATTTTTTCATTCAAAGTGGATGGTCGATACAGATAAAAATAAATATTTGCCACAGATAAAAGTATCTGTGGCAAATATCTGTGGTAGATATTTTTTTTTATCTGTATCTATCCACTTTGAAAGGAAAAATATCTGGAGAAATAGATTTTTGTTATCTGTTATCTGGCCCAGTGTGAATGGGCCCTAACTGGCTGCTGTCTCTTTCCCCCTTCCCCCGCCTGCTGGCCCAGCCATCCTCCACATAGCTGTGTGGAATGCAGTTGATTAGCACTCCTGTAGCTTTCCCTTACCAAGACAGGAATATATGTTTTGTTTCCCAAAAAAGAAGAGCACAAAAAGAGAATCCACATTGTAATTGCTCTCTCTCTCTCTCTCTCTCTCTCTTTGTTGTTGTTGTTGTTTTAATGTTGTACCACTGGCACTTTGGCTGAAATAAACATCAGAATGTTTGGAGCAACCATGTAATATTATGGGCTCATTGGGCAGTATGCAGATAAATACATTTACTGCAGCCGGCATTTAGCTTGTCAGAGTGGTTATGTTGGAGCGCCTCAGTCCAGCAGCAGAGTTCATGTGCAACTTCTTCCAGAGAGATTGATTGATAGATTGATTGATTGATTGATTGATTGATTGATTGATTGATTGATTGAAGACTTTATTAGAAGTTTGCATAGGAAAAGGTACAGTTTCATGACAGTACAGTTCACTGGTACAAGGTCAACTAAAAGGAGATCCTAGTAAGCTTTTCAGCTTATTTACACAGGAAACCCTGTATCTCATATAACATTGAATGACAGACAGATATAACTCCATCATTATTTGCCAAAGGGCCCCCACTCCCCTCCTTGCAGGGGGGCCCGCGATTTTCAGGAACTAATTTGTTTGCTGCGCGCGCGTGCATGTGCACTGAGGCTGCGGCCCAGCCTCAGCCAGCCTCGGCCTCCAGTGGCTCCAAGGTAAATTGAGCTCGAGACCCCTGCTATAGAGCATCACAGTGGAAGTGGTTTACTGGTCCCATTAAAAGATCTCCCATTCATTTTCCTCATAGACTTTTACAATAATATTTATAACAATTATGTTAAGCCTCGAACCAAGCCATCCAGGATGGCAGTGAATCATGACCATACAACCTTTGATCCTATGTGAAAACCCCTGCTGTTTCTATTAGCCGGGATTACCCATCCATGATGTCACTGGTAGACGGGTTTCTGAACTGTCCACAGTCCCCCTCTGAGACACAGACTGAGTAGAAGAGAATAGAGCTGATCTTATCATAAACATTAGTGAGGACCAGTGTTGATTCGTCGACTAAAACTATGACAAAAATTTTTTGTTGACTGCGTTTGTTTCACTGACAAAAAATTAATAAAAACGAAATAAAAACTACGCTGTGATGACTAAAACTAAGACTAAATATATTGACACTTTCGTCAACAAAATCAAAACTAGACTAAAACGTTAGGGAGGGACTGGTGGAGAAGAGAGTCATTTTATGTTTGGTTGCTCTCAGGTGTTGCCTGCTGAAAATAGCCGATCTACAAGCTCACAGCGCGTCGCGTTGCGACACGTTGTGAGCTTGTAGATCGGCTATTTTCAGCACACAACCAAGTGTAAAATCAGTCATTACGATGCCATCAAGGCCTGCCAAAATACATTTTAGTCGACTAAATCAACTGTAGATTTAGTCGCCTGAAATCTCATGATATTTAGTCGACTAAAATTAGACTAAAACTAAAACTTTTCAGGTGACTAAATTATGACTAAAACGAAATCAAAATGTGTTTCAAAAATAACGCTGATGAGGACCAACTATATGAAGATAAGTCCTCCTTCTATTGTTTGATAGTTTGATAGAAGTTGCCCTTTAATTACATGATAATAAATATACTTTATTTCACCTTTTTAATCTTTATATTTGATAAATGTTATAAATGTGTGTATTTCAGGTGTTGTGTGTGTGACAGTGTGTATATAAATGTGTGTATGTTGTGTGACAGTGTGTATATAAATGTGTGTATTTCAGGTGTTGTTTATGACAGTGTGTATATAAATGTGTGTATTTCAGGTGTTGTTTATGACAGTGTGTATATAAATGTGTGTATGTTGTGTGTGACAGTGTGTATATAAATGTGTGTATTTCCAGGTGTTGTGTATGACAGTGTGTATATAAAGTTGTGTATTTCCAGGTGTTGTTTATGACAGTGTGTATATAAATGTGTGTATGTTGTGTGACAGTGTGTATATAAATGTGTGTATTTCCAGGTGTTGTGTATGACAGTGTGTATATAAAGTTGTGTATTTCCAGGTGTTGTTTATGACAGTGTGTATATAAAGTTGTGTATTTCCAGGTGTTGTGTATGACAGTGTGTATATAAAGTTGTGTATTTCCAGGTGTTGTTTATGACAGTGTGTATATAAATGTGTGTATGTTGTGTGACAGTGTGTATACATGTGTGTATTTCCAGGTGTTGTTTATGACAGTTTGATGATGAAACATCAGTGTGTTTGTGGCGACGCCCACACCCACCCAGAGCATGCTGGGAGAATCCAGAGCATTTGGTCCCGCCTCCAGGAGACTGGGCTGCTGGCACGCTGCGAGGTATGATGTCACTTCCTCTTATGACATCACACTTCCTGTTATGACATCACACTTCCTGCTATGACATCACTCTTCATCGCTCGCTTGCATTTTGCTAATCGTTTCTAGGGCTGGGATGCGATTAAACATTTTGATCTAATTAATTACAGGCTCTGTGATTAATTAATCGCAATTAATCGCATTTTAATCGCACATCGATATTTGACCTGAGAAGCATTTTTTTCAAGTAAAACACATCTTGTTGTACGAGTGAATCAACAAGTGAGTTTTTTAAATCTAAATTTCTCATCCACTGGGCCAAGCAAAGCGCTCTGATTGGCTACTTCTCCCTTTGCGTTTGTTGTCTCTTCTTGGTTGGTGCATCGCTATGATCGGTATGCCCGAAACTGAAGGTTCTGTGGTGCAAAAACTAAGTGCGATTAAAATGCGTTAATCTTTTTAATCGCGTTAATTTTCTGTAATTAATTAATCGCAATTAATCAGTTAAAGTCCCAGCCTTAATAGTTTCATTTATATACATTTATTTGTGAATTCATTTTCTCCACTGATTTGAATGGGAAAATGCAAATGTTTTATTTTGAACCCAAATATGGAAATGGCTGACATCAAGGCTGGGCAATCTATCGAAAATGTATGGATATGGAGGTATCAACATGTGAGGTATACATATTAAAATGTATGGATATGGAGGTATCAACATGTGAGGTATACATATCGACGAAGACGGCTTGAAATGAGCTATTGGTGTATGTGTCAAATTAATTAACAGACACACTATGCATGCGGGCGACTGATTTTCTCCTTTGTGATAATAAAGGTATTTATTTATGCAAAAAAGCAGTCCATCTGTAACCAGGTGTGGTTATTTCAATAAAACCCACCTAAAACCTTCTATGTGTGCTGTGCAGTGTGCATGCATGGATATGATATTCATTATCTGGTTTATTCTATGTGTACTGTGCAGTGTGCATGCATGGATATGATATTCATTTAATGTGTTTATTCTATGTGTGCTGTGCAGTGTACATGCATGGATATGATATTAATTTAATGTCTTTATTCTATGTGTACTGTGCAGTGTACATGCATGGATATGATATTCATTTAATGTCTTTATTCTATGTGTACTGTGCAGTGTACATGCATGGATATGATATTAATTTAATGTCTTTATTCTATGTGTACTGTGCAGTGTACATGCATGGATATGATATTCATGTAATGTCTTTATTCTATGTGTACTGTGCAGTGTGCATGCATGGATATGTATTCATTATCTGGGTTAGGCAGGCAGTGGACCTAAAGCATAAAAACATTAAAAACAATATAATGCAATAGTTACTAATATTGTGAGTAATATGGATATGGAGGTATTCAACAACGTTATGGAAGGTTTTCCTAATATCACCCAGCCTTATCTGACATCATTTACACATCCTACCTGAAGTCTGACCTCATTTATCCGTGTGTGTGTGTGTGTGTGTGTGTGTGTGTGTGTGTGTGTGTGTGTGTGTGTGTGTGTGTGTGTGTGTGTGTGTGTGTGTGTGTGTGTGTAGAGGATCTCAGGTCGTAAGGCCAGTCTAGATGAAATCCAGACGGTTCACTCAGAGCTTCACACCCTGATGTTTGGAACCAGCCCTCTGAACCGCCACAAACTGGACCACAACAACATACTGGGTATGGAACCAGTCCTCTATCTGAACTACAATATAAACATACTGGGTATGGAACCAGTCCTCTATCTGAACTAGTAGGGCATTCACCAAATATTCGAATATCAAAGTCACTATTCAACGTTGTTCACCGAAGTCGAATATTCGCTTTTTATTTTTGTCAATGCCCCTGGTGGATGAATTTGTTAATGCTCTATACCAGGGCTACTCAAACCTTTTTAGGCTGTGACCCCCAAAATAAACATATTTGAACTGGGGACCCCCACCCTGACAAGCATTTGGAATTGTAGGTATTACATTTAATGTGACTCGGTTCCGCGAGGCGTTGTGAGCATGTAGATCTGCTATTTTCACAATTTCTGCCTCTAATATTTGACAATTTGGCCAATGTTTATTTTAGAGCTATTAAAAAGTCCTTAAATTGTCACTTTATAAATGTGCAAATACCCTCTATACACTTAAACTTTATGTTGGTTTGTTTACTGTTGAGTGAGAAAACAATGTTGCACATTAAGTTAATCATCTGGGGACCCCCCAAAATAATTTGGGTCCCGACCCACAGGTTGAGAATAGAGGTGCACCGATCCGTTTTTTTCTGTTCCGATCCGATCCGATATATTAATTTGGCCATTTCCCGATAACCGATCCGATACCCGATATTTACAGTAGGCTACATGGCATATCAAAAATTAAAGCCATGTATTAATTGCAGGATAGCATCAGTTCAAATAACAGAGTGCAGTCAGTGCAACTGAGTGCAAAATGCAATGGCAACTCTTTTTATATCAATTCTTCAAATAACAAAACAACAGGTGCCTGTTGATATCAATGGACATTTATTTGACATTCTAATCTAGAATGATTAGAATGTTAAAGTACAACTTTGTTTCCAACCAGAATATGCAATCAGACTCAACACAGTCAAACCCTCTCAGTTATCTTATCTATTTGTAACTATGCAAGTATAAATGTAAATAAACTGACCAGTAAGGGTCCATTAACTGAAACAATCACATTCAATTAAAGCTAATCAGCAAAAATGACATCATGAAACAATCTAGTTTGATAAAGTTATTGAAATTCTTATGCTAACAACATTACAAAAGAATTGCCACCATCCATGACATTACTTATAAAGGGCACTTCTATGATTGTGACTTTACTTGTATCTCCATGTCTTTGGGCCAGTGTGTGGGCACAACATGGAAATATCTCTGGTTGATGAATTTTTAGCATAGAATATTTAGGATAGTTTAGCTGCTGCCTCATTCAGACAGGCTGACTTTAATGTTAGTGGAGAAAGGGTCAAACTGTTTCATTTTGGGGTGAATTAACATAACAGCCCCCAGTGTAGTTTAAAGCAGCTAAACCTTATTAAAGCTTGTACCTTATGTATGTAATTTTCATAAATAACCTCTCCAGAGCAGGTTCTTCTGTTTGTCATCCATTATGTGTACTATTATGCCAGATCTTATTTTCATGACCCCGTTTTACAGCCTAATGAGGGTGAAATGCAACACATTTATATGCTATACTTCTATAATTTGTCTCACAGGTGAACTTTTAGGTGTTTATTTAATTCACCACGCTGGCGATATTTCTTGTCACAAATGTGACACTGAAACGGCCATTCTCCTGTATGGATATAACTGTGACCCTTCAGGCCGATGGCCGTAGTGAACCTTTGACCGCAGAATTATATACATTCTTTTAGAAACAAAACAATAACTAACAATTTAGCAAATACAAACAAGTGACAACAAGGAATTAAGGAAATAAATAAACAGTGCAGATACAAAAAAATAAAATACTGAATAATAAAATAATAAAAATAATAAAAAGTAATCAAATTAAGACATTAGCAGGTTTTTCTTGAGGAAAATTAGCATTTCTGCTCTCTCTGCTGTAAGACGGTTTGGCTTTTCATCCAATATGTTGGATGTGGTACTGAAGCGTGATTACGGGTCCAACTGGGAAAGATGGATAACCACGCCCCGGACTCATTTTTGAAGCTTGTGATTGGCTGAACCGGACGTAGGGAGCGCTCCGTTGTAGTCACTTGGACCGCGCGAGGTGCACCAACACCCAATTATCATGGCGTTTATCGTGCGCTTGCCCAGGCCTTACGGCCTGGGCATAAATATAACGATTGCATTCACCACGGCTTCGTAACTCGGGGGCGAAGAGCAGGACCAAGGTCCGATGGCCTTCGCGCCGCTTGCAATGTCGTGGACAATAACTGTGAAAACGAGCGCTCTATGCCGTTTCCATCCATCTTTCCCAGTTGGATCTGTAATCACGCGGTACTGAACAGCCTCTCGCTTTCAACGGAGGTGGAGGGGGCACTGAGGAATTTTAATGCAATGGCAGCAACTGCAGGAAAGCTAGAATGATTTTCTTTTTTCCCCCAGAACTCGAAAGGGGACGCATCACCCTTAATTGTTGGCGCTTGTAGATATTGTTGCATTTTTACTAAAGCGACATCATCCTCACTCCCTGTTCCAGTATCACCGTGCTCCTCCAGAATGTCATCATAGAGAGACATCAAGCTGCTCTTGGGTCTGCTGCTGCTGCTCTGGCTTGGAATTGGATCAGCAACTTCCAAGCGAGGCACCTTCTCTGCTGGCTCTGTTGTTGCTGAGGCTCCTGGCTCAGCCTCTGCCTCTGTAGCTGAACAAAAAATAACAGAAATACTGTAAAACATGTATGGAACTGTAACAAATGACAGTAGCTATTTATGTATTCAAATTACCGGTATTATAATTCCATGTATTAAATCACTCTCTGACCCTTATTACTCACCATCATTCAGTGTTTCTGTTCGCTGCACCTTCCTAATTTCTTGCAGCAGGGCATCCTTGGCCTTCCTGGCTGGGGCAGCAGCAGCACCTCCTGTGAAGAATCTGACACACAAATAAAATAGGTTGAGCACAACTATAGTGTATCTAAGCAGTAAGCAAGCACCAGCCCAGCCAGGCAGTCATGTGTGAAAATAAACATGCTCCAAGTAACTTCCAACAAAATCTGTAGATAAAAATTGTATTTACAGATAGATTGTATTATACAATTGCTTTTCTCTCTCTCACACACACACACACACACACACACACACACACACACACACACACACACACACACACACACACACACGTGTAATCTAATTTGTGAAACATTTAATAACAGTCAACATTAGGGTATTGATAAAACATATCTTTGTAGCGGAGGTCCACTAGAGTGGCTACAGAATAGAGGGGTTCCCCTTCGGTGCTGCTGAACCGTCTGTTGACAGCTTCCAGAAGGGTCTTCTTCATTGTTTTGATGCCGCTCTCAGCCGCTGTCTCGAGGCTCAGACTTCGCTTCAGGACGGTGACAGCTGGGATGACGTCGGCTGCAGTGGACGTCGCTGAGCTGATTTTCTTTGTCATCTCCTCGAACGGTTCCAGTACTGTCGCTGTTTTTTCCAACAATGACCACTCGTTGGCAGAAAGTGTGGCGGGCAGGCCATGGTCAGCTTGATATGCGCACAGCACTCTCTTTTGCTCCAGAAGGCTTTGAATCATGTACAGCGTGCTGTTCCACCTTGTCTGTACGTCTTGCTGTAGCCTTTTTGTTGGCTGGCGCAGGTCCTCCTGAATTTTTTCTAAGCGAGACATTGCAACTTGCGAATGTTTGAAATGAGTGACTATTCTCCTTCCATTAGCGACTGCATCACTTGCGCTGCGTTGTGCGAGGAGCCCCTCGTTAACCACCAGCTGCAGTGTGTGCGCCAGACAGCCTAAACTTTTAACTGGCACCTCATCCATCCCCTTTTTCATGTTGCTTGCGTTGTCTCTCAACACCACATGTACTTTATCCAAAGGAATCTTCCAGTCATCAAGCATCTCCCTCATTGTGTCTTTAATCAAAGCGCTGGTGTGCGAGCCAGGGATATCTTTACACTGCAGCACAGCGCTCTCCATAGAGTAATCCTCCGGACTCAACCAATGTGAAGTGAGACTGATTAGCGACATTGGGCAAACGGCAGAGGAGTAGATGTCACTTGTAAAACTAATATTTTTAGCTTCATGTAAAGCTTCTTCCACCCGAGACCTCACTCTGTCGTATAGACGTGGTAAAGCAGTCTCTGCCATGTATCTCCTGGACGGGAGCTCATATCGGGGCTCTAGGAATTCAATCAGGCTACGAAAGCCTTTATCATCAACGACAGAGAAAGGCTGGTCATCCAGCACGATGAAATTGAGTAACTTATCTGTTATCGCTTTCGCCCTCGGGGAGTCAGCTGGAAGTTTTTCTTTCTTCTTTACTGAGTCAGTGATTGTCTGCTGGACTTGGTGTGGTTGTGGCTGTTGTCGTTTAAGTTGCTCCAGTTCCGCGTGTTCTTTAGCGTGGTGTTTTTCGAGATGCTTGCTCAAATTGGTGGTATTAAACGCTTTAGCACTTTTTCCACCCCTCGAAACTTGGCATTCACATACATTGCACTTCGCTGTGCTGCTTTTTGGTGTCTCAAGTGTAAAATATCTCCAAACCAAGGACATGTTGCTTTGTTGTTGTGCCTCTTTCTCTACCAAACGAACGCTTCTTTCTCTCTTCCGTGTCGCCGTCAACTGGAGCACTGAGCTGCATGGCTCCCATCATGCAGCGTAGCCAAACTAGCCATGTCAGACAAGAGTGGAGGAGTGACGAAAAAAGTTCACTCCATTAGAAAACTGTTTATTTAATAACTATAATCTAAAAACATATTGTCATGGGCTTACAATTGCATGATTATATTGTATATTTATTATTCTTATTATTATTTATATCGGGGCTTGGATCGGCGACGTTGTGTCGATATCCGATATAATTAATTAATATTAATTACCTTCATATCGGCGTCCGATACCGATCCAATATCGGTATCGGTGCACCTCTAGTTGAGAACCTCTGTTCTAAGGCAGGGAAACTCAAACAGCTGAAACTGTGGGCCACGTTGATAAAATGACAACATTAATGATACTTCTGTCTTACATTGGAGCCTCATAACCTTATGTTACCTTACCTTAACCTTAACCTTACCTTATGTTGTCCATCTAAACTGATGCTGTTTTCTGGCAAATGAAACACAGTGATATTGAATTAGTGTCACACACGCACGCACGCACGCACGCACGCACGCACGCACACACACACACACACACACACACACACACACACACACACACACACACACACTGAGTTGTAACCAAATGGACCCTTAAAGGTGCAGTAATACTAGTATGATGATGACCTCTAATAACCTCTCTTCTGATTGGCTGTCTCCAGGTCCCATCAGTCAGACCATGTTCACCGTGCTGCCATGTGGAGGCATAGGAGTAAGACCTGTCAATCACTCTGTCTGCCTGTCAATCACTCTGTCTGCCTGCCTGTCTGCCTGTCTGTCTGTCTGTCTGTCTGTCTGTCTGTCTGTCTGTCTGTCTGTCTGTCTGTGTCAATAGGTAGACAGTGACATGGTGTAATGTGTGTCATTAGGTAGACAGTGACATGGTGTAATGTGTGTCAATAGGTAGACAGTGACATGGTGTAATGTGTGTGTCATTAGGTAGACAGTGACATGGTGTAATGTGTGTCAATAGGTAGACAGTGACATGGTGTAATGTGTGTGTCATTAGGTAGACAGTGACATGGTGTAATGTGTGTGTCATTAGGTAGACAGTGACATGGTGTAATGTGTGTCATTAGGTAGACAGTGACATGGTGTAATATGTGTGTCATTAGGTAGACAGTGACATGGTGTAATGTGTGTGTCATTAGGTAGACAGTGACATGGTGTAATATGTGTGTCATTAGGTAGACAGTGACATGGTGTAATGTGTGTGTCATTAGGTAGACAGTAGTCTCGCGTGGCCAGACTGTTGCCTCCGCGATTTGGTCAAATGCTCCCAGCATACAGTCTGGCGCATCAAGAGAAGAACGATGAGTACCCGGTCAAAGCGGAAGTGAAGCCCTCGTCACTTCCGCTTCCGTCTCACATCCCACAAATATTTATCATTATATAAATAAAAATCATATAAGCATGTTTAGCTTGCTGCTTAGCAGAAATGAGATTTTAAAATATAGATTTTTGAACTTTAATGCCCGTTTTCGATACTCGCCGTTCTGGAGCTGCTGTTCCAGACTCTATATAGCATTCAGAGATTGTGGAATAGTTGTCTGGCTACGCGAGACTAGGTAGACAGTGACATGGTGTAATGTGTGTGTCATTAGGTAGACAGTGACATGGTGTAATATGTGTGTCATTAGGTAGACAGTGACATGGTGTAATGTGTGTGTCATTAGGTAGACAGTGACATGGTGTAATGTGTGTCAATAGGTAGACAGTGACATGGTGTAATATTTGTGTCAATAGGTAGACAGTGACATGGTGTAATGTGTGTCATTAGGTAGACAGTGACATGGTGTAATGTGTGTGTCATTAGTTAGACAGTGACATGGTGTAATGTGTGTCATTAGGTAGACAGTGACATGGTGTAATGTGTGTCATTAGGTAGACAGTGACACCATATGGAGTGACATCCACTCCGCTGCCTCAGTCAGGATGGCGGTGGGTTGCGTCATCGAGCTGAGCTTCAAGGTGGCCTCAGGGGAGCTGAAGGTAAACACACACACACACACACACACACACACACACACACACACACACACACACACACACACACACACACACACACACACACACACACACACACAGCTGAAGGTAAAGTACCAGAGTACAGATACTGCTGCTCTACCAGTAAACGTAGCTCAGTCAAAATATTACTCAAGTCAGAGTGACAGTCACACTCTGGTCTGGAGTGAGAGGAGTGGAGGTAGAAAAAGCCACTTCAAAATACTCCAAAAAATACCTAAATGGAAAAATGTTCAAAAGAAGCGAGACAGAGTCCTTCTTTGCAAAAAAAACAAGTGTTTTATTCACTTCTCAGACCAACCAAAAACCAAAAAGCAGCAGAGAGACAAAGACTGGCCAGATTGGCAGTGTTGGGGAAGTTATTGATTGATTGAGTGATTGAGTGAGTGAGTGAGTGAGTGAGTGAGTGATTGATTGATTGATTGATTGATTGATTGATTGATTGATTGATTGATTGATTGAAGAATTCATTCGAAGTTTGCAATAGAAAAGAGTACAGTTTCATGACAGTACAAATCACTGGTACAAGGTCAACTAAAAGGAGATCCTAGAAAGCCAAGGCTTATTTCCACAGGAACCACACTTTAAGTATCTCATATAACATTGAAAGACAGACGGATAGAACATAGTACTTTATCTAGGATAATATCAATACAAAAAAGCAGAAAAGGCATAACATCAAATACAAAGGCAGAAAAAGGGGGGGGGGGACCATGGGGGCTTAGTCTATTTACAAGTCACGAGTAGCAGCTGTCTGAAGGTGACTTTTCATACCGATTTAGAAGGAGGCAAGGGATTTTCTCTCCTTTAAGGCTTGTGGAAGGGCGTTCCACATGTTGATGGTATAGCAGGAGAACGAGTTAAAGCCTTGTTTAGTGTTAAATCTACGTTGATGATGATTAGTGGAGCTGTAAGTTAAAGTTACATGTAACTGAGTTACGTAACTAAGTTACCTTTTGCTGTAACTTGCTGGTAACTGAGTTACATTCATATTTCTGTAACTCGTCAAGTAACTAAGATACCTTTTGGGTCATTTTTGGCTCAAGTTACAAGTTACAAGAAGTTATAATTTTACATTTAAATTTTGTTAAGATTGACGATCAAATGTCCAGATCATATGTATGTATATAGGTGTGCTTACCAGGCTCCCTGCCGTGGAGTCTACCATCAATCAATCAATCAATCAATCAATCAATCAATCAATGAACTGCCACAGTGATGAGTATCAAAACAATGTCATACTCAAGTAAAGTAGGCCTACGGATTCTCATCTGTACTTAAACGGCCACTGACATTTAAACAAAGGGAAATAAACGGTCATGTCATTGTGGCGCAATAAGCCAAACACATTGATTTACTGTAATTACTGTACATACTGGACTACAAAGTAAATCAAAGAACAACATTCTTGGACAGAATCTCCACTGTTGTCAACTAAAGTTCCCTCAGGACTCTTGCTGGGTCCTCATTCAGTCCCACTGTGACTACGCTTGCACCTCCTGGTTCTCCAACATCACAAAGCCACTAAAGACTAAGCTCCAAACCTCCCAAAACATCACAAAGCCACTAAAGACTAAGCTCCAAACCTCCCAAAACATCACAAAGCCACTAAAGACTAAGCTCCAAACCTCCCAAAACATCACAAAGCCACTAAAGACTAAGCTCCAAACCTCCCAAAACATCACAAAGCCACTAAAGACTAAGCTCCAAACCTCCCAAAACATCACAAAGCCACTAAAGACTAAGCTCCAAACCTCCCAAAACATCACAAAGCCACTAAAGACTATTAAAGGACCTACACCATGAATTTTCACTTTTTCTATTTTAAAACCTTTTTTTGTGGTCCCACTGGCACCTTCTATCCTCACAAAGTCCTATTTCTGACCATTGTGTCTTTCTCTAGTTTTGGGAAGACAGAGATGAAAAGCTTTCCACGGGTTCTCAGAACAGTGCTGTTCTGAGAGTTGATCCGTGTGACGTCACACGGATTCCCGTTTTTTTTTTTTTCAGATTAAAAAAAAAAAAAAAAACAATTTTTTTTTTCAAAACCTTTTTTTTTCAAAACCTTTTTTTTTCAAAAACATTTTTTTTTCAAAACCTTTTTTTTTCAAAACCTTTTTTTTTCAAAAACATTTTTTTTTCAAAAACATTTTTTTTTCAAAAACTTTTTTTTTCAAAAACTTTTTTTCAAAAACTTTTTTTTTCAAAAACTTTTTTTTTCAAAAACTTTTTTTAAACTTTTTTTTCAAAAAACTTTTTTTTCAAAAACTTTTTTTTTCAAAAAACTCCTTTTTTTCAAAAAACTTTTTTTCTCAAACATTTTTTTCAAAACATTTTATTTTTTTACTTTTTTTATATACATAAATACAATGCAGGTGGGGTTGATTGTCTAATGTAGATTAACTTTCTGTAATGTCTGGTCTAGCAACGGTCGCTCTGTGTCATTTGACAGTAGGCCTATAACATACAACATAGGCCTACAGTAGGCTATAATCAGAGCTGCAACATTATCCTATTTTTGTATTGGCCCAATATTAACATTATTTGTTGTCAACGTGGGGTCCGGGGAGGAGTGAAGAGGAGGGGAGGGGGGAGGGGTGGAAAAACCCCACTAGATGCGCCCCTGAGCAAACAGAGGCCGTTTTGGTATTGCAGCTGGAGAGCCTCATTATAGTAGAGCTAGAACAAACAAAAAGAATGGTCAGAGTGTTTGTTGAGGGTTAAAACCTGTCTAAGACTCAATTTTGAGCATATATTTATACAAAAAATATAGTTTTAAAAGCATGGTGCTTTAAAGCTCCAAACCTCCCAAAACAACTACTTCTCCACCTGGGGTCATGATCCATGTTTCTCACACACATGTTGTCAGCCTAAGTTGGCTCAGCGTTGAAGACCTGCTATTTTAAAACGGCTGAGAGGGTTGGAGACACTCGGCTTCGCCTCGTGTCTCAGCCATTAGGGTTAGGATTAGTGGTATATTAACACTTTGGCTGCTAAAAACCAGACGTCTGGAGACGTCTTAAAAATGTTATAGTGGTAAATTAACATTAACCCTGGATGGCTTTGCGGTGGTCAGACCTCGGTAATGTGTGATATATATATAGTGATATATTGGTATATTATAACAGTATACTGTATTAACAGAATGGTATATTATATTGAGTTACGTTTTAGTTGACCTTGTACCAGTGATTTGTACTGTCATGAAACTGTACTCTTTTCTATTGCAAACGTCGAATGAATTCTTCAATCAATCAATCAATCAATCAATCAATCAATCAATCAATCAATCAATCAATCACTCACTCACTCACTCACTCACTCACTCACTCACTCACTCAATCACTCAATCAATCAATAACTTCCCCAACACTGCCAATCTGGCCAGTCTTTGTCTCTCTGCTGTTGTCAACTAAAGTTCCCTCAGGACTCTTGCTGGGTCCTCATTCAGTCCCACTGTGACTACGCTTGCACCTCCTGGTTCTCCAACATCACAAAGCCACTAAAGACTAAGCTCCAAACCTCCCAAAACATCACAAAGCCACTAAAGACTAAGCTCCAAACCTCCCAAAACATCACAAAGCCACTAAAGACTAAGCTCCAAACCTCCCAAAACATCACAAAGCCACTAAAGACTAAGCTCCAAACCTCCCAAAACATCACAAAGCCACTAAAGACTAAGCTCCAAACCTCCCAAAACATCACAAAGCCACTAAAGACTAAGCTCCAAACCTCCCAAAACATCACAAAGCCACTAAAGACTATTAAAGGACCTACACCATGAATTTTCACTTTTTCTATTTTAAAACCTTTTTTTGTGGTCCCACTGGCACCTTCTATCCTCACAAAGTCCTATTTCTGACCATTGTGTCTTTCTCTAGTTTTGGGAAGACAGAGATGAAAAGCTTTCCACGGGTTCTCAGAACAGTGCTGTTCTGAGAGTTGATCCGTGTGACGTCACACGGATTCCCGTTTTTTTTTTTTTCAGATTAAAAAAAAAAAAAAAAACAATTTTTTTTTTCAAAACCTTTTTTTTTCAAAACCTTTTTTTTTCAAAAACATTTTTTTTTCAAAACCTTTTTTTTTCAAAACCTTTTTTTTTCAAAAACATTTTTTTTTCAAAAACATTTTTTTTTCAAAAACTTTTTTTTTCAAAAACTTTTTTTCAAAAACTTTTTTTTTCAAAAACTTTTTTTTTCAAAAACTTTTTTTAAACTTTTTTTTCAAAAAACTTTTTTTTCAAAAACTTTTTTTTTCAAAAAACTCCTTTTTTTCAAAAAACTTTTTTTCTCAAACATTTTTTTCAAAACATTTTATTTTTTTACTTTTTTTATATACATAAATACAATGCAGGTGGGGTTGATTGTCTAATGTAGATTAACTTTCTGTAATGTCTGGTCTAGCAACGGTCGCTCTGTGTCATTTGACAGTAGGCCTATAACATACAACATAGGCCTACAGTAGGCTATAATCAGAGCTGCAACATTATCCTATTTTTGTATTGGCCCAATATTAACATTATTTGTTGTCAACGTGGGGTCCGGGGAGGAGTGAAGAGGAGGGGAGGGGGGAGGGGTGGAAAAACCCCACTAGATGCGCCCCTGAGCAAACAGAGGCCGTTTTGGTATTGCAGCTGGAGAGCCTCATTATAGTAGAGCTAGAACAAACAAAAAGAATGGTCAGAGTGTTTGTTGAGGGTTAAAACCTGTCTAAGACTCAATTTTGAGCATATATTTATACAAAAAATATAGTTTTAAAAGCATGGTGCTTTAAAGCTCCAAACCTCCCAAAACAACTACTTCTCCACCTGGGGTCATGATCCATGTTTCTCACACACATGTTGTCAGCCTAAGTTGGCTCAGCGTTGAAGACCTGCTATTTTAAAACGGCTGAGAGGGTTGGAGACACTCGGCTTCGCCTCGTGTCTCAGCCATTAGGGTTAGGATTAGTGGTATATTAACACTTTGGCTGCTAAAAACCAGACGTCTGGAGACGTCTTAAAAATGTTATAGTGGTAAATTAACATTAACCCTGGATGGCTTTGCGGTGGTCAGACCTCGGTAATGTGTGATATATATATAGTGATATATTGGTATATTATAACAGTATACTGTATTAACAGAATGGTATATTATATTGGTATAGTGGTATATTAACATGCTGTGGTATACTGTATTAACAGAACGGTATATATAGTGGTAAATTAACATTAACCCTGGATGGCTTTGTGGTGGTCTGACCTCTGTAATGTGTATATATAGTGGTATATTAACATGCTGTGGTATACTGTATTAATAACATGCTGTGGTATACTGTATTAACATATTGGTATATATAGAGGTATATTAACATGCTGTGGTATACTGTATTAACAGAATGGCTTTGCGGTGGTCAGACCTCTGTAATGTGTATATATAGTGGTATATTGGTATATTATAACAGTATACTGTATTAACAGAATGGTATATATAGTGGTATATTAACATGCTGTGGTATACTGTATTATTAACATGCTGTGGTATACTGTATCAACAGAATGGCTTTGCGGTGGTCAGACCTCCTGGTCATCACGCTGAAGAGTCCACCGCCATGTGAGTATGAAGCAAAGCATCATGGGTAAAACACTGAATTAAGCTTTCACAAAACCCCTCCCCCAAACGCTGGCTCCGCCCCCACCTCATTCACTTCGATGTAAAGATCATGGATTTTTACACATTAAATATGAATTCAGTGTTGGAAAAATATGTGCACGACTATTAAAACAAAACCACTGTGATTTATCATATCATCGATATATATCACTAGCCAGACATCTGTGTGGCTGGTTCAGATAGGGATCTCTATGTATGGGCATAAAATATACTGTATGTTGTGATGTCATGGGAACCACTCCAACAGAATCCCCTTTATGCCCATATATGGAGATCCCTGATGTCATATGGCAATGCCCATATATGGAGGAAGACAGCCCATATCTGTGCGGCTGGTTCAGACAAGGATGTCCATGTATGAGCATAAAAGGGATGTACTGTATATAGTACATGGATCTCCATATGGGTAACTGGTCCGATAAACATCACTGCCCAGATGACCCTGAGGCATCTTACTAGTTTATTTGTGATAAACTTTAATTGTAGTTCTGAGCCTACTAATATACCAGTAGTCATCTACAGTGAAGAGTACTGAGCCTACAACTATACCAGTAGTCATCTATAGTGAAGAGTACTGAGCCTACTAATATACCAGTAGTCATCTACAGTGAAGAGTACTGAGCCTACTAATATACCAGTAGTCATCTACAGTGAAGAGTACTGAGCCTACAACTATACCAGTAGTCATCTACAGTGAAGAGTACTGAGCCTACAACTATACCAGTAGTCATCTACAGTGAAGAGTACTGAGCCTACTAATATACCAGTAGTCATCTACAGTGAAGAGTACTGAGCCTACTAATATACCAGTAGTCATCTACAGTGAAGAGTACTGAGCCTACAACTATACCAGTAGTCATCTACAGTGAAGAGTACTGAGCCTACAACTATACCAGTAGTCATCTACAGTGAAGAGTACTGAGCCTACACATGTACCAGTAGTCAGCTACAGTGAAGAGTACTGAGCCTACTAATATACCAGTAGTCAGCTACAGTGAAGAGTACTGAGCCTACTAATATACCAGTAGTCATCTACAGTGAAGAGTACTGAGCCTACAACTATACCAGTAGTCATCTACAGTGAAGAGTACTGAGCCTACAAATATACCAGTAGTCATCTACAGTGAAGAGTACTGAGCCTACTAATATACCAGTAGTCATCTACAGTGAAGAGTACTGAGCCTACAACTATACCAGTAGTCAGCTACAGTGAAGAGTACTGAGCCTACAACTATACCAGTAGTCAGCTACAGTGAAGAGTACTGAGCCTACTAATATACCAGTAGTCATCTACAGTGAAGAGTACTGAGCCTACAACTATACCAGTAGTCATCTACAGTGAAGAGTACTGAGCCTACTAATATACCAGTAGTCATCTACAGTGAAGAGTACTGAGCCTATTAATATACCAGTAGTCATCTACAGTGAAGAGTACTGAGCCTACTAATCTACAGTGAAGAGTACTGAGCCTACTAATATACCAGTAGTCAGCTACAGTGAAGAGTACTGAGCCTACTAATATACCAGTAGTCATCTACAGTGAAGAGTACTGAGCCTACAACTATACCAGTAGTCATCTACAGTGAAGAGTACTGAGCCTACAACTATACCAGTAGTCATCTACAGTGAAGAGTACTGGGCCTACTAATATACCAGTAGTCATCTACAGTGAAGAGTACTGAGCCTACTAATATACCAGTAGTCATCTACAGTGAAGAGTACTGAGCCTACAACTATACCAGTAGTCATCTACAGTGAAGAGTACTGAGCCTACAACTATACCAGTAGTCATCTACAGTGAAGAGTACTGAGCCTACTAATATACCAGTAGTCATCTACAGTGAAGAGTACTGAGCCTATTAATATACCAGTAGTCATCTACAGTGAAGAGTACTGAGCCTACTAATCTACAGTGAAGAGTACTGAGCCTACTAATATACCAGTAGTCAGCTACAGTGAAGAGTACTGAGCCTACTAATATACCAGTAGTCATCTACAGTGAAGAGTACTGAGCCTACAACTATACCAGTAGTCATCTACAGTGAAGAGTACTGGGCCTACTAATATACCAGTAGTCATCTACAGTGAAGAGTACTGAGCCTACTAATATACCAGTAGTCATCTACAGTGAAGAGTACTGAGCCTACTAATATACCAGTAGTCATCTACAGTGAAGAGTACTGAGCCTACAACTATACCAGTAGTCATCTACAGTGAAGAGTACTGAGCCTACAACTATACCAGTAGTCATCTACAGTGAAGAGTACTGAGCCTACTAATATACCAGTAGTCATCTACAGTGAAGAGTACTGAGCCTACACATGTACCAGTAGTCATCTACAGTGAAGAGTACTGAGCCTACACATGTACCAGTAGTCAGCTACAGTGA
>NC_137813.1:740000-757500 GCF_963921795.1 Nannobrachium achirus | reverse complement strand
AGTGTTTGGGGAGCTACTGGCCAGGTGTTTTATAGTGTTTGGGGAGGTACTGGCCAGGTGTTTTATAGTGTTTGGGGAGGTACTGGCCAGGTGTTTTATAGTGTTTGGGGAGGTACTGGCCAGGTGTTTTATAGTATTTGGGGAGGTACTGGCCAGGTGTTTTATAGTGTTTGGGGAGCTACTGGCCAGGTGTTTTATAGTGTTTGGGGAGGTTCTGGCCAGGTGTTTTATAGTGTTTGGGGAGCTACTGGCCAGGTGTTTTATAGTGTTTGGGGAGGTTCTGGACAGGTGTTTTATAGTGTTTGGGGAGGTACTGGCCAGGTGTTTTATAGTGTTTGGGGAGGTTCTGGCCAGGTGTTTTATAGTGTTTGGGGAGGTACTGGCCAGGTGTTTTATAGTGTTTGGGGAGGCACTGGCCAGGTGTTTTATAGTGTTTGGGGAGCTACTGGCCAGGTGTTTTATAGTGTTTGGGGAGGTTCTGGCCCAGGTGTTTTATAGTGTTTGGGGAGGTACTGGCCAGGTGTTTTATAGTGTTTGGGGAGGCACTGGCCAGGTGTTTTATAGTGTTTGGGGAGCTACTGGCCAGGTGTTTTATAGTGTTTGGGGAGGTTCTGGCCAGGTGTTTTATAGTGTTTGGGGAGGTTCTGGCCAGGTGTTTTATAGTGTTTGGGGAGGTACTGGCCAGGTGTTTTATAGTGTTTGGGGAGGTACTGGCCAGGTGTTTTATAGTGTTTGGGGAGGTACTGGCCAGGTGTTTTATAGTGTTTGGGGAGGTACTGGCCAGGTTTTTTGTCACATTCCTAAGACATAAATGTGATAACAATACATTTACCCCCATTGATTCCGGATGGTGACCCGTTTCGAAACGGGTCACCATCCGGAATCAATGGGGGGTAAATTTACTCAAATCAAATTTTTGTCTTAGGAATGTGATAAAAACCAAAAAATATTATTGAACTCTAGTCTCCATGGCGTGAGTAATCAATAGAAAAAAAGTCATTTTGGGGGTGAACTTCTCCTTTAAGGGCTGTATTTTCATTGTCTAAGGACCAGCTCTTATGTCTTAACTTAAAGGCCTGTCCATACTGTCTCCGACCACCAAACCTTTAGTCAGAGAGTTCTGACTTCCCGACGTGCAGCTTTCTGAACTCTAATTCGGGGGTAATGCTTTTCAGAAGATACGAGCGACGTCATGTTGTAGTTGAACCAGGCGTGTTGTTGCCTGATTTATTCATGAAGCTTTCCCGGAACAGAAAGATCCCATGATTGGCCGCTAGTTGCACTGTTTTCCCCCCGCGAGGTATCAAAAAGAATATTTCTCCACTGGACCCCATTCATTTTCCTCTTTGATTTTCTAACCTTAATAAACATCGTCATAAATACTTTATGCTTCCTGTCGCTAGTGAAAAACTGCCTTTCAATGACCATGATATGCGTTTTGTGCAAATATGGTCCCATTTATGTTAAAATTGATGATAAAGTTGCGGGGGGGCGTGGCCAACTAAACTGATACCAGCCGGCTGTGTTCTTCTTCGTGTGCTTTATTTCGGGAGGCTCCGACCACATTCTCCCATGTATCCCTTTGGTTGCACGTGACCGTTGGCAGCCAATAGCATTCCTTATGATTCCTGGGGTACCATTCAAACAATGATGGCGACACCCATACAAGGGACAAAAAAAGCCTCATTTTCGCATCATAGAAACCAATGGCTTCGCACCGTCCATATATATTTTTTTTACAGTCTATGAGTTGAACCGGACCTTTCCAACAAAAGGTTCAGTGGTCGGAGACAGCATGTCTTGGACGTGTTTCTGTGACGGTCTAATTCTTTCTGTGAATGAAATGGAATCACTTGCTCTAAATCATTATGATGATGTGATTGATTTAAAGAAGTAATGTAGGAAACTCTTCAATGCATAAATTAGTTATTAAAAAGTCAAAGTCTCTCTCTCTCTCTCTCTCTCATCTCTCTCTCTCTCTCTCGCCCAGGTGCAGGTTCTCCCAGACTGGGTTCTCCACCAGGCTCCATGTGCCAACGCCACGCAGTCTCTGGAGAGAGTGATACACATCCAGAGTAACACACACACACACACACACACACACACACACACACACACACACACACACACACACACACACACACTGGAGAGAGTGATACACATCCAGAGTAACACACACATCCAGAGTAACACACACACACACACACACACACACACACACACACACACACACACACACACACACACACTGGAGAGAGTGATACACATCCAGAGTAACACACACACACACACACACACACACACTGGAGAGAGTGATACACATCCAGAGTAACACACACACACACACACACACACACACACACACACACACACACACACACACACACACACACATGATGATGACAAGCTATTTATTATGAACCTTGTCTTGAATAATCTTAAAGCAACCCATTTAGAGGCGGTCAGATCATGTTTTGAGCACAAACAGAAATGTTCAATTGGTCACAACACAGAACGTTGTGTTCATATGTTAATTAAGGGCTCGCCTCCTCATTTGGCTTCCCATCGCAGTTCCATTTGGTTGTAGAAGGACACAGCAGGTTGATTTCGGCCACATCTCGGTCAATTCTGATCAGATTTTTTTTTAAATAAAAAAATCCACATACCGGTATTACTTGGGAAGCCTATAGAGATGTGCCGATTGATCGGTGAGTGATCGCTATCGGCTGATAATGCCTCTTATCGGCTTCGATTGGCATCGGATTTGCCCCTATCGGCTTTGACGATCTACAAGCTAGATCAGCTGTTGTCTTAATATTTATCTGTGGGACTGAATGTAACCTCAGCTTCAACTCCTACAAGTTGAATTGGATACTAAAGGACCTCAGCCTCCAATCTCCTAATGTTTATACTTATAGATGATAGATAGATACTGATTCCAGTTGATCGTTGATCGGTATCGGCCCCAAAAATCGCAAACGGAGCATCTCTAGAAGCCTACGTTCCTTTCCGATACCAGCCGTGGCTTTATTGTGTACAAAAGATAGCGAAAATGAATTTTCTGTCTCTCTCTGTCTCTCTCTCTCTCTCTCTCTCTCTCTCTCTCTCTCTGTCTCTCTCTCTCTCTCTCTCTCTCTCTCTCTCTCTCTCTCTCTCTCTCTCTCTAGGTGAGCACTGGTCAGGTCTTCAGCGATTGGCTCAGACGGTTTCTCAGAGCCTATGGGAGGCTGAGAGAGGGGGAGGAGACAACGAGGAGGCGGGGCCAGGAGACCAGAGCCAATCAGAGGAGGAGGCGGAGACTCTGGTCGCCATGGCGTCGCTGACGGTCGACGCCCAGTCGAGCCCCGCCCCCGTCGTCCCGGAGACCAACCGGTCAGATTTATTTATTTGTTTGTTTATTTGTATGTTTGACCGCTCCTACATCTGACTCTGTGTAGCATCACATTGTTGACCCCTGAGATCCCTGATGTCATCAATATTTAAGCCCATATTTGGTTATGCCCATATTTGGCAATGCTCATATATGGACGCTCCATATGGCCAAGACAGAATTCATTTGCAAATCAAGACTGCTGACTATCATCACCTGGATCTCCATATATGGAGATCACGGCATTGACCTCATCAAACCCTCTATATCCATACATGGAGATCACCTAGATCTCCATATATGGAGCTGGTCAATACCTCTACATCTGACCTCACAGACTCCACATATGGATATAGCTGACCTGTTGTGACATCACAGTGATGATGGTTTGATCATCTGAGTCCCCCCCCCCCCCACACACATCCATGTAAACTACCGTATGTTTAACATAAATCCCAGATCATCTCATTTGCATACAGGAAGTGATCTTTTGTACTTTGACTCCGCCCACAGGACTGCAGAGGAGCCAATGGAGGAGGAGCCGGTGTGTTGACTACGCCCATATAAGGAGGAGCCAATGAACAGAGAGAATAGACTCTGATGTCCCTCCCTCCGTGTGTCCACACACACACACACACACACACACACACACACACACACACACACACACACACACAGGAGGAGGGATCTGATTGGTTGAGGTGGAACAAGACGGAACAGGGAAAGGAAACGGTTTTCTATTGGTTCGTTGGGACAAGGACACGCCCCCACCATCTGTAGATTTATCATTTCATTGGTCTATCTGTCTGTCAATCATCTATCTATCTATCTATCTATCTATCTATCTATCTATCTATCTATCTATCTATCTTCTGTCTGTCCGTCGTTATCATTCAACACTAATTATTAATGAGACAAATTGAACTTATTATCAAGCTCTCTCTCTCTCTCTCTCTCTCTCTCTTTCTCTCTCTCTCTCTCTCTCCCTCTCTCTCGCTCTACCATGGGACCATGTTGCCTAGCTACCAGGACCGCTATCCAATCAAAACGCTTGTCATACGATAACAGGAACCTATCGGCCTCATTCACACTGCGGCCATCTTGGATCACATGACCACATGGGGTGAGCCTGCGTTACAAACCATCGTAAACAACGGAGCGATGCGATTGTTTTATCCCACGATTGTGTAACCCATTTTTCACCCGGTGTCAACAATCTAATGTAACCCTGGGCTCTGCTCTCCCTCTGCCAACCTGGGGAGAGCAACAGACTGACCTCATACTTCCTTCTATGCATGAGGAGTCCAAGACGCTTCTTTTCACCTGACAGGGGGGAGTTTCCCCAGCTGGACATATTCAAGCTAGGTTGTGAGTACAAAGACTCACTATCTGTGCAGGGCTTTCTCCGCGGTCATATTAACACTTTGTAAGCCACGGGGAGCCCCTTAATGTTAAAACCGTAGTATATCGCACATCCCAGCAAGGAGTCTCAGCCACGCCGTACTTTCCCGGACTTTGTCATTAAAACCGGAATAAATGATTTTGATCCGAAAATCGGCGATCGTCTAACCTTCCCTAGTCACCGCTCGTCCATCGGTGGCTCGTGGCTGCTCTGACATGAAACAGAAGTGACTCTCATGGCCTCTCCTTCTTCAGCCTTCCTTCCTCCCACCCACTTCTTGTTTAGACGTTAGCACTAGCAGAGCTGGAGTGCTAGGTGCTAGGCTATCCAAAGTGGACACATCGACTGTTCAGTCACTCCTGGACTATATGCATGGATCGTTATGCGCGCGGATCGCGCACGCGAAACGCACGGGGAGATCGATGCTCGGCCAAAACCACCACTTTATCCCAACGGAGATCGAGAAAATCACGGTGAGCTAATGACCTGGGGGAAAAAAAGAAAGAAAAAACAACGGCGCTGTCCAAGAAGGAGGGGCGGCGGGCTCATGTTTATAAACATAATATTATGTCTCAGATCACAATACAATAATAGAAATTTCACGGCTAATCTACCAACCACCATTCTATTTCGGACGGCAAAGGGTTAACCATTTGTTGTGACATGAAGCTACTAGTATCCCTACTTACAGCTGGGGCGGTTCCAGGGGGGTCTAGAGGGGGCTTTAGCCCCCCCTGGTGAAGGCTTAGCACCCCCTAAGCCCCCCCCACCTCACAGACCCAATTGTGATGAAAAATATTTAAGGAATAAATAAATAAAATGTATATGAATATGTGAAAGACAACTGACTGACTTCTATGTAAACCATGCTATAAAATCATACTTTTTATGCTGGAAAGCATCTTCAGCCTCACAAAAACCCTATCAGATCACCTACAGTCCTCAGATTTGGAGCTGGAAACTGCCAATGATCTGGTCTGTTCAGTTATCCATAACCAATAGGAGCGAGTGAATCACGTTTGTCATATTAGTACTATTCATTATTGTTTGTTGCCAAAATTAATTTGCCCCCGCTCTAAAAAAGCCAGCTCCCTCATAGCCCCCCCAGTCACAATGTTCTGGAGCCGCCACTGACTTACAGCTAACTGGCGTTACAGCGATGTTAGCGATGTTAGCGATGTTAGCGCTACTAAAGTTGTTTGATTGGTGATTAACATGCAGAAATCACAATACAGTAAGTTAATATGATGGCGGAGCAAGCTCTGCACAGCTAGCAAGTCTTTACACAGTAACGATGCAACCTAACTTACCTTGAATATCGTGGATGTACATTCAATCCAGTTACTGTCGCCCTTCTATTTAATCCTTTTGGGGATGTTGACGTTGTCATCTGCCCAGTTGTCGATTTGGTCAAAATAAATTGCTTGAACAGAACTCATATTTTGGGACCATGTGGTCATGTGATCCAAGATGGCTGCCACCCCATGTGGTCATGTGATCCAAGATGGCTGCCACCCCATGTGGTCATGTGATCCAAGATGGCGGCGGTGTGAACTCATCCATAAAACAACCAAAGAAGAAGAAAACCCCGGGAAGAGAAAGAGAGCACCTCGTCATTTCCCGCCATAAATCACCTGGTCATTGAGGCCCCTCCCCCAAGCCATTCCCATTGGATAAGCCTTAATGTCACCTCTAGTGGTGAACGGTGGATGGCGGATCTTCTGAAACTTAACACCATCGTTGGCCAAGCTAAACGAGGCAACGATTTAGCTAAACTAGGCTAAACTAAGCTAAGCTAAGCTAAACTAAGTTATGCTATGCTATAATATAACCTAAAAAGGTTTTTGGAATATTTGTAAAACGGGGGGCGTGGCCATTGACCAAGCAGAAAAGAACGTAGCGAGAAAGAGAGAAAAGAAAAAGAGATTTGGTTTATTTTTTTTCTCGTGAGTTTTGTCCCTTTTTTTTATAATCATAAACTTTATTTATAATCATAAACTTTATTTATAATCATAAACTTTATCGAACATTTTTAATTTAAACTTTTCATCAAAAAGCCTTAATGTCCGTCTGCCAGCAACGTGTCACTTCCTGTTTCCTGTTGTAAATAATACTGTTTGCTGTTGTGCTGTTGCCACGGTTACCGCTCACTATTTTATAAAAAAAATAATAAAATAAAACTATTCACTCATCAGGTCACCTGTCAATCAACGACGTAACTTCCTGTTTCCTGCTCGCTCAGGGGAGAAACTGGGCGGAGTCAAAAGTTACGTAATACAGCAAGGTCAGAGGTCAAGAGGTGAACCTGATGAAGTGACCTTTCATCCAATCAGATTGGAGTTGGTTCTAATCCAATCAGATTGAAGTTGGTTCTAATCCAATCAGATTGGAGTTTCAGATGTTTTGATGTTGTGAAAATGTTCTTGATCAGAATCACTTTTATTGTAAATTATTAATCTATTAACTGATCAACCTCTCTCTCTCTCTCCTCTCCTCTCTCTCTCTCTCTCTCTCTCTCTCTCTCTCTCTCTCTCTTGATTGTCTCTCACTCAGACTATCTGGTTGTCATTTGTTGTTAAAATGTAACAATGTTTGTTCAGTTTTTTTTCTTTTGCCTTCAGTCTGGATGTTTACTGATGTTTACTGATGTTTTCTGATGTTTACTGATGTTTACTGATGTTTACTGATGTTTTCTGATGTTTCTGATGTTTTCTGATGTTTACTGATGTTTACTGATGTTTACTGCTTCACCTCCCTATGAATGAATGAACCGTTGTGAAGCCCTTTGAGTTGAACCTAACCCTAACGAACCCTAACCCCTTCGTTAACCCTTTGAGTTGAACCTAACCCTAACCCCTTCGTTAACCCTTTGAGTTGAACCTAACCCTAACGAACCCTAACCCCTTCGTTAACCCTTTGAGTTGAACCTAACCCTAACGAACCCTAACCCCTTCGTTAACCCTTTGAGTTGAACCTAACCCTAACGAACCCTAACCCCTTCGTTAACCCTTTGAGTTGAACCTAACCCTAACGAACCCTAACCCCTTCGCTAACCCTTTGAGTTGAACCTAACCCTAACGAACCCTAACCCCTTCGTTAACCCTTTGAGTTGAACCTAACCCTAACGAACCCTAACCCCTTCGTTAACCCTTTGAGTTGCAACTTGCTTAGAAAAGCGTTCTATAAAAATGCAATCCATTACTGATATACAGAGTAGGGCATTAACGACTTGTGATTTTTGCAAGTCGACTCGACTCAGTAAAAAGTTGAGTTGAAGTCGACTTTATCGTTTGATGACGTCATCACATCACACACGACCCCCCAATTATTTTGGGGGGTCCCCAGATGATTAACTTAATGTGAAACATTGTTTTCTCTCTCAACTGTAAACAAACCAACATAAAGTTTAAGTGTATAGAGGGTATCTGCACATTTCTAACGTGACAATTTAAGGACTTTTTAATGCCTTTAAAATGACAAATTAAACATTGTCCAAATTGTCAAATATACAGAGGCAGAAATTGTGAAAATAGCAGATCTACAAGCTCACAACGCCTCGCAACGCGACTTTCTCTGGTGGGAGTCGACTTGTGTAAAGAAGTCGACTAAGTCGACTTGTGTAAAGAAGTCGACTAAGTCGACTTGTGTAAAGAAGTCGACTAAGTCGACTTGTGTAAAGAAGTCGACTAAGTCGACTTGTGTAAAGAAGTCGACTAAGTCGACTTGTGTAAAGAAGTCGACTAAGTCGACTTGTGTAAAGAAGTCGACTAAGTCGACTTGTCGGCTCTTTGGTTAATGCCCTAGTATACAGAGATGTTTCAAAGGGGGGGGGGGTGGGGGGGGGGGGGGGGGGTTAGTCATATCAGTCCAAACATTTCAACTTGTTTTAATGCTCAGATGAAAGAAGGTAATAATAATAATAATAATTATTATTATTATTAAATAAAAAACATTCCTGGTACATGATGGTCTGTCAGACAGAAAGATGTTCTCTCCATATTTAAAATGTTATGCTTTTACTTTGGTAAATGAAGCTCCTAAACTTCTATATTTATGCTTTTACTTTGGTAAATGAATGTTCTATACTCTGCCGTACCCAGAGCCGTAGAATGGAGAGAGTTACCACACTAACATCGACTCCCATTGTAAGCGTGGAAAGCATTGTGGAAGGTTAGCTTAGCTTAGCTTACTGGGGGCCTGTTGTCATTCTTAGTGAGCCTCTGCTGCTCTTCAGCCCCCCCCCCCCCCCCTTTCACTGGCTGGTAAGCAGACTAAATCACCTCTTCTTCACACTTTTAACCCTGCAAGGCCCAGCGTTGCTTTTTGGCAACATTTTTTAAATTATTAAAAAATAAATGTTATAATTAGTTTTCCTGTTCTTTTTTCACATTAACATCGCCATTAAATCCTATTGTTTAGTATTACAATGCCATTAGGCCACGATATTTGCATATACCCCCCCACAGAGGCTGACATTCACACCTCCAGAGAAGTTGAAATCCAGCGTCTGGACGAACAACATCTCACTTTTTAACTGAAGCTATTCCTCACTAAAACAAAAGTAAAATGCCTGTAATATTTTTTTTCGTGATCATTAGAATGTCTAGAACACGTGTATATGTTAATATTGTGAAAAAATATCCCCAAAATGCAAATTAGAGCATGATTTATGATTTATGGCTATAAACCTTACAAAAACTTTGATAATTTTTAACATTACATTTTCCTGTGATTAGGACTCCTACAACACCATCTGATTTAAAAAAAAATTGTCCAGTAGAAATTAATTTGGGTCTTGCAGGGTTTTTTAATAATGTTGTCTACCTTAAAGAGGGCCCGTGAATGAGTTAATAGCGGGAAAAAGAGGTGATTTAGTCTCCTTACCAGCCAGTGAAAGGCCTGGGTTATAATGGGTTATAATGGGTTATAATGGGTTATAATGGGTTATAATGGGTTATAATGGGTTATAGTGGGTTATAATGGGTTATAATGGGTTATAATGGGTTATAATGGGTTATAATGGCTTATAATGGGTTATAATGGGGGGGGCGGGGCTGAGAATGAGAACAGGCTCCATGCGACGCCACTTCTGGTCTGCGGCGAGATCAAAGCGTGACGCCACTCTGCTTACACTGCTCTATACCTCCATATATGGAGAAAGCCCCATATATGGAGATCAAAGCGTGACGCCACTCTGCTTACACTGCTCTATACCTCCATATATGAGAAAGCCCCATATATGGAGATCAAAGTGTGACGCCACTCTGCTTACACTGCTCTATACCTCCATATATGAGAAAGCCCCATATATGGAGATCAAAGCGTGACGCCACTCTGCTTACACTGCTCTATACCTCCATATATGGAGAAAGCCCCATATATGGAGATCAAAGTGTGACGCCACTCTGCTTATACACTGCTCTATACCTCCATATATGGAGAAAGCCCCATATATGGAGATCAAAGTGTGACGCCACTCTGCTTACACTGCTCTATACCTCCATATATGGAGAAAGCCCCATATATGGAGATCAAAGCGTGACGCCACTCTGCTTACACTGCTCTATACCTCCATATATGGAGAAAGCCCCATATATGGAGATCAAAGTGTGACGCCACTCTGCTTACACTGCTCTATACCTCCATATATGGAGAAAGCCCCATATATGGAGATCAAAGCGTGACGCCACTCTGCTTACACTGCTCTATACCTCCATATATGGAGAAAGCCCCATATATGGAGATCAAAGCGTGACGCCACTCTGCTTACACTGCTCTATACCTCCATATATGGAGAAAGCCCCATATATGGAGATCAAAGTGTGACGCCACTCTGCTTACCACTGCCTCTATACCCTCCATATATGGAGAAAGCCCCATATATGGAGATCAAAGCGTGACGCCACTCTGCTTACACTGCTCTATACCTCCATATATGGAGAAAGCCCCATATATGGAGATCAAAGCGTGACGCCACTCTGCTTACACTGCTCTATACCTCCATATATGGAGAAAGCCCCATATATGGAGATCAAAGTGTGACGCCACTCTGCTTACACTGCTCTATACCTCCATATATGGAGAAAGCCCATATATGGAGATCAAAGCGTGACGCCACTCTGCTTACACTGCTCTATACCTCCATATATGGAGAAAGCCCATATATGGAGATCAAAGCGTGACGCCACTCTGCTTACACTGCTCTATACCTCCATATATGGAGAAAGCCCCATATATGGAGATCAAAGCGTGACGCCACTCTGCTTACACTGCTCTATACCTCCATATATGGAGAAAGCCCCATATATGGAGATCAACGCGTGACGCCACTCTGCTTACACTGCTCTATACCTCCATATATGGAGAAAGCCCCATATATGGAGATCAAAGCGTGACGCCACTCTGCTTACACTGCTCTATACCTCCATATATGGAGAAAGCCCCATATATGGAGATCAAAGCGTGACGCCACTCTGCTTACACTGCTCTATACCTCCATATATGGAGAAAGCCCCATATATGGAGATCAAAGCGTGACGCCACTCTGCTTACACTGCTCTATACCTCCATATATGGAGAAAGCCCCATATATGGAGATCAAAGCATGTCACCACTCTGCTTACACTGCTCTATACCTCCATATATGGAGAAAGCCCCATATATGGAGATCAAAGCATGTCACCACTCTGCTTACACTGCTCTATACCTCCATATATGGAGAAAGCCCCATATATGGAGATCAAAGCATGTCACCACTCTGCTTACACTGCTCTATACCTCCATATATGGAGAAAGCCCCATATATGGAGATCAAAGCATGTCACCACTCTGCTTACACTGCTCTATACTCCATATATGGAGGAAAGCCCCATATATGGAGATCAAAGCATGTCACCACTCTGCTTACACTGCTCTATACCTCCATATATGGAGAAAGCCCCATATATGGAGATCAAAGCATGTCACCACTCTGCTTACACTGCTCTATACCTCCATATATGGAGAAAGCCCCATATATGGAGATCAAAGCATGTCACCACTCTGCTTACACTGCTCTATACCTCCATATATGGAGAAAGCCCCATATATGGAGATCAAAGCGTGTCACCACTCTGCTTACACTGCTCTATACCTCCATATATGGAGAAAGCCCCATATATGGAGATCAAAGCATGTCACCACTCTGCTTACACTGCTCTATACCTCCATATATGGAGAAAGCCCCATATATGGAGATCAAAGCATGTCACCACTCTGCTTACACTGCTCTATACCTCCATATATGGAGAAAGCCCCATATATGGAGATCAAAGCATGTCACCACTCTGCTTACACTGCTCTATACCTCCATATATGGAGAAAGCCCATATATGGAGATCAAAGCGTGACGCCACTCTGCTTACACTGCTCTATACCTCCATATATGAGAAAGCCCCATATATGGAGATCAAAGCGTGTCACCACTCTGCTTACACTGCTCTATACCTCCATATATGGAGAAAGCCCATATATGGAGATCAAAGCGTGTCACCACTCTGCTTACACTGGCTCTATACCTCCATATATGGAGAAAGCCCCATATATGGAGATCAAAGCGTGACGCCACTCTGCTTACACTGCTCTATACCTCCATATATGGAGAAAAGCCCCATATATGGAACGAGATCAAATCTGACGCCACTCTGCTTACACCACCGTGTCACGCTAAAGCATCGACTGTTTATTATATTTATTTATTCCCCCTTTTTTTTCTTCTTTTATTTTACGAAGGTGGTGTAATACCGTCATGCGGAGAGCAGATCTACAAGCTCAAGATCAGAGCTTGTAGATCTGCAGTTTGTTCAGTTGTTTTTTATGGTGAAAAGTGGCAGTTTTCATCAGTCCTGATCCTTCACATAATATTTATGTAAATGTGTGTGTGTGTGTGTGTGTGTGTGTGTGTGTGTGTGTTGTCACTGTATAGCGCCACCCAGTGGCCAGGTGGTGTCACTGCAGCCGATATGTTTCAATAACAAAGGGAAAGTCGTGAATCTCATCGTCACGTCGTTATTCTGCTTCTATTGTTTTATTAATGTGATGATGTCATCAATCTATTGTTTTATTTGATTGTTTTTTAATGTGATGATGTCATCAATCTATTGTTTTATTGATTGTTTTTTAATGTGATGATGTCATCAATCTATTGTTTTATTTGATTGTTTTTTAATGTGATGATGTCATCAATCTGTTGTCGGGTAAACAATAAATGTCTCACAGCTCAGTCCAGTGTGTTGAGGTCAGTGGTGTCAGTTCAGAAACAGCTAAGGTGTGGCCAACATGACTGGTGTCTTGCAACACACCAGTCATGTTGCCACACCTTAACAACAGGCATGATACATTTATTTTAAGAACATTTTATTTTTCTCCCCGTTTCTAACGGTTTCTTGGGCTGGATATGGCAGCCTGGAACGGTTGTTCAAGTGCAGCTAAACTTGGCATGTTAGTAAACGTGCCACAATTAACAATAATGCATTGCACCTGTGCAGCTGACCTGCGAACCTGGAATATACCATTCTGTCAAGATGGGGAGAATATAATTATAATACCTTGTTAAAGTGACCATTTTATTACATTTTGCATTTGTAGTTATTTTACTGTAATTTAACAACATAATAACCAGCACAGATAGACAAAGAGACATTCACGGATTTATATTTAAAAGTAACTTTTATCCCCCCCCCCCCCCCCCCCCCCCCTTCCTGGACCCAGGGTATGACCCCCCTGGACCCAGGGTATGGCAGCTGCATACCCCTGCCATACCCAATTGACGCCCCTGGTTGAGGTTCAACAATGTGTGCATTTATTTTATTTTAACCAAATAAAATAACTAATAACTTTAGGCCAGGGATCTTCAACGTTTTCAGGCCAAGGACCCCCTTTGAGAGAGAGAGAGAGATGAAGCAGGGACCCCCACAACCCATAGATACACCATTGTTTGATGGCACAATCATCAGTGTATTTTGGACACTCTGTACTTAGTCTGCTCTTTTTCCCCCTGTACACCAAACCTCTTTGCCGAAAATAGCAGATCTACAAGCTCACAATGCCTCGCAGCGCATTGTGCTATTTTTGGCTATAGTTCTCTGAATACGGACGCTATAGGGTTCATGTGGTTAATATAAAAAAGGAGAAAAAAAGTTTCTATCAAACAAGATTTGAAGGACCCCCTTTAGTAACTCTGCGAGGACCCCCTAAATTTTTTTAAAATGTATATATATTGAAAGATTTTGCAAAAATTTTCAAGATAAAAAAAAGAAAGAAAAAAAAGCAGATCTACAAGCTCGCAGCGCGGCACCGTGAGCTTGTATATCTGCTATTTTTCAATTGCTAAAGCATAAAATAATTGAAACAATTACGTTACATCACATTACACCCTCCAGTACCACTAGGGGGGCGCTATGAAATGGTTAAACCCCAATAGACGGGACATTTATTGTGAAATCCACAAGCGGAAGTCACTTTTTTTCGTTTAAAGTGTGACTTGACGCTTTGTTGTTGTTGTGTTTTTCACGTGCAGTAAAAAGTGCTCCAACACAAACCTTATATAATAATCTACTCTATGAACACAACGGTAAGTTTATATCACATTTAGAGCACAGGTTGATACAATAAGGTTGAAGTGTTCAACATCACAGAGAAACAAACATAATGAGCGACATTCCACAGAGTCACAGGATTCTCCAGGTCACCGGTGGTGGAGTAACCGTGAGCCGTTGGTTTTTTATTGGGCTTTCATTGGTTTTTAACGTCGGTTGTGTTGCTCTTCATCTGGTGACCTGTTGTAACCAGAGGCCGTGTTGTGGTCGTCATGGTAACCAGTAGGTTAGACCTCTAGACCAGTGGTTCTCAACCTGTGGGTCGGGACCCCCAGGGGGTCCCCAGATGATTAACTTAATGTGCAACATTGTTTCCTCTCTCAACTGTAAACAAACCAACATCAAGTTTAAGTGTATAGAGGGTATCTGTACATTTCTAAAGTGACATTTTAAGGACATTTTAATACCTTTAAAATGACACATTAAACATTGGCCAAATTGTCAAATATCAGAGGCAGAAATGTGGCAGAAATCTACATCCTCACAATGCGAGGCACCGTGAGCTTGTAGATCTGAAATTTTCACAATAGAACCGTGTTATACATAATGTAATGCCTCAACTCTTAGTGGCTCGTCAGGGTAAACTATGATTATTTGGGGTCACAGCCTGAAAAGGTTGAGAACCCCTGATTCTATAGAACCCCCTGCTCTAGCTAGCTGCAAATTGCCACACTAGATCTTTTTACAATGAATCTAGAGTTGCAATACCTCCCATAGGCAGCCAATGCATCAAAACAGTTTTTTGCTATCTGATTGTATTAAACAACGTCAAACTCACCAATATTGCGGCTGTATGGAAAGCCTGCATAATACTCTTTCTATCTGCAAAGTGTTTGTTTCATAAAAATCCACCGTAAACATGTTATGATTTTTCTGTCAAGAAATCCGAGCAGACATGGTTTATTTTCTTTGAACGCTCGTCTTCGTCCCACTGCCTCCTGCATTATGTGACATTTAGAACCAGCTGGTAGGCTACACAGGACCGCTGAGCGATTTTCCACGAGCGCTTCCAAACTCCAGCACTTTAAACTTCTTGATAGAAACTGGCTCATAACATGTCTACGGTGGATTTTTATGAAACAAACACTTTGCAGATAGAAAGAGGATACTCCGAGCTTTCCATACAGCCCCAATATTGGTGAGTTTGACGTTGTTTAATACAATCAGATAGCAAAAAACTGTTTTGATGCATTGGCTGCCTATGGGAGGTATTGCAACCCTAGATTCATCCGATTATAAAAAGATTTTGATTGATTGAAGACTTTATTAGAAGTTTGCATAGGAAAAGGTACAGTTTCATGACGGTACAGTTCACTGGTACAAGGTCTACTAAAAGGAGATCCATGAAAAGACTAAGCTTATTTCCACAGGAAACCATTTAAGTATCTCATATAACATTGAATGACAGACGAATAGAACACAGTACTATGCAGTAGATGTAAAGAAAAAAAAATGATAGAAAAAAAAAAGAAAACAGTAAGTCTAAACAAACAGTAAGTATATACAAAGAAGGGGCAGGGGAGGGTAGGGTTGGGCTAGGTTAGTTTTTTTTACCAGTTGCGAACGGCTGCTGCCTGTAAGTGGTTTTTCAGGGCAATCTAGTGTGGCAATGTGCGGCTATAGCTCTAGCCTTGGTCAAACTGACCAGGGTTGATCTGTACTTGCTGCGTTCTTTTTTTCAATCTACACCAAATATCTTTGTAAGCTTGTAGATCTGAATTACACCATGGAGCTATGAGACCAGTATTGGTGCAATGGTTCATAAAAATAACAACACTGTGACCCTAAACTAATGATTTGTATAATAAGGTGTGTGTTGTAGTGACAGCATGAGGCCAGTAGAGGGTGCTGTTGTGTAAGGTGAGGTGTGAAGGTGTGTTGATCAGTCAGTCAGTGAGTCTTTAGTTTAGTTGAGTTTAATTCATGTTAAATAGAACCAAGCACAGTGGCGTCAGTTCAGCAAAAGCTAGGGTATGGCAAAGATGGGAGTCCTCATGGAAAAGAGGCATTACATGTTGTATAACACGGTTCTATTGTGAAAATAGCAGATCTACATGCTCACAACGCCTCGCGCTGCGAGGCGTTGTGAGCATGTAGATCTGCTATTTTCACAATGTCTGGAAAAAATATCATCTTGTCCCTTACTGGCCTTACAGCGTGGAAATGTTTAGTTTTTTATAGATTTTTTACACCATAATAATCGTTTTGATCATTAGACCCAATCACTGAATATCGGTAGGCCTACGTCTCCAGCTTCAGGATATGTATGATACTGATTTACTACCAGACTGTTTATGAGTTCAGTAGTTTACAATCTAGGCATTTAGCAGACGTTCTTAATTCAGAGCGACTGTGGTTCTCAAAACTTTTATTTTGATCATAACTAAACATCATAACATAACTACGGCCATACGATTGGTCGAGGACTGGCTGGCCACCTCTGAAAACAGAATCTAGCTATGCTCGTAACACGGGCCATGGTGGAAGTCCTTATATGGTCAGCACACATTCTAGTGAGGAGAATGAATGGAAAATGTACCAATTATATTTTTATTTGAATGAAATACAATCACTGAGTATACCTTATGACCGTAGTTAATCTCTTTCCATTCAGGATCACAGATGTAAGGAAAAGATTATCATACATTTATAAAGAAGTCACACTTTAGCTCTAAAACCTGTTAAATGGCCACGCCCACTATAGCATACTGTAAGTAAGTAAATAAGTACATTTTATTTATATAGCACCTTTTACAGAGAGGTGCTTTACAGGCATTGAAAGAAAAACACAATAAAAAAACAAGGCAAGTAAGAAAAAGGCTATACAGTTAGTTACTTAAATTAAAATCAAATCCCAACAACAAACGCCTGTTCAAATAATAACGTTTTGAGGCTCCTTTTAAAAAATATCCGACAGAGGCTGCAAATCTCAAGGCTTGTGGAAGAGCGTTTCCAGAGTTTGGGGGCAACAGCTTGAAAAGCCTTGTCACCTTTGGTTTTTAAATGAGTCCTTGGAACCTTTAACAGACCCTGCTCAGCAGGCCTTAGGGCCCTTTCAGGCTCATAGTCGATCTGACCACATCTTTGAGGCTC